>NC_051078.1:36234759-36564259 GCF_004664715.2 Peromyscus leucopus | reverse complement strand
ATGATATTCTACATCGCCTTAGAAAAATCACACAGCTTATAGGCAAAGTGACCCCTGGGAAATTCCACAGCAAAGGAACCTATTGTGTTTAATTAAAATCATCCGTGGCTGTTTGCTATGACTTCTATTCGTGAAGCACAGGACCAGAATCACAGAGGACAGGTGACAGGCACTGCTCTGGGCGCTGCCTCCAAACAGGTAGATGTTGGCTGTGTATGTGAGGCTGCTCCATTCAGATCTAGACAGCAATGCTCATGTAGAGAAGTAATTCAAATATTGCAAGAAAAGCAAACAATGAGAAACTGCCATATAGCTCCCCACCCTTTCTCCTTCAAGACAAAGCTTACTAAGCACTCCCAAGCGCCATCAGCATCCTTGGTGCATTTCAATCAGGTAAGAACTCATTCAGCCTGCCAGAGGCATGTGCTGAGCTGAGGAGCTTCCCCACTCTTGAAATCTCTGACTCAGGACATATTCAAATAAGTAGTGATAATGTAATGGCAAGACCTCCATTGGAGAGATGCTTAATGGTTAAAGGTGGGGTTTCATTTTTAAAGGAAGGAGCAAATACAACAAAGGACCTGGATTTGATTTCAACACCTCCTTCCTCCAGTGACTCACAACTGTGTAACTCTAGTTCCGGGAGATCTGATACCCTCTTGTGGCTTCTGCAGGTACTGCATTCATGTGTACAAACTCACAAATAGACGCACACTAAGACTGTCTAGGTTTCTGTGTTAAACCTTCATTTAGGACTGATGGTACCTGTTCTAGAGGGCAGGCCAAGTGGGAAGGTGTGTCTGTAGTGACCAATACACACAGCAACAGAAATTCTTCAAGCTTCAACACCCAGAGACATTTCTATAATGAACCACTATACATTTGTAAATTTGATATTGAAAATAAAAATTCACATTTTTAAACGTGTTCTCCATAATATATTGCCGTACCTTTAATATTGGAAGGACTTCCGGGATCCCCTTTGGAGTCCCAGGGAACTCCTCAGGCCCTTTTTTTGCAGATAATTCTGAAAAGGAAAGGAAGTGAGGAAAAAGAAAGAGATGAGGAAGAAACGAGAGCAAAACAGAAGGAAAAAAAGGGAAATACAGAAGGATGGGGGGGAGACAAAATGGAAATACAGGAGTGAATCCAGATTATTAAACCAGTCTACTAAATCAGTTATCTTTCTTAATTAATGATCTTAGAAATGGCTCATCATCAGAATTTGACAAGATATCAAAACGTTTCTTTCGTGTACTTTAACTTTTACTTATATCAAATAATCTTGGGAAAAAAAAAAACCTCAAGAATTGTTTCTCAACAAGGTGGCGGCACCAGGGGAGTCTTAAGTCATTGCTCATCCCTGTGTTCTATAAAATCCATTTAAAAGAATGCACAACCTTATGGACTTAGACAAATACCGAAGAAATCCAGCCCAAACTAGAGGAATATAAATTATAAATATTTTAAAGCAACACAACATTTCCTATTTTAAAAACATATTTAATAACTCCAATGAAACAACATATTCATTCATAAATAGCCCATATTCCAATGTTGACAGCAATTTCTTAACCAAGAATGAAAGCCTTAGGTTGCATTTAGCCCGGTGATGAACAGTGTAAAACAATTATCTTCCAAAAGTAACTCGTGCATGAAACAGTAAAACTGAATAAGAAACAGACTTTTAAAGATGGAATCATTTTGGCTTTTTGCTTCCAGGAACAGGCAATCTAGAAAATGTCTCTTGACTGCAGAAAAGATAGAAAATACTTTTTAGACTCATAAGCTAAGAAGATAATAAAATAATAAATATGCAGCAAGGAGCTTGGAAGAGGAAATCGCGGGTGTAGAAAGGCAGGAAGGTGAACCAGGAATGGTAACACAGGTTTAAAGCCCCAATATTTGGGGTAGAGGCGAACAGATCAGGAGTTCAAGTGCAGCCTTTGCTACACAGCGAGTTCAAGGCCAGCCTGGGCTAACCGAGACCTCATCTCATTAAAAACAAAAACAAAGCCTACTTATCCTACTGGATACTATGAAAATTCTGAAGAGGGAAACCGGGCACATTTTACAGCCCTGAGGAGCAACCATGTCAGCAAATTAGGAATGAGATAATAAAAAATGGCAGACCATTGCTTCCTCGCACAAATACTCAATGGAGGGTGTTTCTCTGTGCCAGGCAGTGTGGTGGGGGCCCAGAATGCAGCAGCACACAAACACGCTTTCTTCATTCGTGAAGGGTTTGCTGAGAAATGAATGAGGAAAGACATGAAAGGGAAGTGAGAGAGGAAGGAAGAGGAAGGAAGCTGGCAAAGGTGGAGTGTGTGGCGATGAGGAATGGAGAGGGGGATGTACAGATGAGGGAGAGGCCTTGTCCAGCCTCAAACCACAGCGCGTCTGCCATTTCCCCCATTTACCTGCACCATTCTGCCTAGCTCCTGTGAACAGCAGTTATCCTGTATTCTAATTTATGTCTACATCGCTGTTTGTTGTCCATGCAGATGCTAAGTCTGATCACGCATTTCCTCTATCATGTACCTGCAGATTTTCTGAATTTTCTTTTGGGGCTCCCCAAAGACTCTAAGATCTCAGTTATTCGTAAGGTGATCTCCGACACCATCACAATGTCCAAATCTTCCAGTTGATAGCAGTGAATCACTTCACTTATGTGCCACAGGAGATAAACCCACTACAAAAAGAAAATGCAAATCAAAATCAGTTAACAGTAAATTGTATGAAGAGGCAAAGTTTTCACATTTTAGTTCTCCCTGACCACAACCAAGCATTATATAGGCCTCTTTATTAATGTATCTTAATCATAAACAACACAGAGTGAATTTAATGAAATATTTAACAATAAATGTGTTTACAAACATCCATAAATATTCACCTGCTTATAAAGTGTATGCCTGCAGCTACAATGAAACTTTATGATGTTATTGTTCCATATCATCAATATTTGCTATATTCTCAAAGTACAAAGTCAGCCAAGTGGCCAGGTGTTTCTGGCCCCACTGCAGGTGCTCAGAAATGGGTTTTCATGACTATGTCCCCAAAGGAGAGCACATGAACCAGCCGGCATTCTCTGAGACCTGTGATGAAACGGTATTTATCTACCCATACTATCACTTAAAAGAGAACATGACCAAAATGTTAGATCAGTACAGTTTGTTGTAGAAAGCTCAGGCACACTAGAAATAAGAAGACATTTGTCACTAAATATTTTATCTAAGTTCCCAGTTTTATAATGCTCAAATCCTCCACTTTCTCCTTACAGTGGGGGGGGGGGCAAGCAACAGCTCTGTTAAGTAATATATATTATCAAGGAGAGCTCTAATATATATTATCGAGGAGCACTCTAATATATTATTGAGGAGCACTCTAATATATATTATTGAGGAGCACTCTAATATATATTATCCAGGGGAAAAAAGCCTTATTCGTACTCTTATTTTTACTCTTCTTGATAAATGCCATCCAAGCTCATACGGCCTAGACATGTTGTATTTGTTCCTTCCTTTAAAAATGAAACCATTTTCCACTCTTAGAAACCAAGCTGGGCCAGGGCCCAGCAGCACACATCCCAAGAAGGCTCAGTAAGCACTATAAAGAACAGCTTCCTACCGCCCACATCTGCAAAGGATATGAGTTATGGGATAGATCCTAGGGAAAGCCTAGATTGGAAATGTGTACTCAACTTGAATTAAAAAATAAAAATCACACAACTCATGTGAAAGGAAAGCAAAAAGGAGTACTTTGTTGGTGCTGATCTTGTGAGAATATTTTGCAAAGTCGCTTTTGGACACGTTGATCCTCTGAATCCCAAGCTTGCATTTCTGCCATAAGAATGTTATTGTGTCCACAACGATGTCCTTATCAGGCTGAACACCCTACAGACAAAAATGACGAGTGCGTGAGTGAGAAGAAGACGACGTGTGTTCGTAACGTCAGTGTGGGTCAGGCAACATCCTCTAAGTGCTTCCCGTGTCCCAAGTCGCCCACCCCTCACCAAAGCAGTGGACTAAGGCGAGCGCCTCCACCGCCGTTAACAGAGAGAGAGAGAGAGAACCCACGTGGTTTCCCACGGGTAAGTGACCAGGAAGTCACAGATGAGCAGGATTCACACCTAAGCAGTCACGCTTGCTGAGTCTCACCTAGCACTCTGTGAGCACTCTAGTTCAGCTCTCTAAAGAAAAAAACAGTCTGAAACATTTTCATCCAAGTCTGTGAACCAAGGAGTCCTCTCTAACCTGGCAAAGTCTACTTCTCGCTTTCTGAACTTCTTGTATTAAAATGATAAAGACCAGGAGAGGTAAAGGGTAAAGTGGCGATGGGCAGGAAGAGCATGCAGAGGGGGTGGGCAGAGAGTGCAGGGGAGGGTGGAAAGGGGAGAGAATGCAGGGGAGGGTGGAGAGAGGGGATGGGGAAAGAATGCAGGGGAAGGTGGGAGGGGGAGAGATTGCAGGGGAAGGTGGAGAGGGGGTGGGGAGAGAATGCAGGGGCGGGTGGAGAGAGGGGGTAGGAAGGGAATGCAGGAGAGGGTGGAGAGAGGGGGTGGGGAGAGAATACAGGGGAGGGTGGAGAGAGGAGGTGGGGAGAGAATTCAGGGGAGGGTGGAAAGAGGGGGTAGGGAGGGAATGCAGGGGAGGGTGGAGAGAGGGGGTAGGGAGGGAATGCAGGGGAGGGTGGAGAATGACGCGCAGAACTGAGCAGATCTCTATGTGGGCATCATCACCACAGGGCTGGGGATGGGCTTGCCGCCTCTCTGATTAGTTGGTTTTTGTCAGAAGAAAAGAGGACTCCCTCTCTCGTTAGGTACGAACTGGGAGGTGAGTGAAGTTCATGATTGGAATAAAGCAAATGTGGCCTCTCCGGAAGCTCCGGGACTTAAGCTGGTATGTGCCACCACGCCGTAGCACTTGGGGACAGAACAGACACCAAACGCTGGTAAATGTGTCAAGCTGAGCTGAACTAAGACATATCATGTATTCTTTTTAAATGCATAAGCAAAAGGTCTTTGCCCTTTTAAGCCTTGATTTGTTGTTGTTGTTGTTGTTGTTGTTGTTGTTGTTAAGCTGGCCCATTATAACAATTATGTTTTCTGCCTGTCTTACAAAATTAAATACCCGGCCGGGTCGGTTGATGAAGGCTGATGTAATCCCAGCCTTAGTCACTAGTCACGTTCCTACTCGTGAGGCTGGGACAGACAGAGGACCTCAACTCCAAGGCCAGCCTGGGCAACTTAATGACATTCTGTCTCAAAATGCAAAGTCAGAGGTGGGCCGGGGAGCTAGCTCTGGGATCGAATGCTTGCCTCGCTACATGCAGCCTTATGTTCTATTCCAAGCACTGAGAGAGAGAGAGAAAATCTACTACAGATTCCAAGAAACTCTAATAAATTCAGAAGAAATAGAAATACTGTAAGAACAGAGCATATCTTTTTTTTTTAAGGTTTATTTATTTATTATGTATACAGCATGTATGACTGCAGGCCAGAAGAGGGCACCAGATCTCATTACAGATGGTTGTGAGCCACCATGTGGTTGCTGGGAATTGAACTCAGGACCTCTGGAAGAGCAGCCAGTGCTCTTCACCGCTGAGCCATCGCTCCAGCCCTTTTTTTTTTGTTTGTTTGTTTGTTTTGTTTTGTTTTGTTTTGTTTTTTCGAGACAGGGTTTCTCTGTGTAGCTTTGCGCCTTTCCTGGATCTCGCTCTGTAGACCAGGCTGGCCTCGAACTCACAAAGATCCGCCTGGCTCTGCCTCCCGAGTGCTGGGATTAAAGGTGTGCGCCACCACCGCCTGGCCAGAGCATATCTTAATCCCCTATTGTTTCATCTACCTGGATAAACAGTAATGCAAAACTTTATCATTACAATGTCTGCGCTTCATAATCATAAACCTAAATTTCAAATCCAATGTCATGAGAATTCCACTATTATATACAAAAGCAACGAAAACAGATTTAGGGTACCACTGCTCAAAACTGCCTTCCAGGGAAGCCCAGACACACCTTAGGGACCCTGGGATCCAAATTTAAAAGTAGTGCTAGAAGACCAGGGATGATGCAGCTCAGAGGCAGAGCACTTGTCAAGTCAGACCCTAGGGTCAATCCCTCCCTGCCCCTGGAGGATAGGAGGAGGGAAGGTGAAGGGAGGGGAAATGGGAAGAGAGGAGAGAGAGAGAGAGAGAGAGAGAGAGAGAGAGAGAGAGAGAGAGAGAGAGATCATATCTCACTAACCAAGATCATGAATTCACAGGAACCTGAGATACACAGTGAGTCCCTCTTTCCAAATCCAAAAACGGGAGCTGGGGCAGACCTGAGACACTGGTTTTACCCAAGCACCTGCACATGGGCCATTTCTAAAATCTGGGCACTGTGTGAGAAGTGACACTAAGCAGGCATTGTCACCATGGGCTGATAAGCACCACGGCCATAATGCACTAAACATACTCGCTCTCCCTCAGAACCACCTCCCGGGTTCCCCCGTCTTTGGATGAATTACAGCTAGCCTAGGACTTCTCCCTACAGGAGCAGATTCACACCCATGACAATAAAAAGGAACGAAGGGCTCCGAGCCAGCAACCGACGCAACGATGTGTTCTCAAATGAGCAAATAATTAAGAACTTTAGGAGCAGATCTCGTCATGTTTTCAAGCTAGGCCAGACTGCTAAAAGATATTTCCTCCCACACTGCTACAACTTATTCCAAAGAGGTACTTCACCTTGGAAGGGGAGCACACACAGTAATGAAGAATGGCCGCCAAGTGAAAAATGTCTTCTGAGTACCCACAGCTCCTCACACAGGACTCTGCAAACCAAAGGCAGATGATGACAGTAGGAAACCAACTTCTAGGCCTCGAGGACAAAACACAGAAGTGCGACAAAAATGGCACGGGTGATGCCCGGACCGTTCATCATGCCAGTACGCTGTTTAAAATGTTTTCTTGTCAAAATTAATCTCAGTAGCTGTAGCTCAATATCAATAGACTAATGTTTTTATTATTAATCCACAACACATATGCCAACTATGTCCAAAGAGAAGTTGAGAAGGCTTACAATACTAGGACGATCTGAAATGAGGCGACTGGAGAAATGTATAAAGGTATTGATTCAGATACTGATAGAAGAAGAAAGTCTATCACTATGGGTACAAATGATTTACTGTGAGGGAGCGGCTATGTGATGCCTAAAAGAACATGGGAAATTGTGATATTTTATTTGTGGAACCCAATAAAGTTTATCTGAGGATCAGAGGAAAAAGCCAGCCACTGCATTAAACATAGAAGTCAGGCAATGGTGGCACATGCCTTTAATCCTGTCACTTGGGAGGCAGGGATCCATCTGGATCTCTGTGAGTTCAAGGCCACACTGGAAACAGAGTCAGGTGTGGTGGCACACGCCTTAAATTCCAACACTAGTTAACCATAAAGGTCTGGAGGTCTGTACAGACAGACAGGAAGTGACAGAGCTGAACAGGAAGAGGAAGTGATGTAACTGGAGAGAGAGAGCAAATGAGATGGTAGAACACAAAAGCAGATAGGCATGGGTACACAGGAAGTAGGGCTCTTTGGAAGATGAGGGTCGGTAAGGTGAGGTTGACTTGTGGCTTTTCCTTTTCCTCTGATCTCTCAAGTTTTAACCCCGATATCTGGCTCCAGGTTTTTTATTTAATAAGACTATTCAACAATTCATCTACAGAAAATAAACAAAGCTCACTGATCTAAAGGCAGATTAGATGCTAAGTTATCTGTACAATGACACTTAAATCATTGAAGTCCTACCATGGAAAACCCTGCATGCCGGAGAGAAGGGACAAACCGACTTTCTCTTTGCTCAGCCGTTTCCCATCCCCCTTTGCCCTTTGCCCTTAGCCCTTCGATCAGCAGCCCTGCTCACCTCCCACTTCCTGTAACACCTACATAGGACTTCCTTCCTGTGTCAACCGCAGTTGGTGCATGGTGACTCCACATCGCTGGACACCCAGCTGTTTCTGACCTACCACACACTCCCAAACTCCACTGTTCCTAGCCACACAGTCACTGCTGCCAAACCCGCGGTCACCAGGCACACCCCTAGTCCATAAGCCTTGACCATGCTTTGTCTCACCTCGCCTGAAAAGACCATCTTTTCTCACATAGAGCAATTGTTGTTTTTTTTTAATGCAGCTAAATACTCACCATGACAAGCAATATGTTTTAGATAAATTTGAATGGGCTGTGCCTGCTTATCATTTTCCAGAGGGAAGATTGAGCCTTTGTTTTTCTTTAAATTGATCAGTGGCTCTACTGCGACCAGAAGAATTAAATCCTTCTCTGCTTTCTTCAATTCGACGCTATCCTGCTTCTGAGAAAAAGTATACCCCACAAGGTAATTAGCAAGTCCACGCCATTTTAACAGAACAGAAAACAAATGAAGAGCTTTGCATGTGTTACCTGGAGAAAGTAAATAAGCTGTCCAGCTAGTGATTCAAACAGTCCCCATTCCTCGTAAGTGAAAGCCAGTTTTGCAAATTTTACAGCAGCGAGTGCAGAAATGACGTTTTTCCTTTCCACCACATGCTCCAGGAGACTCGTTGTTGGGAAATCAAGTTTTCCATGTGTACTAACATTTGAAACTAGAAAAGGAGAGGGGAATGTCTGGGTGTCGTGCATGCAAAGAGACATTTATTAGACATTAACTGTCAGACACTATCAGGCTCTAGGAAAACAATGATTAAAAAAAAAAAGGACACAGTCTCCAGCCTCACTGTCGCTGAGTTTTCAGGGTAGTGGGTGGGGCCGAATGAGAAGCCTAAGTGGGCAA
Source organism: Peromyscus leucopus (assembly GCF_004664715.2). Taxonomy (NCBI): domain Eukaryota; kingdom Metazoa; phylum Chordata; class Mammalia; order Rodentia; family Cricetidae; genus Peromyscus; species Peromyscus leucopus. The sequence goes on along the minus strand of NC_051078.1, from coordinate 36,555,452 downwards.
ATGCACAGTGCTATGGAGACAAATAGGAAGGGCATCCAACATGGGTCTGAGGGAGGACATTGGCTAAAGCCACTCAGAAGAAGGAGCATGGCCATCTGGAGAGATGGCCAGGGATTAAGAACACAGTTCTCACAGAAGACTCAGGTTGGTGGCCAGCACCTACATGGCAGCTTACAAGCGTCTATAATTCAAGTTCCACAGAATCCAATGGCTTCTTCTAGCCTCTGTAGAAATCAGAGCACAGGGCACTAGGCACGTGGTGCACATACATCATTCAGGCCAAACACCCATACACATAAAATAAAAATAAATAAATCTTGTTTTAGGGTGAAGGAGAAGTGTAGACCATAAAAAGCTTGCAACCATGAATTAGCTTCCTAGGCAGCTTGACATTAAAACAAGACTAAAGACAGAAGTGTGGCTTTTTAGGGTCATCAGTAGCATAATTCACAGCAGTTGCCAGGACCAGCTATGAGCATGCTAAGAAACAGCATCGAATACGTGAGGGCAGAGAGAGGAAAGCCTGCCAAGGAGAATGTTCAGTGAAAAACGGAGTCAGCAGGAGCGAGTACTACAGAACCTACAGAACAGTGTGGGACCGCAGCGCTGAGGAGGGAGTCTTCACTGAGCAGAAAGGAGAGCACCTGAGAGGTTTTCCACAGCACAGTAGGGACAGAGGCTGTAGAAGGAAAGACTTGAGAGCAGTGAGCATAGGCAACTCTCTTGGCATATCTGGCCATCTCACAGACACCCGGGGAAGAAGATGAAAGAGGACCCAGCATAAGGGGACTGCTTGGCAGAATTTGAATTCATAAAGAAGTGGAAATGTGTTCCTCCTGTTTCAGTGAGAGCTGTGTGCTGGGAATGTGCAATGAGATAAGGTTTAGAATCTGAGTGAATGAGATCAAAGAAATTCTCACTTGTGGTTTGAATAGGAATGGCCCCCATACACTCATGTGTTTGAAGCTTTGGCCCATAGAGAGTGGCACTGTTGGGAGGTGTGGCCTTGCTGGAGTAGGTGTGGCCCTGTTGAGGAAGCGTGTTACTCTGGGGTGGAATTTGAGGTCTCATATGCTCAAGTTACGTCCAATGAGGTACACAGTTTCTTTCTGTTGCCTGCAAATCAAGGTATAGAATTCTCAATTCCTTCTCCAGCACCATGTCTGCCTGCATGCTGCCATGTTTCCCACTACAATGAAAATGGACTAAACCTCTGAAACTATAAGCCAGCCTCAATTAAATGTTTCCTTTATAAGAATTATTGCCGGGCGGTGGTGGCGCAAGCCATTAATCCCAGCACTCGGTGGGTAGAGCCAGGCAGATCTCTGTGAGTTCCAGGCCAGCCTGGGCTACCAAGTGAGTTCCAGGAAAGGCACAAAGTCACACAGAGAAACCCTGTCTTGAAAAAAAAAAGAATTATTATGGTCATGGTGTCTCTTCACAGCAATAGAAACCCTATAACGTCACCTGAGAACTTTTTTTAATTGAAAATAGATTCTTTTTCATATAAAATATTCTGATCATAGTTTCCCCTTCCCCAGTTTCTCTCAGAACTTTTTTAATGAATACATGATGTGTTGTTTTCATTAAAGTATGGAGTCAGAAGCTCACTGCCTTCAGGTGGACACACACACACACACACACACACACACACACACACACACACTAAAGTTATTCAAGCTAACATCTGGCTTCCTATATCTCCTCCTAGGTAGACATTAGAGCCAAATCAGCTGGCTACTTCCATGTGGTCGTGGGGCACACCTTTAATCCCAGTGCTTGGGAGGCAAAGGTGGACAGATCCCTATGAGTTTGAGGCTAGCCTGGTCTGCAGAGTGAGTTCCAGGACAGCCAGGGCTACACAGAGAAACCCTGTCTTGAAAAAAACAAAATTGGCTGGCTACTGCAAGGCCACAGAAGGTAAGTTCATGTGGAAAGCAAATTAAATATGCAAGTATTTTCAAAGAAAACCCACGAAGTAAGCATCCTTTACCACAGGAAGCCGAAAAATGGAGCAGAGAGAATGAGAATTCAAGCACAGTGATCTCTCAGAAGCGAGAAGACCTCAGAAGCATGAAGTGAGAATTGGGCCCCTAGAGAAAGGAACGAGCGGGGATTGCATCTGAAGTCTACCAGTGCTGAAACTACAAACTGGGTGGGTGGACAGAAGGCCTGGACAGAAAAAAATAAAGCACAAATGAGTGACATGTAAATTCACATTGAGGAGCCCTCTCAGAAGTGACGAAAAGGAAAAAGAAGAGACGGGAGGTTGGTGATGAGTGTAAAAATGTTGACATCTGTTTTGTATGAAGAAAGAAAGGTGGATACAGAGTAGAAATGAAAAAGTAATGGGAAATTTAAAAAAAAAGGCAAGAGCTCCAAATGCCTCCTGCACCACTGGATCCAGCTGTGGTGAAACACAAGAATAACATAAGAAAGATAAGAGTACAAAGTCTAAAGTCTAGAGAACGATGAGGTTTAACTAACATTCAACTCCCCCACAGAGACCCTGTGTTCAAGACATGGAGAGACAGTGTGCAGATGCTAAAATACACAAGCCATATGAAGTAAGGCTTCCTATCCATTCCTGAAAGTCCTCAGCGTTCAGACTTGAGCAAAAAGAACTAACTTTAAACAGACGCAATGAAAAGTGGGAAGCAACCATGAGAAGCACAAATTAATAAAACTACTGATTGTCGACAAATTAATAAAACTATGGAGTGTCTTAGAAAAGCAGTAGTCAGAGGTTGTGTACCTAACAGAAAAAGGAAAAAAATTAGCGGTATATTTAGAAAGTAGGCCAAGAGGGAGAGAATTGCAGGTGACAGAAAAGCCGCTCAGTGTCTTTAGCCTTTAGGAAAATACAAATTAAAGACCCAGGGAGATACCATTATCCACCTATAAGAATAAACTAAAATTAGAAAAAAATTAGAAATGGTTGGAGATTTAGCTCAGTGGTAGAGCGCTTGCTTAGCAAGCACAAGGCCCTGGGTTCGGTCCTCAGCTGGGGGGGAGGGTACAGTGAGAACACTAACGCTGTCAATGATGCCACGAGATTGCATCATTCACACACGGCAAGTTGGAATATTAAGTGGCACAGTAAACTTGGAGACAGCGACAGCAATCTCTCCCAAAACTAAATATACAGTTGTCCTAGGAGTGAGCAATTAGACCATAGAAGTGGTACGTTATTTTCAAACAAAAGTCCATAGCGGTTTTATGCCTAATAGCCCCAAACTGGAGACAACGCAAAATGTCTCTCCATGAGTGACTGGTTAAACAAACTGGCGCGTCTGTGCCACCACACACCAGCCAGCAGTAATAGTGGACAGCTGCCACACAACTGGACACCTCACTGCAGGACACTGCTGAGTGAGGAAACAGGATGGGCATAAGCTGATGATAAGGATATTACAGTCAACGGGGAAAGGGAGCTGTCTTCAAAAATGGTGCTGTGTCAACTAGACAGCCGCAAGAATAAACAAATGGCGATCTCTACTTCCTACCCACAGAAATAGCATCCATGTGGACCTTGTGCAAGAAATGAAGCAACAGAACTTACAGAAGAAGACATGGTATCACAGTAGGGCATTGAGAAGGCAGAACCTTCTTAAATAGGACACAAAAAGGATTAACTATAAAGGATGTGTTGGCAAAATGGACGACATGGAAATTTAAGAGTTTCTGGGGTCTGGAGAGATGGCGCAATGGTTAAAAGTATTGGCTGCTCTCCCCAGAACCCACATAGTGGCTTACAACCATCAGTAATTCTGGTTCCAGGGAAACAGACCCCCTCTTGTGGCACACAGTGGTACACAAACGTAAATGCAGGCAAAAGACTCAGACACAAAACATAAAAATAAAATTAATAATTCCTGTCGTAACAGAGACCATTGAGAGAATGGAAAGTGGGGCTGGAGAGATGGCTCAGTCAGTCATGAGGAGGAGTTCCGTTTAACCATGTAAAATGCCAGGCATGGCGGCACGCTGTAATCCAGAGCTAAGGAAGAAGAAAGAAGAGCATCCCCGGGACCTGCTGGCCAGTCCGTCTAACAAAACCAGTGAGCCCGTCCCAAACAAGCAAACAGAAAACACCATTGAGGGAGATTCCTGAAGTCAGCCTCTTGTCTTCACACACACACACACACTCAGTGCTAATGAGTATGAACAATCCCACGAACAAAAAAAAAAAAAAAAAAAAAAAAAACCACCAGCGTCTATAAATCCCTGTAGTAAATGTCTGAACTAATGGTACAGTGTTGAAGGTTTTTCATCTATGGTCAGATTGGGACAGCGCAGCCATCAGCCCGTGTCTGGTGATTCCAGTCAGTGCAATAAATCAGGAAACGAAGGGGAAACATTAAGAGATTAAAGCCTGAAAAGAAAGAAATGTAATTCTCATTACTCAAAGATGATGAGTAACCTAGGGGAAAGGAAAGCCCTACAAATGAATTACTGGTCACTGGATTCAAGGTCAATATGTACATTTGATACTCATTTCTCACATATGAGCCATCATGCTGAAGGTGTTTGTTATCAGTGTCTACCACAAAATATTAACATGTACTTACGAATCAAAAGCTCTTTCCCAGCCATGAAGAGTTCTAAGACAACATCGCGGAGCTCCACTTCATCCGTGACCAGAGGTCCAGTCTGCAGGATCCGCCTGCTTGAGTCAGAAAGAGCTTCCAGGACAGCCAGAAAGCGGGACGAGGTGCTATCGAACAGCTCATCCAGCAGCCGTTCTGTGACCGTCCGTGGCCACACCATCTAGACGTGAAAGAAAGCCAAAGGTACCAGGTGATGCGGAGGGAGCAGTCAGTCCGACAGCGGGACAGTCGCTTTGGGACCCTTTACACCACTACAGACCCCGTTTGAGTAAGTCATGACACCAAGGACGCCGCTGTTTCTTGTGTGCCGGTGTGTCCAAGGCAGTATAGAAAAACTACTTAGTGTGGCCATTAATCAAGGTCGTATTGTCTCCACGTGCCTTGTGGCACCCCGGTGACAGCCACAGGCAGGTGAGACTCAAACTTTGTTGGCCTGAAATTCCTTGGGGATGCCTTTTAGATTCAAGGCCAAATGTCCAGAAAAATCTGTGGGTTTAGGTCAGGCCGTGTTGATAAATACTGCAGGAAATTCTTATGCAGAATGTCCTCAAACTCAAATCTGAAACACTGTTTTATGGTGTAAATAACTCAGGGTTTAGTGGTTACTGCTATGGAAGGTTTGATCGGCTATATACCAAAAGCAAGTGGCTGTGTAGGCCTCTGAGACATCCAGCCACCCTCCTTCGTACTGAGTGATTTCACCTGCAGGAGTTTGCTTTAGAATTATTGCCTCTCACAAACAGCCGGGTCTCTGCCTGTAGGGAGGCTGGTGCCTGTAAGTTGGCATTTCCAGAACTGATATCCAGCTGGAAAATGCCAGCCATATTCCCATGATCCCCTTGTTTATTTCTTCTTCTAGGGGCAAAGCTGGAAAGAGAGACAGAAATGGACAAAGCTGCCTTGAGCCATGTTTTCCTAGTACTAGCTTCCTGACCCATTAGCTTTTGTCTTTGATTCCACAGGCCAACCATACATCAAAAAGCTCAAGAAAAGTTGAAGTCTATGCCTCTCTCTCTCTCTCTCTCTCTCTCTCTCTCTCTCTCTCTCTCTCCCTCTCTCTCTCTCTCTCAACAGAGGTGAGACCTCCTCTGAAGATTTGTACTAGAGGTTAAAACAGTGCTTTAAAAATATATTTTAAAAAAATAAAAATATATTTAAATACTATAATAAGCTTTTTAATAATTAGAAGTATCATCAATGAAATGATGTTTTCCACTAGTTGGTGAAAAGAACAGCCAGCCTGGGATACACAGTGAATTCTAGACCACCCTAGGCTACAAAGTGAGACCCTGTCTTAAAAAAAGCAACAGGATTTTTTTAAGGAGCCCCAAATAACTGAATTTTAATATGATTTTATCTAGAAATGTAAATATTTTCTAAAGATATTTTGAATTTTGCTAAAAGAATAACCACACCTCCTGACTGGGTACTCAGTGGCAGCCCTGCAGATTCAGATAGCTAAATTTGGTTTCCACAAGAGAAAAGGAATCACAGAGGAAAAACAAATCACCCCTGCCCTCTCCACAGGGGGCAGCGGTACAACCTAAGGATACCAGATGTTGGACCTCCAACAGCTCAACAAGAAACTGCCTGAGGTGTGGCAAGCTACCAGCCCCAGCAACTGGAGAGCATTGAGCAGTGTGGGGTACGATTTTAAAGGTATGGAGTAGATACTCTTCAGGGATCAATACTCAAAATAGTCATGCTCCATAACAGTGGACTGGCCCTGTGCCCAAGATAATATTTGTAAATAGCATTAATTTAAAAGGGAAAGGGGGTCGTCCCTGAATAGCGTGAGCTCTAAGGAGAGAGCAGTTGGGGTTGGCACTATGAGAAGACACCGGACTCGGGTTCACCTTCCCGTGCTGCTGGGGCGTGTGACCCCGAGCCGGTGACAGAAACACTCTGAGCCCTGATTTCTCCACGTGTAGTTGGAACGCACCACAGCAGGTGGCAGCATCCAAGCTCCCTCCCAGGATGGGAGATTCTGTGGCTCTTCTGTCAGAGCCTGCTCATCCTCTTTCCCCCCCCCCCCCCCCCCCCCCCCCCCCCCCGCTTGCCTACATTTCCAGTCCCCGCACAGCCGCTCACAGAGGAGAGCTCGCTGGTGCCCGTCTACAACAATCAGAAATAGCTTCAGGGAAGGAGAATGGAGCCCAGGGGACCCTGAGCTCAGAAAGGCGACAGGGAAGAGAAAAGAAAGAAGGGATGGAGGGAGGACAGCAGGGAGGGAGGGAAGGGTTGAACCCCACAAAGAGTACCTGTTTCACTCCCCACAAGGCAGTATTTAATGCTGAGGTTAGAGGGGACATCTGACTAGTTATAATACCGGAGAAGTGTACCACTTCCATGCTGGGCATCATGGCTCCCCTAAGCTCTCTGTCCTTCCCTCCAGCAGAGAAGGCAGTACTGTCTGAATCATAAGAACTGCTCCCAGGCCTCTTCCTGGACAGCCACTCAGCAGGGCCCCCTGGTGACCCTCTGCTGGCTCCTAACTCCAACGGGAAATTACTTTGGAATCCTCTGAGATGCGGGGGCTGTTTGGTGCTCTCTCGTGTAGCCCAGCTCACGACACTCCTCATGAGAGACCCTCAAAGCTAATGCCAAGTGGCCCAAGGCAAGGGCCTGTGCAGACCCACTCAGGACTGTCCATTTGCAAGGGGCTTGCCTGCAAACCTTTCCCAAGCTCATCTTCCGCCCCTCAGCCATCACCGTTGCAAAACTGGGATGATGTAAGGCACAGAAAAGAGAAATGGATGCTGTGAGACCGTATCTCAGGTGGAAAGACATTCCATTGCTCTGAAATCTGGGGCAGGATTTAATCATTAGCAACTAGGCTTAAAACATACAGGCAGACTGCAAAGGAGACTTCTAGAGAAAGGCCCTGAGGACTTACACTCTGGGCTTCCTTTAGGTTAATTCTGATCTTCGGTCTAAACACAGCTTTGCTTTTTCTTCTAGACTCATACACTCCCCTTTTGAAGATCATCACGGCCATCTGTCTCCAAGAGAAGAATCACATATGAAATCACCACAGGATGCACGCCTCAGCCACGAAGATTGAGCGCTTCATCAACAGCGCTGTGCAGTACATTTCTTCCATGTCATGAAATTTTCATACCTTTATCGTGGCCTCTCTGTAATATTTTCGGGACTCTTCCTGACACTGGGAGGAACTCATTAATTCCAGTTGCCTTAACTCATCAATTTTAGCTAATGCACGTCGAGCAAATGCCTGTGTTGCAATTAAAACAAATTTAATCCACAATAAGTTGGAGAACAGTGATTAAAAATGTATAAAAATGGTATGTTTTGATGTCTGAGGCATTTGACTTAATCTGAATTAAACTGCTGGCTGCTGTTGATTCCATATAACATAGTAGCTCTCCAATCAGTCATTTCCTATGAGCACCATTAAGCTCTATAAATCTAAAGTTAATAAACATCCTGACACATTAACTTTATGAATTATAGGATTTTTAGAAGAAAGCCAAAATGTGGATTAAGCAGAACCTTTGTACAGAGTACTGCTCCGCTAACAATGCCTACAAGCATGCTCACACTGGAATGCACACACACACACACACACATGCACACACATACACCATCCTGAGATGGTCTTCTCGAATTTCAACCTTCCTAGCATAACGTGAGATGTCATCTCTTCAACTGCTCACACGCTGACCACTACAGTGTGGCGTCTCTAAAGGGCCTTATTCAGATCTCCAATAGCCACTGTAGAGGAAATCCTGAAGGACCTGAAGGAAAGGCAGGAAGAAGGCGGGCTAGCTCGTGGAACCGTTTCACCACGTGATGATTCTCTAGAGACAACAACAAGGGGTCAGAAGAGCCCTTGAGAAGAGTTAAGAGGCAGAAGGTTGCATCACAGGCCGCTCCAGAGTACGACAGACAGCACATCGGACTTCCAAAATTTCATGTCATTGCTTTTGCCGTTTTTTTAAAAAAAAAAAATACTTTACTCATAGCTTTTAAAAGCGAAAAGTCCCAGGCCAGTTGCAACATTAGAATTACGGGATGTATAGATTTTCCAGGAAGCGGCAATCCCAATAAGGATGAAAACGTCGGAACGACCAGTGTTCCGCCCCCACCACAGCAGCAGCGATTGCAGACTCTGCCTCCCCTAGAGTACTCAAGGTCATCATGCGTATGTGCTGAGCAGCTTTTAGAATTATCCTGAGCTGTGAAGATATTCTAGCAGGGTTTGAGTTCGGATGTTCCTCTAGCTGGGGACTGCTACCACCTAACTGTTCAGAATTAATCCAGGGAGGAAAAAACAAATGTAAGAAGCGATTGATGGCCAAATTACGTCTATGGGGTTGTGAACAGATCAGGAGCAGGTGTGAGCACAGCTGTGAAAGCTGTGTCTTGCACGAGGCTCCAAGCCAAGGGGCTAAGGGAGGACTGAACTCTGAGCAACAGGCCTCTCACCAGGCTGTGTGAGCATCCTGGGGCAAGGATGCACTGGCCGGAAGAAAGAGGTGTGGTTCTCTGATTTTCACAGGAGAGTGAAACACACCCACATATACACATACACACACAAACACATTCACTGACAAGTGAGTGCTGTGTACAGAATGGAAGATAGGCTTTTAAATTTATACTGAGAGCCCGTGCCAACCAATGGGAGCCCCTGCCAGCTTGTTAGATGTCAAACGTTCAGTCTAAGAGACGTGCCAAAAAAGAGGGGACCAGATACAGCTAATAAGCCTGGAAGCAGCGGAAAGTCAGAGAGTGTAATGGGCGCCACGGAAGGAGGAGCCCCCGTGTGAGAACAGCACAGGGGAGGGAGATGAGGAGACGGTTCCATGGGCACAGCGCTCGCTGCACAAGCGCGAGGACCTGAGTTCGGGTCCCCACAACCCAAGGAAAGCCAGACGCAGGAGCTCACATCTGTAATCTCAGCGTCGCTATGACAATATGGGAAACAGAGACGGGCAAAGCCCTGGAGGCTCATGGGCCAGCCAGCCTGGAGGAAGCAACAGCAGGCAAGAGACCCTGCCAGAGACAAAGCGAAAAGCAAGGCCCAACACCCAAGGATGTCCTCTGACCTCCACATGTGCACTGTGGTGCCTGCACACACAGACACACACACAGACACACACACATACATACATACATACATACACACACATACATACATACATACACACACATACATACATACATACATACACACACATACATACATACACACACATACACACATACATATACACACATACATACATACACGCACATATAAACACATACATATACACACATACACACACATACATACATACATACATACACATACACACACACAAACACATACACACATACATATACACACACACAAACACATACACATACATATACACACATACACACACATACATACACATACACACATACATACACACATATACACACATGCATACATACATACACACACATATACACACACATACATGTACACACATATATACACATATACACACACACATACATACACACACATACATACAAACACATACATACGTACATACACACACATATACACACATACACACACATACACACACACATACACACACACATATATATATACACACATACACACACACACACACACACACACACACACACACACACACACACACCGCATACAGAGAGAACACAAAACAGTGAGGAAGCCACAAAACAGAACAGCCGAGAAAACGTCTTCGGACAAGACAGGCGTCCCCTGGCTCTGCCTCTTTCCAGGCCTCTGGCTGGTCTCCTGAGACACAGGAAGGAGAGAGGGTCTGATACGCTGTATTTCCAGCGAGCGCCGACGCCGCCGTCTGAAGGGCACGTACCTCGCCGTGGATGCCAGTCTGGCAGTCGTAGTGGCACTGGCAGACGGCCGTGTAGAGAGTGGCTCTCCAGGTCAGGTACCTGACGGACAGGAGCGGGACAGAGGACTCCATGCACACGCTGGCCCACAGCAGGTACTCTAAGGCCTGGGGAGGAAGCAGAGCACACCGCGGGGCTGGTTCTCATCTCTTACACTGACCGTGATATTAGTTAGAATCACCGAGGTCTGAGCTGTGAGTGCTGGTGCTGGCTGCTCCTATCAGAGTCATTATAAACAATAAGTCAAAGAAAAAAAACATTTTGTGTGTGCCTACATGTTCATATTATGATGGTGTGTGTGCACGTGTATGCATTTGCATGTGGAGGCCAAAGTCAACATCAGTGTCTTCCTCGATTGTTCTCCCTCTTCTTCGAGACCCACTCTCTCACTGACTCAGCCGGACTGGCTGGCCAGCTAGCACCTAAGATCTGCCTGTCTCCACCTCCCCAATGCTGGATTGCAGGCATGCAGCTGTGCTTGGCTTCTTTTTAAACATGGGTTCTGGAAATCAAATTCAGGTCTTCGTGTTCGTGAAGCAAGTACTTTACCAAGGGAGGGCCCATCTCCCCATCCCCTGAGTTGAGAAAGACCCAAATCTCAAAATAGCCGTTTTAGAATGTCTCTATTGTTCTAGAACAGCTCCTGACATGGCCTGGGAGCTGAGCTCATTTTCAGAACATTCTTCGGGTGTGAACTGTAGTCTGGGAGCTGTTCAGAGCTGCTAGCTCGTCTGTGGAATCGGGGTGTTACCTTGGTTCAGGAGGATGGGGAAAATCGGAAGGGCTTACCACTGCAGACTTCCAGTGCTCACCAGAGACAGTCGGACTGAAATCAGAGACACTTAGGCTGCACTCCCAATTCAGTCTCTCTCTAGGCCTCAATCATCCCATCTGCACCATGGGAACTTTAACACACCCCAGCCAGGCTGCTCTGGAGAAAGAGTCAATGCACATAATGCTCTAGGCATAGTGATCAGTACTCTGTCAGTATGTGTCCTAGGGTTTCTATTGCTGGGATGGAACACCATGACCGAAAAGCAAGCTGGGGAGGGAAGGGTTTATGTGGCTTACACTTCCACACTGTAGTTCATCACTAAAGGAAGTCAGGACAGAACTCAAATAGGGCAAAAAACGGAAGGCAGGAGCTGATGAAGAGGCCATGGAGGAGTGCTGCTTTCTGGCTTACTCTCCGTGGCTTGCTCAGCCTGCTCTCTTGTAGAACCCAGGACCACCAGCCCAGGATTGGCCCCACCCACAATGGCCTGGGCCCTCCCATATCAATCACTAATTAAGAAAATGCCCTAGAGGCTTGCCTATGGCCCAAGCTTATGGAAGCATTTTCTCAACTGAAGTTCCCTCCTCTCAGATGACTCCAGCCTATGTCTGGCTGACATAAAACTATCCAGCACCTACTCTAGACTTGGTGCCCACAGAACCGAACCCAGGAAAACTGACAAGCATCTTGGATTCTCAAACAATGACAACTTTGGACAGCAGAAACCTCTCACCCAGTATGAAATTACACCTTCAATAGCTAAAGAGTAATTTCTTCAGTGGATCAATGACCTGCCTTGAAAGGGTAGAGTAGCCCAAAGGCCGTGTGGCTTTGTGGATGTGGCTTTAAACCCCCCCCTCCCAGATCCATGTGGTGTTTAATAGTAAAAAGAAGAACCACAGTGGTAGTCGCCAGACACCGCCGCTGCCATCTTTAATGCTTCAGAAGAGAAAAGAATACCATTTTCCGTGTCTAGTTAGTTTTAATTCCAAAGGAGAAGGAACTAATGGATGCAGATGAGGATTTAACAGCGATGTGTAAGGCTCTGCTAACCCTCCTCTTCCCATCAGATTAGGGAGCTCCTGTGTCTTACCCGTCATTGTAACCCCACTTGACCTGGTGAGTAGTAGGCACACAGTACATACTTGTTGACTAGCAAACTGATCTTCCCCAGCTGGCTATGGAAATACTTCAAGCAACCACAGAAACCAGGGCTGGAAGCCCCTCTAACTTTCATCATCACCAGCACCAACACTGGACATTCCACATCCTCCCTATTAGTTATTTACAGCGCTCTTACCCTGCGAGGAAATGTCACGAAACACGACAGAATCCACTAACAAGAGTTTTATTAAAATAGGAAAGAGAGGCAGACGTGACAGGCCTGTGAAAACACACATGAATAAAGATGGAGTTGGGAACACAGCACCAGCTTATAACGGCTGGGCCATGCCTGCACACAGGTCCATGTGGCTATTCCACACATGCGCGTAGATCACATGGTTGCACTGAGTGCTTTACGCAACCACGTAAAGCCACGGGGTCCTGGTCACGTGAGACGTTTTGACCCGGAAATGGCTATTTTGACCCGGAAATGGCTAGGCGGAAGTGTCTAGGTCTGCCGGGCATGCGCAACCATGGGGGCGTATTGTGAATCCCTATCACTTTGCCTACCAAGAGTTCCTACCCCAGTAACAAGGAACATAGGACAGCATAGGACAATTTTCAACATAAAAAAATTACAACAATGATTTCATAATCTAAACTAAAATCCACCTTGATATGCTCCCAGCACTTGGTCCTGGTTAGATCTTGCTGTGGAATAATCCTTCTGTACACTGAAAATATATATTGTTCTCATTGCTAATAAAAAGCTGACTATCAGAGAGCTAGGCAGGAAGAGATTGGGTGAGACAGCCTAACACAGAAAGAATGCTAGAATGAAGAAAGACAAAGTCAGAGGAGATGCCAGCTAGCCACCAAGAAAGCAGGACATGTAGAAAATGAGGTAATAAGCCATGAGTCATGTGGCAAAGCACAGATAGGAAATGTGGGGTAATTTAAATGTAAGAGTTTGCTAGTAACAAGCCTGAGCTATGGGCCAAGCATTTACAATTAATATTTAGCCTCAGGGTGGTTATTTTGGACTGGGCAATCAGGACAGGAAACTGCCACCTACAAGATCTTCTGGAAAAGTACCAAACAATTCAAAACTCACTTCCAAACACAGCCTTCCCTGGACCTGAGAATACCCAAGTAGTCTATGCCCTCCACTATCTCAGGTCTCTGTAGAACTCATTAAACTCCATCTCCCTCATCCTGCAAGGCTGGTGTTCAGTGGCTTTGCTCTAGGGTGTGTGTGGATCACAGTGAGAAGATCCAGGCTCAGTTCTAAAGACACCCATTGCCAAGTCAGCCCCATGTTGCCTTGGTGATGCTTTTTGTTACTTCTAACGTGGTTGTTTATTGACTTTGCAAGCATCATCGGAACCTCCTGGCTGTTTTCACACCCCACTGCTCACTCCACAACAACCCCATTTTTGCATCGTTGTCGTTCAGAGAACATAGAGTGAAACCATGTGTAAATACCCTCTTCAAATCAGCATGCCTTTGCAAAATCCCTCAGGACTTCTGCAATGAGAAATTTCACATTTCAAAATAAAAATAGCTCCTACTCACAGTTATCCACATTGTACTTGGGTTTGGCTTTAAGAGTTGGAATTAAAGGGGAAAAAAATCAAAGAGTATATTGCCAGAAGGGGCCCTAAGTTAAATCTAACCTAATCTGACTCAGAGAGTATAAACTGCTTCTAAGAGAGGTGAACTGGGGCTGGAATTCAAGTCTTTGAACTGCTAAGGGCAGCATTCTTTCTGCCACACAGCAAAGCCTTGACAAAGGAGAAAAGAACGCCAAGACCCACTGGAAAACCTGCTTTCAAGTTTAGAGATGAAAAGCCACTTAAAAAAGAAAAAGAAAGAGTCGGTTCGTAGCATTTTTTTCTCTAGCCCTAAAGGCTAGAAATTATTATTTCTCTTAATAAAATGGATGGGCTAAAGCAGGATGATTTTCTTCCCAGAAAAACAGCTTCAAAAAGCCAAAATATAGATGGCTTTTTTCCAACAAAAGCAGGAAAAATACACACAATAAATTAGCTCAGCCACAGGATGGCACTGCAGACTTATGTATCATCAGTTTGTGTCAGTAGTCTTCTCAAGGTTGACTTCAAGCTTATTTAATAAAGCGTGAGCAACTTAATAACTGTGCAAGCCAAGTACTTAACTGAAATACCTATAAAAGTAAAACGCAAGTCCATACTTTGGGTAGCGTATTCTTTTAATGTTTGTTGAGTTCCAGGCTGCAGCTTTAAATGTCTCAGAAGATGCTAGATTTATTCTGTGACCCAAAGCACACATGTCACTTGGTTGTTAGGAATAGCACCTTCAGGTAGATGACCCCCTGTACTACTTAAGGATAGACTGGTGAGTACATTATGTGGCTTCCATCTGAGGAAAAGCCCCTCATCAGTCTCGGTCTTTAGGATTTCTTTAGGAAAGAAAGTTCTGCCTCGCTCACACAGCTCCTCCCGTGGAGTAGGTAAACCAGAATAAGACAGGCAGGGCAGGAGCCCATTTAGTGAATGGGTAGGCATTGCTCTTAGGGTGTTGTACGGTGGTACTGCGTGACAATGGTCTCAGAACACCTCAAACTACAGCCGTAATCGTGAGCAAGCTCAGTTTTCTCAGCTTCTGCATCCCCACCTGTAAGTTGGTGAAAACAGTGTCCTC
This sequence comes from Peromyscus leucopus, assembly GCF_004664715.2. Taxonomy (NCBI): domain Eukaryota; kingdom Metazoa; phylum Chordata; class Mammalia; order Rodentia; family Cricetidae; genus Peromyscus; species Peromyscus leucopus. The sequence continues at coordinate 36,540,383 of NC_051078.1, read as the reverse complement.
CTAAAGTGTTGGTGTGAGGATTAAGTGAGAAGATTCATACGTGGTACGTGGTGAGCTCTTGTCCAGATGGTGACAGTGGTGATGATGATGATAATGATGGTGGTGGTGGTGATGATGATGACGCCACCATCTAGTGGTGGTGGTACTGATGATTCTACCTCAAAAGACTGAGGTGAGTGTTGCTATGTGAGGGACGCCCTTCTACAGCACCCAAAATGCAGCGGGGGGGATGCAGCCACAGTGAAGGGTAGCCATAATGCCTGGGCTCCACAGAACTGGGAGCTTGCGTCAACCAAGAATAGCTGGAGAAGCCCAGGTCAACTTCTGTCTCATGCAATTACAGACTTGAACTCAGGGACTGGAAGAACGGTTCCTCTGAGAAAATGCCATGCAAGCACAGTGACCTGAGTTTGATCCCCAGCAGCCACGAAAAAGCCAGGCACAGTGGCATGTGTCTTTAAGTCCAGCACTGGAGGAAGTCATGGACAGACAGGTGGCTCACTGGAGTTCACTGGCCAGGCAGGCTGGCCAACTGTGCAGGCTCTGGGAGAGTGCCTGTCTCCAAAACCAAGGGGAAGAACAACTGAAGGGCATCTGACGTCAACTTCTGACCCCCACACACATTCACACACACACACACACACATACACACACACCAAATAATAATAATTAAAAAAAAAAAACAGACAAGTTCTATCGAATCAAAATTCCCTGGAGCCTGTAGGTTTCATATGTGATGGGATCTCCAGGGCTTATCTCCCTTAAATGGAGCTATCCATGTGTAGCCTCAGATGAGCAATCAATTTACCGTGTGGAGGTTTGGGGATTTCTGGATAAAAAATCATTAATTCCCTTGAAGCTTGTCATACTGAACAAACTTGTGGTGAGATTTTGTTTATGCTCTAACAAATAAAGCTTGCCCGGAGATCAAAGGGCGGAGCTAGTCACTAGTTAACCATAGAAACCAGACAGGGGTGGCACACACCTTTAGTACCAGCACTTGGAGGAAGTAGGAAGATCAGAAGTTCAAGGCTACCCTGGGCTACACGAGATTAATCCAGTCTAAAAGAGAAACAGAGCCAGGTGGTGGTGGGTCTTTAATCCCAGCACTTGGGATCTCATACCTTTGATCCCAGCAGTAGGGAGGTGGAGACAGGAAGTGATATGGCTGGGCAGGGAGAGGAATATAAGGTAGGAGGAGACAGGAGCTCTGCCCTTTCAATCTGAGGATCCCTAGAGGTAAGAAGTCTTTCTAGTGGCTGGCTGCTCTGCTTCTCTGATCTTTCAGCTTTTACCCTGATATCTGACTCTGGGTTTTTATGATTAAGACCAATTAGATTCTCACTACACAAACTGGAAGAATTAATGTGATCTTCAAGAGCCAGCTGAATAACCCCAAATTCTCACATGCTTCCCACAGGTCTGGGACCATTCAACTGTCCTCCTTCACTACTTCCGTTCTAGAGACAAACTCAAGAGACTGAGTGGGGAGAAGAGATGTTTGGCATAGATTATAAATAAATTATTTTAAGATAACTATCACACTAATTTAAAATTCTCTTAATGCTAACAAGTACAAGCAGTAACAACCAAATGTTGACACAGACAAGCTGTGTCCTTCATAGCTCTGGCTAGCAGACCAAGCTAGGACAGCTCTGTGAAACAGTGTTTGTTAACACAGCAAGAACAACACAAACATGCAAGTTCTTTTTTAGGATCTCAACTAGAACCAAAAGTAGCATCAATGGTAGAGTCTGCAGAGCAAGTTATTATTAAATGTAGGGTAGCCTTGCTTCCATTTAATTCGTGCTCAAAATGCTGGCCCAGACTTCGTTCAAGCTATTATTAGTAACAGTCTGTTTTTGTCATTTGAGGAACAAAACAGAAAATGAACATACAATTAATGTTACCCATTGAGCATGCAAATATCATGCCTTCCTTTTTTGTATATTTTTTCTTTTTTTGTAAGATAGGGGTTTTTGGTTTTGGTTTTGTTTTTTTGGTTTTTGGGTTTGTTGTTGTTGTTGTTGTTGTTGTTGTTTTGGTTTTTCGAGACAGGGTTTCTCTGTGTAGTTTTGCACCTTTCTTGGAACTCACTCTGTAGACCAGGCTGGCCTCCAACTCACAGAGATCCACCTGGCTCTGCCTCCTGAGTGCTGGGATTAAAGGTGTGCACCACCACCGCCCAGCTCCATTTTTATTTTTTAAGTGTTGTTAGCTCTAAGATATATGTCTACTTTTGATGAAAGATGTTAAAAAAAAAAAAGCCTTTGCAGAGCATTTGAACACTGAGGCTTGAAGCTTTCATAAGGAAGCAATGTTTCGCATGCCAACAGTAACTCCAGCGGGGTCTCAATGGGAGTATAGTTGCCTTCCTGGCCTACATTCCAATGCTTGGAAAATGAATACAGAAAATAAATGTGCTTTCTGCCAACAAAAGTGCTACCAACATTGTGGGGAAATCAATAGACATGTCGTCAACTTCCTCATGCTAAGACCAATCCGAGTGGGTCCTAGTAAGTGTGAATTGTATAAGACAACGTCTCCTGGCCTAGCAGACGTCTCAGTCAGCGAAGCGCTTGCCTCATGAGCATGAGTATCTGGGTTTGGTTCCCTAGAACCCGTGGGAGAATGTCAGATATGACAGTCTATGCTTGTTATCTTAAGACCGGAGAGATGGAGACAGGGGGATCGTCACGGCAGGCTGGCCAGCTAGTCTGTTCTAATGGTGGACTCTAGACCAATGTCTCCAAGAAGGCAGAGAGCATTACTAAGAGTGATACCAAATAATCCAATGGCCTGCATATACACATGTATTTGCACACTTGTGAACACACACATATAGACACACATAGTATATGCATACAATAATAACAATAATCAGCTGAAGGAGTCAGAGAGTTTAGGTGATTTTTTAATTAAACAGCAAGTGAGTCATAAATAAAAAGTCCCAGAACGCCACAATATAAACAGTTTATCCTGCAAACCAAGACACTTTCCAGAGTGACAGAGGGCACTCTTCATGATTACTGTGGGACAAAGAACATAAACAGGGATGTCCTGGGCCAGCCAGGAAGGACAGTCCCCTTTCCTAGTAACCAGAGGGATCGGGTATCAAGTGTGACAAATGTGGCCTCTGGCACATGGAGACGCTAGAATGTGCCTGTCCATGATAATAATTCCCATTCGTTACACTGACTCTTCATGGCCCTCGCTGTATATGATTACCATTAAAATCAAGACCAATCCATTCTATCACATATATTCACTGAATGTTAAATGATTCCCTAAATACTCTTTGCTCAACTCAGCATGCAGTGTATGGTATAGAAAGCCTTAGGAGAGAAGTCTTACATTGTATTTCATACCTTGGAAGCTTGCCCTATGATCATCAGTTTTCGGCAAATGGTGTAAATGTAAATGGTACCTAAGAGGAGAGAAAGATTGTTAGCATCTTTTACAGTCAGAAGATGGAGGTTGCATATTGCAATTTCTATAGCTTAGGTCTGTCATTCCCAAAACAAGCACTCTCATGAGGTTTGATAATGGTAGAGAGTGATAATCGTTGTAATTTTTCTCGTCACTTAAGCACAAAATCATTGAATTAACTAATATGAACATATTTTAAATATGTTAACACCACAATCATTCGGCCTCATTTTATGGCAATTTGAGTTTTAAAATATACTGGAGAGAATAATATTTTAGCAGAAAATTTATATACCTTGTGGTTTTATTAACTCTAAAATGTTCTTTTTTCCTGTGGCTTTCTTATGGCTGAAAAATGGAAGATTTCTCTCTGACTAGTATTAGGATACATATTTAATCAGTGTGGGACACCATTCAACGAGGAAGCTTGGGGTAACTGAAAACTTGAAACAGGTGAGGAGCGGCATTCAGTCTAACGAAAACTGCCATCTCAGGATGATTCGTGTGCCAGACGATTCATTACACGAGAAGAGAAAGCTGGTGGCGGGGTGAGAGAGGCGGAGTGCATCACTAGACCTCTGTCGGCAAAGGGCATCGTCCTGCTATAAGCATGCTCAAAAGCCCACGTGCTTTTGAAAGGTTCGCCTCGCAATGACAAGCAGTCCAGCCATTTTCTACAGAGTAGCTGATCTAAAATTCACGGCCAGCAAGACTCAACTCTAAAAGCATCCGCTCCAAAAAACATTCCTTGATTTTTAAAACACCTGTGAGCACAACAAACATCATTACACAAGTCTACAACAGAAACACCGAGCGCCATCTGAAATCCTCACAGCACCGAACGCTTCCAAGAACACAATTAATTAGATCTTAGCAGTCAAGGGCTTGGCGGACTGAGTGCCCGTGACATGTGTGGTGATATACTGGTTACCCTAATAAATTTGCCCGGGGATTGGGCAAGCCAGCCACTTAGATTAGACATAGAGGCCAGACAGTGGTGGCACACACCTTTAATCCTATCACTGGAGAGGCAGAGATCCTTCTGGATCTCTGAGTTCAAGGCCACACTGGAAACAGCGCCAGGCAGTGGTGGCACACGCCTTTAATCCCAGTACTGGGAAGCACATGTGCCTTTAATCCCAGGAAGTGACGGCAGGGCAGAGAAAGGTATATAAGATGTGAGGAAACAGGAACTAAAGCAGTTCAGCTGAGACCCTTTCGGGTGAAGACTGAGGATTTCAGTCAGAAGATTCGTGGAGTTGGTGAGGTAATAGGTGGTGGCTGTCTGTTCTGCTTCTCTGATCTTTCAGCTTTCACCCTGATATCTGGCTCTGGGTTTTTTTTATTATAACACCATTTAAGATTCAGACAACAGACATGTACTTACTGCCTTCAGGAGCCCACCCAAAGCCGTCCTAAGCACCTCGGCTTGGCTGTGTTGAGAGTACGACCCTTGGGGCCAGGGAGATGGCTCAGTGGTAAAGTGCCAGCTTTGTGAGCATGAGGACCTGAGTCAGCTGGGTGTGGTGGCACACACGTGTAACCCCAGTGCAGGGAGGGTGGAGAAAGGCGAGGTCCAGGGACTCACTGGTGAGCTCTAGGTTCAGGGACAAAACCCTGTCTCAAAAGACAATAGAGGAAGCCACCCTGACACTAATCTCTGGCATTCACACACATACGCACACATACATATACACTAGACACACATATATATACACTAGACATACATATGCACTCATATATCAACTACACACACATGCACCCACATATACATTACACATACATATACTATACACACATACACACTACACATACACACAAATACACTACACACACATACACACTACATATATACATACACACACATGCACGTAAATATACACCACACACATGCACATACATGTACATTACACACGTACATTACACATATAGACACATACACTACACATACACACACAGAGGACAAAATGCAGCTGTATGACTGATTCCTTGTGGAAAAGAAAAAGTCACCAAGTACGGCAGTGCACAGGAAGCACATGCCTGCCCACAGAGCACGTGACTCGGGGTTCAAGCCAGGAGCCTGGAAAAATATGTCAGCAGTTGGGGGCTGTCCTTGGGGACGACAAAGGCCCTTCTGTGTTTCAAACCATGCCTGTAACCTTGCCAGCCCTGGTCCATCCTGGCCACATCGGAATTCTTCTTTGACAGCTCAGGATTTGGGCCTGGCTCACTAATGCCCACAAGCAGAAGCCACAGGCAAGATAGATGGTACAGGATGGGACACAGACTGAATCTTTATGAACTCAGACATTCTGGAAGTCAGCTGCTGCTCTTTCTTCTTCTTCTTCTTCTTCTTCTTCTTCTTCTTCTTCTTCTTCTTCTTCTTCTTCTTCTTCTTCTTCTTCTTCTTCTTCTTCTTCTCCTTCTCCTTCTCCTTCTCCTTCTCCTTCTCCTTCTCCTTCTCCTTCTCCTTCTCCCTCTCCTCCTCCTCCTTCTTCTCCCTCTCCTCCTCTTCCTCCTTCTTCTTCTCCCTCTCCTCCTCCTTCTCCTTCTCCTTCTTTTGAGCCAAATCCCTACTCTGAATTTATTAAGCCTGATCCTGGGACTCCTTTTCATCCAAGATGACCACTGTCAAAATGTTCTGAAAGTCTTGATTAGTTGAGTTCGGTTACTTGGGAAGGTTTGACATCTTCCAGAAAGAATCAAGACTAATTAATGTCTTAAGTGACCAGTGGTAAGCTGTCTACATGAAAAGGTCAAATCACTTTGACAAGTTATTAAATGCACACTTCTGACTGCTTAAATGCAAACTGTTAAAACTCCGGGGCCTGTGGACCAGCTTGTCCCCGAACAGTCCAGGTGGCTCCTTCAGCTCCTTGTCCAACTGCCCCCAAGCAGTTGACGTACATTTCTAGCCCTCCCTTAGCCAGAGCCTCTGCTTGCTTCCTTGTCTACCTTCTCACTGGATTTTCTCCACGGCAGCACCTGACATATTGGTTTTGTGCACCACCTCCCTGTGGGAGGAACAAGTGTACATTTTTATCTGCTATTTTTTCCTGCTTCTTGGGCACCTAGGACCAACCATGCTGGGCTCATGGGGGTGTACTCAGTCAGTCTTAGTACTTAATCTTAGTCACTAATTAGTGAAACCAAGTATAATATATGTATTCCCACTACCCAGCAACTCCACTCCTGGACATAGAGCCCAGAGAACTGTCCCTCCAATCTATAAAACAAGATACGCAAAGATATTCATTGCAGAATTGTTTATGCAAATAGAAATATGGAACAGACTAGGTGCCCTCCCTAGGGACACACATGGGCAGTTGCAGAATGAGTTAAGGAATTAGAGTCCCGTACAGGAACCTGACTGATTCTACAACACAGTATTGACTTAGAAATCCAGGAAACAGAATGTCTAGAGTTCAGTCATATTTATAAACATAAAGCTCACACCAGAAAAGGGGCCAAGAACTCTAATCTCTTTTTCAAAGAGAAAAGGAAGAGGAGCAAATCTGATTGTTTGTTTGTTTTTGAGACAGAGAGTGTCCTATAGGCTGGGCTGTTAGGATATATTGCATGGGGGACCCCGAGGGTATCCCGCGTGTGCAAGGAAACCTGCTGGGCAGATGCGGTGGCCCACGCCCTGTGGGCCTGGCGGTGGCCAGTCATTCACACCCCAGATGCTGCATCCGTGTGAAAATGGCATATTATTATAATAGAGAGATGAAGGGAACGATAAGAAAGGGGGAGAGGAGAGAGAGGAGTTGAGGGTGCACACCTCGTAGGAGGAAAAGCAGAAGAGAGAGAGGAAGGAGAGCGGTTTTTCCTTAAAATGAGGCTTTTTTACGTCAGGACACAGGCGCCGAGGGGCGGGTCCGAATACTAACCTTGGTTTCCAAGGGGCGGGTCCGAATATTAACACGGGCTGCTCTTAAACGCTCCATCTTCCTGCCTAATCCTCCACATGCTAGAATTCTAGGTTTATGTGACTGTATCACATCCATATCTGATCATAAGGGCCATAAAACAGCATAGACCGTTTCTACCCATCAAGGAACTCCAGCCTTGCACATGGTGTTCACGGGCTCATGAGTGCAGACGCACTCCCACGGCCCTGTCCATCTCTGCCAGCTTGTCTCAGCTCAGGGAGCTAAGGGAGTCGAGGACGCTGCTGACGACCAGCCACAAATGCTTAACGGTCACCGATCCCAAAGTCTTGTCAAAGTCACTCTCATTTCTAGCAGCAAATGCTCAATGTCATTTCAGTCAAAATGCCAGGATGTGATTTGGGGTGGGTAAAGACGGAAGTGACTAGGAGATAAGCTTTCAATTGCCATGAGATGAGGGGAAACACAGTATATTTTCATTGGAATTATTCTTTCCTAGTCTTATGCACATGAGACAGACTATCACTATTATTTTTTTGTTTGTTTAGAGTATATTATCCATCCTTAGCACCATCAGGAAAATAAAAAAACATATTATCCAGAGACCAATATAGTAAACACCCAGAGTAACTTTAGAATGAAACAAAAGTTACGCTTTAATTGCTAAGATTAGTTTCTTTACACACATGTGCATTATATGTAATATATAAATATATATGTATATAAAATAGTGTGTGTATATGGACAAGTGTTGCAGAGGGGGGGGGGAGAGAGAGAGAGAGAGAGAGAGAGAGAGAGAGAGAGAGAGAAAGAGAGAGATCCTCACTCAAAAACAAGCTGGGCAGGGGATGTTGCTATGTAGAAAGCCAAAACTACTAGGCAGCGTCTTTAAGGAGAGAACTAAAAAAGCAAATGATTCATAGAATCAATCTACCACAGCAGCCCCTTAATCCGCCCCCACACGTCTTCCCCCTTACCAACGATGGTCCCTGAAACCAGCCACCCCATAGCCACTGACCCTTCCTCTGGGGAAAACCCCAAAGTCTCACTGGTGAGGACAAACTACAATGTAATCCAAATTTTTAAAAATCGTATGATTATCCTATTATAAAAATGTGCACGTTTTAAAACACAGCATGATCAAGTTACCCCCGGACTTGGTAATAAATAAACTTGAAATGAGCGTCTGAAAGGCGCGACGGGAAACGGGACGTTTTGGTTCCCACCGTTGAAGAGGATCCAGCAAAGGTGTTCCTGCGGGAGAGCCACCTGCATGATGAGCCGCAGGGACGACAGGATGTGGAGACACTGGCTCACGGACTCTTTATTCTGCAGGTTGGCATCGCTTTCGCAGACCAGCTCATAGCTGCAAATGTTTTTGCCACTCAGAGCGTGAAACTGAAAGACACGGGAAACAGACGAATATAAACTGGGCTTATAAGACAGGCCGGGCGGTGGTGGCGCACGCCTTTAATCCCAGCACTCGGGAGGCAGAGCCAGGCGGATCTCTGTGAGTTCGAGGCCAGCCTGGGCTACCAAGTGAGCTCCAGGAAAGGCGCAAAGCTACACAGAGAAACCCTGTCTCGAAAAACCAAAAAAAAAAAAAAGATTCAGAAAAGACATTTCTCACCAAAGTAAAAAAAAAAAAAAAAAAAGCCTAAAATGATTCATTGGTTTAATGCATTAGTATGCAAAGACACATAAGACAGGCTTCATTAGAACATTCATTTAGTTAGATTAGCTTTCCGTAGGCCAAAGAAAATCCCAAACAAAAGAGTACTAAAATCCCATTACCCATTATCTCATTACCATTCAGCTCTATTTGTAATCTCATCCAAGAGCATTTTAACCTATTTATTAACTCAAATGCGATTATTTCAATTTATATAATGCTTTCAGCAAATGTTGATTGACCACCGCTGTTTCAAGGGCAGAAACAGCCTCGGCTCTGGGCAGAGGCAAAGTGTTCCGGGCACAGACAACATCAGGGATGCTCCGGGTGTCAGCCACGCTCGCTGAGTCCAGAAGAGGCCATCAGATACCGGGAGTATTGTGAATGTGGGCGCTGAGAACCAAACTCGGATCCTCTGCAAGAGCAGCAAGCACTCTTAGCTGTAGACTAGGCTCTCCAGCCCCGGGCTGGTTTCTTAACCTCTACTAATCTTGTTTCTTTTATCAGTAAGAAGGGAAAACAAGTCCACTTCTTAGGGTCGTAGGAGGCTGTGAGCTGATAATCATACAGTGCATTTGGAGGTTACTTAGCACAAAGTTCACTTTGGCGTGACTTTTTTTTTTTATTTGCTTTTGGCTTATGTTTTTGTCCCCATAAAGGCACCTGGGGTATTTGGAAGGAGGCAACAAGGCCAGACTCTGAGAATCACAAGGAAGGTAAAGCTGACAGGGTCCCACAGCCCTATCTTCTTATCAGGGATTCCTTTATCTCCAGATTCCCAAGCACAGTTCTGAAGCTTCAGGGAACTCCACTAGCAAATTGGTGCCAGCAATTAATATAGTAACACTGATATAATAAAGATATAGCTTAAAATTTCTTATCAAAAAAATCTGTTTGCACTTAAGGAGCACTTTTCTTTTTAAATTACGATACCTATATACTAAGCCTTGTTTTCCTCATCTTTAAGATAGGGCAATAATAAGATCTATCTTGAACATGTTGTAAGGATCCAGTATGTTTTCCAAAACTCTTTGTAAATGAATGTACCTGCCAGTATCAGTTGCTATGGCAACAGCACTGCCTGCAGAATGAATTGGCACTTACATTTACACAAACTCCAAAGCTCTGCTCCAAAGCCTAATAAATTCACTGTGTTGACCAGCCCTCAAAACACGCAGCAGACTGCTCACAGCGTCCAGCCAGATGCTGTACTAGGCACAGGATGGCATCTAGACACTGTCAGTCGAAGGCTCCACTAATCACCAAGTCACCAGCCACAGCCACAGCGCTCTTCGCTGCTTTTCCCACCTTACCGTAAGCCCAGCAGTTTCATCTCCAAAGCCTTTGGGGAAAAAGACAGATTTGAACTGATTCACATCCTCTTTGTACTCATCGAAGTCAGCAGTGAACTGCTGGAGATACCTCCCATAGCACTGCAGAAGAGCGAGCTTGTATTCCTAAAATAAAAGAGGACTTGGTCACAGTTTCAGAATGTTGTCTTAAGATTGAGCGATATGGCCAGGTGGTGGCGCACGCCTTTAATCCCAGCACAGGCAGATCTCTGTGAATCCGAGGCCAGCCTGGTCTACAGAGCGAGATCTAGAACAGGCACCAAAACTACACAGAGAAATCCTGTCTTGAAAAACAAACAAACAAAAAAAAAGATTGAGCAATAGTCACAGTATCCTTAATCTTCTCGATGTTGGTTTCTTCCACTTCCAGAGAGTCCCAGTGACTCGACGTACCCTTATTGAATACTGAATGTTACTATTTTGTACCAAGGGTCCATTTCTTTATATACCCAGCCCTACAACTACCAGGTGACCAGCACCATTTCCCAAGCATGCCTAATGTGACAGACCGTCTCTCTGCAATGGATGCATGCTACTGTGTTGAATCCTCAGAACAAGCCCACTGGGGAATGGGACCGTTGTGATCACGGTGAGGAGAATATGCACATTTGTTCTAAATGTGGCAACACCCTCAGCTCCTCACAGACTCTGAATCGAAGTTCTCAAATCCAACACTCTCTGGTCATGGCGGCCCACACGGTCAACTCAAAAGTAAAGACTGGAGTCTTGTTACAGAGTGGGGGGGGGGGGCGGGGGGGGGGTGGTTTCCATCCCCCACGTGGGACAGTAGACCTGGAAAGTGTCAGCAGGGAACATGAACCCTTCCTTCTACAGCTTCCTCCTCCACAGCCCTGTCTCCAGGAAAAGCCAATGGCCTGGCTCTGACCCGCCCACCTGCCTAGGCCTGTCTATCAGAAGCACTGGGATATGGCCAAGCTTAGCTACTGCCCATCACCAACTCGCTCCCTCAGTGTCTAAGATGTTCCCTCCTCCTGCACCAACATCCCCCACACTCACCCACTGCACCTAAGACTATCCATCTATCCCAGGCGATGCGACCTCTCAGGCCTAGAGCTATCAACATAAAAAGGGGCATTTTGTCAACTGTCACTCCACTTCATAGAACTGGAACTCACCTATTTTCCCCCCAAAGACCTTGTTTTCAAGTGTGTAAGAGCCTTGGTGCATGCATGCGGCACTAAGGCTATCTCTAATTTAGGTAGAGGAAGCCAGAACTTAATTCTGTGGATGAAAAGAAAGGCACCTTAGACTGAAGCTTCTGGAAAGCTGATAGCTGATTAGAACTTGGGCGATTGTGGAGAGGTTGGAATGTTGCAGATCCAGAGTCTAACTACAATTTATCTTGGGCTACCTTTTAGCCCCTTTAAAGCATTCCTTGCCTGTCTCTGTGTTTGATCCTCACGACTTCACCATCAGGTGAAACCTCTTGGAATATGTTAATTTAGCAGACTGTTAGAATGGCCACCAACAAAAAGTCTAAATAAATATGCCATCAGATAGTATCTGAGGCTTACAGCAGAGATTTTCCACTTTGCTATGACCTGTCTGTCTGTCTGATGTTTCTACCAATATATTTGAAAAGTGTCTTGATTTACAACTAGCAAGTCTTAAGCGATTATAAAAACTTTATGAAACTGTTAACCACGATGGACAAGTAATTTGAGGCGACCTGAACCTGTTCTCCAGGGCCACGGTCACTCACATTTGGCTTCAGGACGAATCGTCCCTGACCCTTTCTGAGGTAAGAGTTGTATTTTTGTGTTGATGGTGTTTCAGATAGGTGTTTCTACATCTATCCTCTATTTTGGTGAATTTGTCCTGGTCCCAGAACGTAGACTAAAGTCTAAGCAGTAGAAATGCACGAAGAAAATCAAGCCAAGAAACTGAAAATAGAGAAGGCGCTAATACTGCCTATGCCCGGCCTAAGATCCCAGTGCATAAAGTAACTCCTTGTCCAGCACCGACTAGAACTTGCTATATTTGGACTTAAGCCAGAGCTCGGGGTTAAACGCACAAGGTCGTGAACTGAAAACCCAGCCATGGCACAGTCTTATCAAGTCAAGTTCAGGCCCATGACATTCAGAATCATAGACCCTGATACCGAACTGACATTATGGTACATGCTCAGGTTCTAATAGAAGACTGAGCAGGAAACGGGGCACATAGGCCAGACTCACAGTACAGCAAAACACTCAGAGGAACCTAAAAGTCATTAAAACAGGACGCTGGACAGCCAGGCCAGTAGCCGTGAGGGTTGAGCCAGTCAAAAACAACAGGAAGTGTTGTCTGGGCTCCTTTGTGTAAGGTAGGTACGTGATGACTCAGCCCTTCCTGCTGGGGGCCACCACACCCTCTGTCCATGGAGCTCAGCTGCCTGCCCATCCCAGCCCGGCCTGCCTCTGCTTCCTGAAGAAACCACCCTGGAGAATTTCAAATACAAAGTGAAAAGGCTAACTTCATCATCGTCGTGACTGTTACTGGACCCCATTACAGTTTTTATCCATTTGAGTATGAGTTTCAAAACAAACATCCAGACTAGGAAAAGGATCGACCCAAACCCTAACCAGCCAAAGCAGCTGGTTTGGCGCTGGTTCTCTACATTAGAATCACTTACTTTCATTTGACACAGGCTGTCTCCAACCTTCAGAAGCTTCTCGTTGTAGTAGTCAGACGGCAGCCTGGGGGCGTACTTGGTCCAGATGTTAAACAGAGTAGTGGCACTGTGAGGATCGTAAAGAAAAACGTCTTCAGAGTCAGCAGTCAGCCTCAATTAATTAGCGAACAACCCTTTAAAACCTGCCTTGTGCTGAATCTTTCTAATGTGCCTTATTGGTAATGTCTAAGTACTAATTTATTATGTTATAGCTATTATAGCTCATGTTATTATAGCTAATATGTGCCCACTGTTGACGGGAACCCGTCATATGCATTTATAAAAAACTCCTTTTTAGAGCATGAACAAGCTGTGCCCCCTATCACTATCCACCACCATATCAGTGTCCACTGAGGTTCCCTTTTGGGGGTTCTCTGTCTCAAGAAAAAATTTAGAAATTGACTCGGAAGGAAATCCACGGTCGATTTTATTAGAGTTAATAAAATTGGATTCAGGAGGCAGAAACAGGTGGATCTCTGTGAGTTTGAAGCCAGCCTGGTCTACAGAGCGAGATCCAGGACAGGCTCCAGAGAAACCTTATCTCAAAAACACAAAAATAAGAAAAGAAAAAGAAAGAAAGAAAGAGAGAGAGAGAGAGAGAGAGAGAGAGAGAGAGAGAGAGAGAGAGAAGGAAGGAAGGAAGGAAGGAAGGAAGGAAGGAAGGAAGGAAGGAAGGAAGGAGAGAGAGAGAGAGAGAGAAAGAAAGGAAGGAAGGAAGGAAGGAAGGAAGGAAGGAAGGAAGGAAGGAAGAAAGAAAGAAAGAAAGAAAGAAAGAAAGAAAGAAAGAAAGAAAGAAAGAAAGAAAGAAAGAAAGAAAGAAAGAAAGAAAGAAAGAAAGAAAGAAAGAAAGAAAGAAAGAAAGAAAGAAAGAAAGAAAGAGACAGAGAGACAGAAAGAGAAAGAACATAGTACAGGCTAGGTTAAAAAAATCCCAGCAGCTATCAGAAGATGGAGAAAAAAAATCATGCCTTTTAAGTTAGGAGTGGAATAGAAATAGAGAGATTGTTAATTAAGGAAAGTTATTATTTTTTTATTATTGATGAAGGATTATTAAGGAAAAAGCACTCTCAAGAAAGGTAGTGAGTCGAGGAAAGAGCCATATGGTATATGGTCTGCCTGGCTCCCTCCTCTCTCTCTCTTCTTTGTATTTCATTAGCATTTCGTTTGCATGCTCTGCTCCTTAGATGATGTCAATGTTCCTCTGCAAACCTTTTTTTTTTAATATATGTGAGTTCTTTTGCCTTGCCTGATGTACGCGCACCATGTGCCTGCAGTGCCTGTGGAGGCCACAAGAGGGCATCAGATCCCCTGAAACTGGAGCTACTGGTGGGTGTGAGACACTCTGGGTGCTCAGAACTGAACCCAAGTGCACTGCAAGAGCAGGAAGTTCCCTTAACCACTGAGCCATCTCTCCAGCCCCTTCACATGTTAATCTGAAGCTTTTGTTTCTGTTCCTCCTCTGTCACAGCGTCATGTCACAGCTGACAAGCAACACTGCCCATCAAGTATTGGCGATGGGATTCACTCTTGGTGTGTGCTCGTGAGGCCCTTTTGATTAATGTATAATGTAACATATCAGCACCATTATAAAATACAAACGTTTCACTGCCCTGGAATTCCTCTGTGCTCCACCTGTATGTTTCTCCCTTCATCCCTAATGTTTGTTATCACTGATCCTTTTACTGTCTCCACAACTTTCCTCCAACAGAATGCCATATGCTATATAATCCTTTCAGACCGCCTTCTTTCATTTAGAAATACGTATCTCAGTTCCTCTATGGCTTTTCATGGTTCGACAGTTTGTTTTTATACTGATTAGTATTGCATGAGTTGATGATATTGTCATTTATTTTGTGCTAACCTTATGAAGACTATCCTGGCTTGCTTACACATCTTAACAATTATAGATAAAGCTGCTAATGCATATCCGAGGTTGGGGAAACAGCTCAGTTAATAAAATGCTTACTGTATACGCGAGAGGACCTGAGTTGGGAGTCCCAGAACCCATGTGAATAGCCAGGTCCTGTGACACATGCTTATAATCTCAGCACTGGGAAAGCAGAGGCAGGAGGATCTCTGGGATTCAGGAGCCAGTAGCCTATGGTAATTTGTAGGCCTCAGACTCCAGTGAGAGACCCTGTCTCAAAAACAAAGGATGGCTCTTGATGTAGGACATCCAAGGTTGAATTCTGGCCTCTACACACATACACACAGGTGGGGGAGATAGAGATATGCTATAAGTACTCATATGCAGAGTTTTGTGTGGATACAATCTTCCTTTGGGTACCAAGAGCCACAGTTATTAGACTGCATTCTCAAGGATGTGCCGTGCACTTAGCTTTATGGGAAATCATCCCTTATCTTCCACAAAGTTACCTCTGCCATCCTGCATCCCCTCCAGCATGGAGCTTCTGTTGCTCCCTCATCAGCATTCAGTCATTGGCATCCTGGATTTTAGCCTTCTAATCGGCATGCAGACGATCTCATGGCTGTTTGAATCCGCAGTTCCCGGATGTTATTGCACATGGAGCATCTTCTTGCGTTCATTTTCCATGTGCGTATACCTCTTTGATGAGATGTCTTTTGGATATTTGACCAATTTTTGAAAACAGGTTGGAGGTTTGTTTTTTTGTTTTCTTACCACTGATCTTTTTAAGAGTCCATTGCATATCGTGGACAGTCTTTTATCAGATACGACTTTTGCAAGTATTAAGTTTACAGCCTACTCTTTCATACTCTTTACAGTGTTTCACAGAGCACGAATCTTTAATTTTGATGAAATTAAGCTTGTTGATTATTTCTTTCATGGGTCATGTATTTGGAGTCATGTAGAAAACGTAATTGCCAAACCCAAGGTCACCCAGATTTTCTCTTAGGAATCATTCTGTTTTGAGTATTATGTTTTTGACAGATGATACTTTGAGTTGATTTCCAGGAAGGATGTAAACTCTGTAACTAAATTCATTTTCTTGCCTGTAGTTGTTAAGTATTTCCAGCATCATTCTGTCTTGTTTCTATTCCTTTGTCAAACTATAGACTATACCTCTGGGTTGTGTATTCCTCTCCATTGATTCGTCCATTATTTCACTGATATCACACTGTCCAGATTACCACAGCGGTTTATAAACCCTTAGAGTGTGTAGCATTGGTCTGCCAGCTTTGTTGCTCTGGATCCTGTTTGTAATGAGACAGGGTCTCACTGTGGAGCCCTGGCCACCCTCAAAGTCAACATCCTCCATCCTCCCGTGTGCCAGAATTACAGGCATGGGCCACCACGCTCTTGATCATCCCCCGACTTCTTTCTTCAATGTTGTGTTGGCTATTTTGTACCTGACACCCCAGAATTATTTTTCCTGTGTTTCATTTCATGTCTGCAATGACCGCAAGGTGGGAGACAACATCCCCACAGACAAGGACTTTGAGGATAGTATTCACTTCTTGCCTCAAGAGCAGTGACTAGCTAGTACAGGTTGAGTGCCTTGGCTTCTCTTCCTGTTGCTACGATAAAATACTCTGACAAAAACAGCGTAAGGGAGAAGGAGTTTCTTCTGCCTCACAGGTCAAGGTACAGTCCGTCCATCATGGTGGGGAAATCGAGGCAGAAGCTTGAAGCAGCTGGTCATGTCGCGTCCCCAATCAAGAATTCACGCGTATCTTGCTTTCTCCGTTCTACACAGTCCGAGATGGTAATTCAGGGGGAAGGAACCACTGTGTGTGGGTCTCCCCATCTCAATTAAGACATGCCGATAGGGTAACCTGACTTAAAGGAGCCGTCACCAGGGAGCCCGGAGGCTTGTCTCCTAGGCAATTCTCAACCCGTCAGGTTGGCAGCTCGGTAGCTGTCATGATGGTCAAGAATATAAGGAGGTGACTCGGGACAGAAGAAGGGGAGTGGGGAAGAGGACAGGGAGGGAGGGATGGTGACGGGGTCAAGGGTAGGTAGGTTGGGGAAATTCTTGTTTTTATTTCATTCTTCTCCAGGAAGAGCTCAAAACCATGTAGGATTACGCCTTCTCCCACCACACGAGACAAAAACAGACCGTCAGTATTATAAAAGTGGCTTTTAATAAAAATGAACAGGGCAGTAAATCATGGCTAATTTGATTCATTCTCTGACTTAACACTGATTTCTTCTCTTTTTCTCAAATGTTATGAGTGCCTGTGGGATAAGAAAAAATCAGTCTAAACTCTCCTTAAAATTGTCCAATCCCATCTTCTAAATTTCTAAATACAGGCGGTGTTGGGAACAGAATGCATCCTTCCATCCCGAACACACTATTGAAGCCTTTAACCCCGGGGGCAGCTGTGCTGGAAACTGGGTGTCTGAGGGAGCAATTAAGACTAAATGAGGCCACGCCATGGAATCCTGGTCTGATGGAATTAATGTCCTCACCAGAAGAGATTCCGAGAGTTTTGCTCATTTGTACTCTCTTTCCCCCGGGCTTCTTCAGAGCAAGGGCCCCGTGAGGGTAAAGCAGCTTCCCAAGCCAGGCAAACAGCCCTGACAAGGTCCTGACCTGGAACCTGAAGGCTTCAGAACGATGTGAAAATAAATGTCTTACCACTCAGTCTGTGGTATCTTGTTAAGGCAGCATGAACTGAGAAACACAGGCAGCAGGCTAAACTCAAAGAACCAGAGACTGGCCAGGCGGTGGTGGCGCACACCTTTAATCCCAGCACTCGGGAGGCCGAGGCTCAGAGTTCAAGGCCAGCCTGGTCTACAGAGTGAGTTCCAGGACAGCCAAGGCTACACAGAGAAACCCTGTCTTGAAAAACCAAAAAAAAAAAAAAAAAAAAAAAAGTGGAGAATGGTTACTGCTTACATGCACAGTCATGAAACAGTATCTACAAATCAACTGATTCATTAAAATAATTAAGCGATATTGATTGAATCCCCAGTTGAGTATAGGAGATTAAGCATCCCTGTCTTTATGGACCGAATAATAATGTTTAGGGTAGAAAAATAGAGACACGTGCCCGTAATAAATGACAAAGACAAATAAATAATGTGATAAACAGAAACCACGGGGTTTAAGAAAAGAGAGGCACCAGCTTTTTTTTTTTTTTTATTTCATTTGCTGCCCCATGAAATTTCACAGTATTTAGATGTAATAAATTCAAGAAATCTACCCTGTCGGGCCAGAACCCCTCACTTCTGCACATAAAACAGTTAATTCATCCGAGCCTCACAGATGAGATGATCATTGGGTTTGTTACTCATAGAAGCACCAGCTTAATTAAGTCAATCAGGGTTATATAATAAGAGAGGTTTTTGTTTTTTTTTTCTTTTTAGAGAATCTGAAGTTCAGGAATGCTGCTCATTAGGAATAGCTTACGTAATAGTGCAGCAAAAAAAAAAAAATATATATATCCTCTGGAGCCCAGGGTAGCCTGAAACATATTCCTGTAGTCCAGGCTGAGCTCACACAGCAATCCTCCTACCTACCTCAGCCTCCCAAGGGTTGGAACCGCAGACATGGACCACCCCAGCCAGCTTCAAGAGTAAAGGGCTAACATGTTTTATACTGCTGGTTGGCTATGATGGCTAGGAGATGTCCTGGATGTCCTAAAAAGTTTCTTACAGTATAAGTGTTAAGCAGACTACCTAGTGCTTATAACAAAAGCATATTTTTAAATATACCACACTTTTATATAACAGCATTGTTCATATACTCAAAATTGTATTTTTGGGACTATAAATTTTTATGCTTGTGGAAATCCCTATAGTTAGAAGAGGAAAAAAAGCTTTGATTTTTAGGAACAACCATCTGTCAAATGTGTTATAAAAGCAATTCCTGCCTCCTGGGCTCCTAACCAGCTCCCCATTACCTCTCTTGCTCCATTTTACAGGGTCACCCAAGCAGTATTTTCAGATAAGAATTACGTAATGGTAATGCCTTCGCAGAAAGGACCTCTGCAGCCTTCCAAAGCCCCGTCCATTCCTCCACTGTCATCCCCTGCCCTTGCACCTGCACCTGCCATGGTGGAGCCCAGTGGCCTTCTCTCTGTTCCTTCACCGTGCTTGGTTCTTTCCAGTCAAGGGTCTTCTACGCTTGCTGTCCTGTCCTCTATTTCTCTCTGTTTGCCTGGTTGACTCCTGCAGATTCTTCTCATCTCACATCATCCCCCCTTACCCCTCATTTCAAAGTGGGCTGCCACTGAGCTCCCCTTGGGCCTCGGCTGGAGTGCCACCTACTTTGACACACATGCAGGCAAAACACCCTTCCACACCATAGAGAAACAATTAAATCTGTTTTCCAATGTAAGACAATACAGTCCTTGGATTCCTGCGGTATCGAATATTTGTTGAGTGTTTACTAGGCTCCAGTTCCCAGGCTAGCACCTAGAGATGGAGCAACGAAGAAAGAAAAAGAAAATTATCCCAAGCTCCTCAGGAAGCTCATGTTTTAATAAAGGAGCGAGACAATATACAAGAACGCGAAACATTAAATAAAATACCAATTGATAGGTGAACCTGAATTAGGCAGAAAAAGCCCGTCTTGGATAGTGATGATTGACAGAGACCTGAAAGAGGAAAGCGAGCCAGATAACTAGGAATCTGGAAGAAAAACCTCCCAGACAAAGGAAACAACTAATTAAACCTGGGGGGGGGGGGCAAGAAAGTAGAGTGTTTCTCGGGCAAGTCCCAAGGAAAGTGCTGAGCACAGACAGGGGGAAGGTGGGGCCAGATCCTTGGATCCTGGAGAACAGTGGAGGCCTCTCAATTGCTTTCTAGAAGAAAGGACAATCAGCAAACTGTAGTTAAGAGCAGACAGTATGTTTGCAGAGAACACCCGACTGCTACATGAAGGATATTTGAGACCGAGTGGAGGAGGTCAAAGAAAAGTGAGCCTCTGATTTGGACTGGAATGCTGGCAGCAGAGATTCGAGAATGATGTACAAATGGAAACCATTCAAACAGAGTGGATTCGGATCATGGCCGCGTGTGCAACATGGTCTCCTTGGTCTTTCTTTAGACAGGGTCTCACTCAGCTAGCCTTGAAGGCAGGAATCTCCAACTCAAACCCCAAATGCTGGGATGATAGGTATGCAACACCATGGCCAGCAAAAGTCTTTATTTTATTTTATTTTATCTTATTTTATTTATTTTATCTTATTTGTCCTTGCTCCTGGGTCAACTCTTGGCTCTCCTCCTACCCACCAGCAGGATGATACACCAAGGTTGATTCTTCCTCTTAAATCACTTTCTTTCCAGGCTTTCGGAGCACCAGCTACTTCCTGGTCCTCCTCCTCCTCCCTTCCTGGTCTCTCAGTCTCTGCAGGTTGTAATTTGCTCCTCCTTGTCAGTGTTGGAACATCCCTCGGCTCTCTCTTCTTCCCCTACACTCCCTCCCTTGGTTAGTCTGTCCAGCATCATAATGTAAATAGCATGAATGGGTTGATAATCCCAAATGTGTTTCTCTTCTGACCTCCAGCCCTGCCTGAATGCTGAGTTACAATCCCAATATATCTAGAACTAAATTCTCCATCTACCTAATTTCCTCCATTTCCTCCTACGTAAACCTGCTCTTCCCTCTGCCACAATGCTACCTCAGCTTCTTCGCACTTGCCATTTCCCTGTGTAGCCCACTCTACCAAGAAACCCTTATACATCGTCTCCACACCTTCTCGACATTGTGTGTGTGTGTACATGTGTGTGCACACACTCGTGCACAGGGGGGGGGGGGGGGGGGGGCCGCATTGAGACGTGATTTCTCTGTGTAGCCTTGGCTGTCCAGGAACTCACACTCAGAGACCCACCTGCCTCTGCCTCTGATGGGATTAAAGGCATGTGCCACCACCTTAGACTTCCTCCTCGACTTTCCAAAAACAAGAAAAACTAAGCCATGTTTCCTGGTTTTCTCCGCCCATCTCCTGGCCACCCCATTTCCAATTGCAACACCCATCGGCTACCCCTCAATCCTGTCCCCGCCTTACTCTTCTCTCTAGACTTTCCTGGTAAAATGTCTCCACTGTGGCTCTTCCCTGCTGTCAGTGGATGCATTGTGAGACCCCTAATAGTTGGATGAAGAGACAATTAACACTGAATATTATTATGTATACTGTATTTTCTTACAGAGAGAGAGAGAGAGAGAGAGAGAGAGAGAGAGAGAGAGAGAGAGGGAGCACCATTATGCTCTAGTTAGCTTTCTGTTGCTGTGATAATCACTGTGACTAGAAGTAATTTGGGGAGCAAATGGTTTATTGCATCTTGTGGGTTACAGTCCATGATTGAGGGAAACCAGGTCAGGATTTCAAAGCAGGAACTGAAGCAGAGGCCAAGGAGGAACACTGCTTAGTGGCTTGATTCCTCTGGCTTGCTTGGCTACTCTTCTTTTTTCTTTTCTTTTCTTTTTTTAACAGATTTTTTTTAAAGATTTATTTATTTATTACACATACAGTGTTCTGTCTACATGCCAGAAAAGGGCACCAGATCTCATTATAGATGGTTGTGAGCTACCATGTGGTTGCTGGGGATTGAACTCGGGACCTCTAGAAGAACAGCCAATGCTCTTAACCTCTGAGCCACCTCTCCAGCCCTTGGCTACTTTTCTTATACAGCCCAGGGACAACTGACCAAAGATAGCAGTGCCCAGGGTAGACTGGACCCTCCCATATCAATTAGTAATCAATAAAATGTCCCACAGACATGTATAGTGGAATGTTATTTTAAGGTATGTTACTTTTGTTTATGTTGCATTTGTTTAACTCTGTGAAGCTGTGATACTTTGCCTGTCTAAAACACCTGATGGTCTAATAAAGAGCTGAACGGCCAATAGCAAGGCAGGAGAAAGGATAGGTGGGGCTGGTAGACAAGAGAATATATATATATATAGAGAGGGAGAAATCTGGGAGGAGAGAACTAGCTAGAATTGAAAAAGAAGCAGCCAGAGAAGGAAGAGATTCCAGGGGCCAGCCACCCAGATAAACACACAACAAGCCACAGAGTAAGAGTAAGATACAGAAGTAAGAGAATAGGAAAAGCCCAGAGGCAAAAGTTAGACTAGACAATTTAAGATAAGGAAAGCCGACTAGAAAATAAGCCAAGCTAAGGCCGAACATTCATAATTAAGAATAAGCCTCCCAAATGGATGGAACTAGAAAAAATCATCCTGAGTGAGGTAACCCAAACCCAGAAAGACAGTTATGGTATGTACTCACTCATTGGTGGATTCTAGATATAAAATGAACAATCAGACCACAACCCATAGAACCATAGAGGCTATATATATAGCATGGAGGTCCCTAGGACGACTGTGGCATATAATAAATTTCAGTTTTACTCAATTATTGAAAAAAAATAGCCAAATGAATGGAAACACATGAACTATGAACCAAAGGCTGAGGGGCTCCCAGCTGGATCAGGCCCTCTGAATAGGTGAGACAGTTGATTGGCTTGATCAGTTTGGGAGGCATCTAGGCAGTGGGACCATGTCCTGTGCTCATTGCATGAATTGGCTGTTTGAAACCAGGAACTTATGCAGGGACACTTGGCTTAGTCTGGGAGGAAGGGACTGGACCTCCCTGGACTGAGTCTACCAAGTTGATCACAGTCCTCGGGGGAGGACTTGTCCTGGAGGAGGTGGGAATGGAGGGTGGGCTGGGGGTATGGGGAGGGCGTGGGAGGGGGGAGAATAGGGGAACCCATGGCTGATATGTAGAACTGAATGGTATTGTAAAATAAAAAATATATATCACACACAGACACACAAAAAAAAAGAGTTGCAGTTTGAAAAAAAAAAAAAGAATAAGCCTCCATGTGTGATTTACTTGGGAGCTGGGGGGTGGGCCCCCCAAAAGAGTGAAAAACGATCATCCACAGACATGCCACAAGGCCAATCTGATGGAGGCCGTTTCTCATTTGATTTGAGGTGCCTTCTTCCCTGGAGTGTCCAGTTGACAACCAAGATTAGCCATCACACCATGGCGGTTTTCTTTGTGAACTGGGTACCGTAAGAGGTGAACTGTACTCTGGTGGAACAAGTATAACAAACTGTATAAAAGTTATGTGAGTATGGTATCTCTCAGAACATCCAACTGTACTGTGGATCTTGGCCACCAGAATACGCATTTTTCCCCTTTCCTTATTGAAACATTTTTTTCATTTACAGAAGGATTTACACCTTCTCCTTCCACATCAGTATCTCCAGCATCTTTACCCTTGCACTTCGTGATCATTATTAAAGAAAATAAGGGTCGCTGGGCAGTGGTGGCGCACGCCTTTAATCCCAGCACACGGGAGGCAGAGGCAGGCAGATCTCTGTGAGTTCGAGTCCAGCCTGGGCTACAGAGTAAGTTCCAGGAAAGGCACAAAGCTACACAGAGAAACCCTGTCTCGAAAAAACCAAATAATAATAATAATAAAAATAAAAATAAGGGTCACTTTAACACAAATCCTGAGTTACCATGACTGTCAATCTGATAACAAATGGACCAACGAAGACCACAGTGTGGGTGTGCTAGAGAAAGGGGTGATTCAAACCTGGGTGGGACAGAGCAGAAAAACATGATTTAGGGGAAGGGGTCTATTGTTAACTTGATGCTTTTCTAGTTTTGAGAAAAGTACCTTTCAGAGATGTATACTAAGTGCTTAACAAAGAGTTAGGATGTTTGCATGAATAATAAATGTAAGTTAAAACCGTGTATTCATACTAAATTCATGGGGAATGCATGTAAGTTAAAATTATTCACCAGTCTGGTATTCTTTGCTACTTGCCTACCTAAATCTGTAACTACTCGTTTTGGAATGTATTAGACCAGGGAAAAAAATGGTGGTAACATTACCAAGAAAAAAAAAATCTTAAAAGCAGGTCGTTTTCAGTTCACGGAAGTAAGTTGGAGACGGAAACAAACAAAAAAAGCAATCAGACGCTCAGAAAGAGCCACAAAGTCAAAAGGAAAAAGAAGTTTCTGTAACCCCAGCGGGATATTTAAAAAAAAAAAAAGAAGAACAAAATGCACACGTCCACCATGTGACAGCCTTGGTTGAGACCAAACAAGGACCTGAGCAATCTCAGAGATGGTCTTTAGTCTGCTTTTGCCCTGTTTTGCCACCCACGAGTGAGCCAAGAGAAGCCAGGAGAAGATACTGAGACCAAACCCGGAGTGAGGAAGCGCTTCTGTGCAGACTTTTTACTTGGACCTGAAATATGGAAGGCGAGCTAAGGACCGTGATGTCCAGGAACGTCCGCTTCTGGGCTCCGGGGCCCCGCCCCTGTCCTGGCGGCGCCCTCCCCAGCGCCCTGCCTCCGCTTACCACCTCCGATGGAACTCGTGCTTCTGTTGCTCCGTGATGGCTAGAGGCTTCTTCTTCTTCATAAAGCCCAACAGCTCCCGGGTCTCCTTCTCGCAAGAGGCCAGGAGCGGGTTCTTAGCGTCCAGGGGCCCGTAGAAGGCGGCCGAGGGCAGCGTGTCCTCGGAGCAGGTCCACTGCGGCGGCGTGTTGGACGAGCTCGACTTGGACTCGGTGGGCGACTTGAGGATCGCCGTGGAGGTCGGCGGCGGCGTCGGGGGCAGCTGCACCGGCGTCACCGATATCACGGTCTCCCGGGACGTCTCCGAGGACGAGCTGGAGGAGGAGCTGGAGGTCGCCATGTCTGTCAGAGCCAGCACGCTAGGGGGCCGGTGTACACGCGGTTGCCGGGCAACGGTCTCCTGGCAACAGAGCCACCTGCAAGCTTTCCGGAAGCACGGCGGCCCCTAGAGGGCGAGGGCAGCACCAACCGCCTGGAGAGGCAGGATGCTCGAAAATGGGTATTTGTGAATAGACATGCGTGCACACACTCACACACGCACATCAAATGAATTTAAATACTTTTATGTCCATTTGGTTGTGTAACCATATGGCACTGATGTATAATGCATAAATAACTTTCTGTTTTGTTTGGAGGTTTTTGTTTGTTGTGGAATTTTTTTGTTCTTAATTTTAGAAGGACCTCCTTATGGAGCCCATGGAGGCGGGGTGGGGCTCAAACTCACTCTCCTCCTGCCTCTGTCCCTTGAGTGTTGGGATTCCAGGCATTCACAAACAAGGCAGCTACAGAGGGAGTTTTAAACAGAGAAGCAATAAAAAATTCCTAACAAGGGGCTGGAGAGACGGCTCAGTGGTTAAGAGCACTGGTATTCTTCCAGAGGGACCCAGGTTCAATTCCCAGCACCCACAGTGCCTCTCACAACTGTCTGTAACTCCAGTTCCAGGGCATCTGACACCTTCACAACATTGCACATAAAGTTAAATAAATTATTTTTTTAATTACCATCAAAAATTCATGCTATATTTTTTCCATTTTGACTTTTTAATAACAATATCCAGGGTTACAATAATTAAAATGTGTCTTTATTTTGAGCATTTTGAAACTTTTCTTTTCTTTTTCTTTTTTCTCTGTGAAAGGTTTCTCTACTTATTCTGTAGACCAGGTTGGTCTCCAACTCACAGAGATCAGCCTGCCCCTGCCTGGCAATCGTTGGGATTGGGATTAACGGCGTGTGCCACCGCCACACAGCCGAAACACTGCTCTTCTCTTTTAATCATAATGATGTCATACCTCAGCTACTAACATTTCTCCACTGTTTCACAGCTGAGGAGACCAAAGTCAGAGAACAAAGCGTAGTGTCAGGGAACAAGTCCTGATTATGTGCTCTGGAGCCAGGGATCATAAGGAGTAAGCTGTATTCATGATGCCCCCTGGGGTAATTTGAATGCAAGTGGCCCCCATAAACTCATAGGGAGTGGCACTATTAGAAGGTGTGGCTTTGTTGGGGTGGGTGTGGCCTTGTTGGAGGAAGTGTGTAACTGTCGGAGTAGGCTTTGAGGTTTCCTATGCTCAGGATACCGCCCCGGTGTCTCAGTTGACTTCCTGTTGACTGTAAGATGTGGAACTCTCAGCCATGACTCCAGGACCACATCAGCCTCCACCACCGCCATGCTCCCCATCATGATGATAATGGACTGAACCTCTGAAACCGCAAGCGAACCACCCCAGTTAAATGTGCTCTCTATAAGAGTTGCCGTGGTCATGGTGCCTCTTCACAGCAATAGAAACCCTGACTGAGACACCCCCAAAAGAAGCTTCTTAACGAAATTGAAATTAGGAAATTCTCTGAGAAGCTGATTAACACAGGTACTTGCTACCACGACGTTCTCCTCCCTCAGCAGTTTGAGTTGGTGACTATGGGATTAGAATTTGTGCCTCTAATAATGAGGATTACATTTACTATTTATTTGTACTTCAGCCTTATCCTACATGTCACTCTGTTCTAAATTGATGCGTATTTTACTCAGCTTTAACTCTTGGACATTTACACATGCTAATGGTGGAACTGTTAACTCTCAAAATACTTCTGCATTTTTAAACAGGGATGTGGGAGGGGTTTTTTTGTTTTTTTTTGTTTGTTTGTTTTTTTTTTTGTTTTTTTTTTTTTTTCTCTCTCTCTCTAATGGGCAAACTACATGCCTCAGGGGAAATGTTTAACATCAAGAAATGTTCTTTCCTTGCATTTCATGGGCCACATTGAGTCAACTTTATTAATTTGAGGTTTGAATTTCAGCTAGAGGACCCGCTTTTCCTTATAAATTATGCAATGCCAAAAATTATCAAAGAACCAGAGATTTATGGCGGCTTCTAAAACTAGGTCTTTAACACTGAAACTATTGCCGGTTCCTTCACACTCAAAAATATAGATGGTGACCTTAGCAGCCACCAAATGCCAAGACGTTCATTAGAGCACAGCCTTAACTCTTCCAGATCCGACCTCATTCTTTTTCAGCCCTATAGATCTGTGCTAACTTGTAAGGTCAGCCTCTTATGTCCTGTGCACCATACCCGAATATTTTGGAAGGAAGGTCACAATGAAATCACTCACTGGAGCAGGTCATTGTGAATAAAGAACCTTCCGGGCAACCAGTGGAACAGAGGAATATCCAGCTGACTGTCAGCGCCCAATTCTCCAGCCAAGACTCAGATATTCCCGTTGATTCACAATATTTGATCTCACTCTAGATGGGCAATAAAAACTTTCTAAAGTTTTTAAAGAATGCAGGTGGAGGTGGGGAGATTTGTCCATTGAGCTTTTTGTGTACACACACACACACACACACACACACACACACACACACACACACACACGCTTGGTAGAAGCTTGGTAAAAATCTGGCTTGGTAAATTCTCCCAGTTCTCTTTCAAACCCCCTTGCTTTCACATAGCAGCCCTGTCCATTTCAGATCAAATGCCTGTGCAAATTGCTGCTGAGAACGATCTATTGTAGTGACAAATAGGAACGGCAGGAGGCAGGCTCCCATTGAATTAAAGTGGTCAGAAAGGAGGAGAGGACGTAAAACGAAGTGGGCTTGCTCCCTCCCTGCTTTGGCTTTTTTTTTTTTTTTTTTTTTTTTTTTTTTTTTTTTTTTTTTTAACAAATAACCTTTCTCCTAGTGTACAGATTTCAAAGTCACTGGTAGGGGAAAAAAATGTGACTAAACTCAAGTGCTTGAATTACGAAACGTTCTGTCTTAGTCATTGCGCCCCCTTCCCCCGCCCCGCACATGCTTCTGCTAACAATCCTTCACTTGCTGTGGGTTTTTGGAAGCCTGTCTGAATATTTAAAGGGGTGTTGGATGATGAATCATCATCATCGTGGCAAGATGGAAGTTTCCATTTTCTTCCCTTTCGATTATATTTGAGGGGTTTTAAAACACATTTTTTTTTTTAGAGATGCTGCCTTCTTCCTGTAATGAGATGCAGGCTTGATGATACCTCTCCTTGTCCCATGTCAATTTCCCTTATTCTCCCTGTAAAGAAAGAATAGAAGGAGGCAGCCACTGGCGGGCCAGGCAATGTAAATAGCTTCCTCATAAATAATGTAAATTGCTGTTTCTTATAACTAATGCCTTTGCTGGCTGCCGAGATTCTTTCTGCTCATTCAGAATTCTTTTATGTCTTAAGTTATGGTTAGAGAAATAATAAATAAGGTTAGTGGGTTTTTTTTTCCCGTTAGGTATTCAGCTGTTAATCACTTAGACTGTCCTAAATAGAATGTATGGTCCTTTAAAAAAGAAAATACAAAAACCCTCCTTTCCCACATCACCAACTAATATGTAAACTTAAATTTTTGTTTCTTATTTCTTCATATATTCATTCAGTTAAATACACTCATTCCTTTGTGTGCCTGTATAATCTACACATGAGCACACACTCTCCCTACAAGAAGCCGGTGAGTGTAGACAGTGCCGGATGTCTGTACCGTCTCTCACACATATGATAGTTCTAACTCCAGAGTTCAGAGAGCCAATGCTAAGGTTCTTCTGCATATTGTCTCCTTCACCCAAGCTAAACTGTGGAGAAGAGGAGACTCCTAGTGTAGTCAAGATCCACCCCAGTGCCCACTCTATCTGGTTTCAGCCGAAGCCTATTAAATGCAGGATTCTGCCATTCCTGTGGCGCGGGGTTTGTACCTGCTCAAAGCTCCCTGCTCAGTTTGTGCTGAAACCCAACCTTGCTTTCCAGCAGAAGGCAATCAAGTATGCTGCGGGTATATTTTCAGGAAAACAAGTCCGGTCTTGCGAGGCACCTGCTTCAGATTAGGTCATTGTCTACCCACCTCCCCCAGGCAAGCAGAAACTGTTGTCGTCTAGCAAGTGGTTAAGGGCTACTTAGTCCCAGCCTGGAAGACCCAGAGGAATTTAGGAATTCAGTTCTCAGGCTGTGTCTCTAGGCCCCACTCTTGGAATATCTGCTACATAATCAGATCCTAGGTATGGCTTCCAGCAAACTCAAACTGCATTTGCCCCAAGCTGTAGTAGACACATTGTCTCTTTTGAAATACACTTTAAATTGTCATCTTCCCCCCAGGACAAACAGGTCCCTGGGGCTCTCAGGTAGATGAGCAATCCAAATCTAAAATCCCATCTTGATGATTCCTTTTATTAATTTCATATTCCTACTGTGTTAACTTAAGGTTTTCCTGAAAAGATGAATCTGAAGGAAAGGTTCATGAGAGGCTTTATTTCTGGTGTGATTCTACTAAAACTTGACTGAGGGAAATGGGAGCAGGACAGGAATGGATGTAAACAAAACCCAGTCCGACCAGTGAATCATGAAGACACAGTTGCTCAGCCGTTGGGTATCTCTCACCAGCTATATGCTGTGTCTTAGAATATACAAGAATAGGCAGAAAGTATACATACTGTCTTCCTCGTGGTCAAGAGTCATCCCTGCACTTCCAGCTTGGACCGCCTGGCTCCTTCGGCAGCTGTCTGTAATACGATGTGCTTGATCTTAATTCAAAAGCCAGGGGAGGAACCAGAAATGCCAGACAATGGCTTCAGCTTGTAGAAAGAGCCAAGCAGGCTGTTGCTGAGGGCAGTCCCTACAGCAGCTGTTAGAATATGCAGACAGGAAGGGGGGGGGGTCTTCAGTGTGAAGACTATTATTCAGAAAGCTGGCTTCCCTAAGGGGAAGCTGCCAGTGGTGGAGGCTCCAGGAAGATGGGAAGGGAGATGGGAAATCCGAGACAGAGCCTGAGGTCTGCCTGATACACACCATCATTCATTGCTAATGCCTGCAACAGTAGAGGGCAGAGCAGTGAGAACCAAAGGCAGGTGAGCCTGACTCCCTAAAAAACGGTGATGCCACACACAAACAACTATGTGACAAAAACAACCTGTGTTTGAAGTGTTAGAAATGTCCTTTTTTGTTTTGTTTTGTTTTGTTTTGTTTTGTTTTGAGATCAGCTTTGGGTAATGAGAGGCACACGTGCAGAAAGACGCACATATGTAAGTATATGGGGGGGGGGACGTACAATGTGTTTATTGCTAGCATTAAATGTTGATAGGAAAGTATTATAAACCTTCTGGCTATGTCAATAATGTGTTTGTGAGCTACAGTTTCTCACAGGACTAAAAATGAGCCAACAGCCTAAGGGAATGTAGTAGATCTTTATGTTTTGACCTGACAATATTTTTAGGGCTTTCTTTAAAAAAAAAAAAAAAAGGAAAAAGGATGTTGTGGAAAAATGTGTTAATATGTATTTATAAGGTATGGCATGGGGCTGGAGCCCTGTTAAGAACACAGTTCAGGGCTAGGTGGTGATGGCACATGCCTTTAACCCCAGCCCTCAGGAGGCAGAGCCAGGCGGATCTCTGTGAGTTCAAGGCCAGCCTGGTCTACAGAGCTAGATCTAGGACAGGCACCAAAACTACACAGACCAAAAAAAAAAAAAAAAAAAACACAGTTCAGTTCCAAGGCATCTAACACTTTTTTTTTTTTTTTTTTGCTTCCGGGACACCAGGAGCAAGCCTGGTACATAGACATACCCATTAAAACAAACATATTTTTTAAAAAATTCCCACAAATTAAAACTAAAATATCCACATGTACGTTTTATATGTTTATATATGTGGTGAGCAAGAAGAGAGACACAGAATGAGAATGAAAATAAAAAGAACTGAGCTCTAAAAAAGACCACTCTAAATTATTAAAAATAGCCACACATGGGAGGCAAGAGAGCAAAGACAACTTCAAACTTGTCTCTACCCTTTTCTTTCCATTAACAAATGTCCTGTACTCATTGTTCAAATAAAAGTTTATTTAAGACTCAAAAGTTAGGGGGTTTGGAGAGATGGCTTGGTGGCTAAGAGCACTTGTTGCTCCTGCGGAGGACCCGGATTTGGTTCCCAGCACCTACATGGCAGCTCATACCCATCAATACCATCCTCTCCTGTCCTTGCCCAGAACCGGGCATGCACATGATGCACATACATTTCTGTGGGCAAAACACTCATACACATGAAATAAAATTAATCTAAAAAAAAACAGCAAAGGCATTGGAAAGTCAGCCCATTGGCAGTTTGCTCTCCCAGGAAGTTGAGACCACAATGAACCTTTGTTGTACATTCTTTTGTGTACAGTGCGGGTTTATACACGTTGCTTTCACTGTGGGGGGTGGGAAAGAATACGTTTTTACCTAAAGCATACAGATGCAGCTCCGGGATACCAGCACTACAAACTTAAACAACTTCCTAAGGAGATAAAAGGCACACTGACTGTCATTTTGGTGCCCGCAGAAGTCTATTGTTGACCTAGCTGCTCTTTGCTCTAGTTACTGAATCTCAAAGGACAGAATGTATTTTGTGTCACTCATGCCCTTTTAGCCTGAGCACCCATACTTAAGGTCTACGCGAACCTCCAGAATAGGACATTTCTTAAGACATCCTTCCCCTACCAATGTTCACCCTTGAACTGAGAGACTGAAACTCCCAGGTTAGGAAAGAGCAGGGAAAAAAAAAAAAAAAAAAAAGGAAAAGCGCAAAGTGCAAAGACACATTGCAGTCCAGGGTTCTGATGGATCTGGAGGAAAAGCTTAAGCAGGGTGTGGAATGGAAGAAGGCTTGCAGGCAAGGGAAGGGTCTCCGAATCCAGTCTGTCATAGAATGCTGCATTCAAAGAATTGAATTCTTTATTTGGCTTCCTGGGTCAGCCAGCGTGATAACCACGTGTGTGCAAGTATCTCTGTAGAGGCATGCAAAGTCCTTGAGGTCTGTTCCCAGGAGTGCTATAGTTGGGTCCTATGGTAGATCTATTTTTAGCATTTTGAAACACCTTTGCACAGATCATCCATAGTGGCTGCACCAGTTAACACTCCCACTGTGGTAGTTTGAATGTAATTGGCCCCCATAAACCTACAGGGGGTGGCACTGTTAGGAGGTGTGGCTCTGTTGGAGTAGGTTGGGACTCATTCATTGGAGGTAGTGTGTCACTGTGGGGGTGGGCTTTGAGGTCTCTTTTGCTCAAGCTTTACTAAGTGTGGTAATCAGTCTCCTTCTGATTGCCTGCACAATGTAGAACTCTCAGTTACCTCTCCAGCACCGTATCTGCCTGCATGCCGCCATGTCCCACTATGGTGATAGTGGACTGAATGGACCTCTGAAACTGTAAGCTGCCACTTCCATTAAATGTTTTCCTTATAAGATCTGCCATGGTCATGGTATCTCTTCACAGCAATAGAAACCCTAACTAAGACACCCACCAACAGTAAATGAATAAGGGGTCCTCTTCCTGCACCTTGCCAATATTTATTACTATTTCTTTTGGAAATGATAGTCATTCTTAGTGACCAGTAGCTTTAATTTTTTAAAATTCTTTTTATTTTTTGTGTGTTGGTTTTTTACTTTATTTTATTTTATGTGCATTGGTATGAGGGTGCCAGATCTTGAAGTTACAGACAGTTGTGAGCTGCCATGTAGGTGCTGGGAATTGAACCTAGGTCCTCTGGAAGAACAGCCAGTGTTCTTAACCGCTGAGCCATCTCTACAGCCCCCTGACTAGTAGTTTTAATTAGTATTTCTCTGATGGCTAAGGATGTTGAACACTTTTTAAAATGCTTATTGGCCATTTATACTTCTTTTGGTAACTGTATATCCAGGCCATTTGTCTATTTATTGATTCAGTCTTGGGTTTGGGGAGTAATTTTTGCATTTCTTTATGTGTTATAGAAATTAATCAAATTGTAGCACAGATTTTTTTTCTCCCATCCTGTAGGCTTTCTGTTCACTCAGTTTCCTTTACTATCTTGACAATAGCAAGGAAAGAGAATCAGCTTAGATGGCCATCGGTAGATGAATGGATAATGAAAATGAGGTACATATACACAATGGAATTGTATTCAGCAGTAAAAGAGAAGAATTTAAAAAAAAAAACATATCAAGGGAGGCCTCCCAGACTCACAAAGACAAATACTGCATATCCTATCTTGTAGGTGGATCTTAGTTTCTAAAGGTTAAATATGCATGTTTAAATAAGAGAAAGTGCAGGGAAAAGTCAGAAAACAAGATAGGCTCATGAGATATGGGAAGACAGGCTTCAAGGGAGCATGGTAGGGAGGCCACAGAACACATGAGCTATGAAGAGGAAGGGGGCATTGGTGAGAGGGGACATATACGACAGGTAATGGGGGACCAATGGCAGGGATGTCATCTAGACGGGATGTATAGATTTTTCTTGTCATCACTTCCTCAGTACTGTATATACAACAATTACATTATATTAAACATTATAAATAAAAATAAAATAAAATTCAAAATAGGAAACTCCAGTCTAATGATTTCATAATTCCATAATGTGAATTCAATATGGAATATAATGATTGTCCATTTTTGGTTCTTGTAATCAAGAGAATGTTAGCTGGGGGGGTGGTTGTAGAGATGGCTCAGTGGTTAAGAGCACTGGCTGCTCTTCTAAAGGACCTGGGTTCATTCCCAGCACCCACATGGCAGCTCACAACTATCTGTAACTCCAGTTCCAGGGGACCTGACACCCTCATACAGATATACATGCAGGCAAAACTCCAATGTACATTAAATAAATAAGTCTTTACAAAAAGAGAGAGAGAGAATGTTAACTACCATTGATATTCTTTTTTTTTTCTTTCATTTTTCTTTATTAAATTTTCTACTCACTCCACATACTATCCACAGATCCACCCTCCTCCCACCCCCAGCCCTCTTTCCCAAGCCACCCTACATCCCCACATCCCCCAAATCAAGGTCTCCTATGGGGAATCTGCAGAGTCCGGCACACTGAGCCTAAGCAGGTCCAAGCCCCTTCCCACTGCACCAAGGCTGTGCAAGATGTCACACCACAGGCACCGGGTTCCAGAAGCCTGCCTATAGACCAGGGACAGATCCCGATCCCCCTGCCTGGGTGCCCCCCAAACAGTTCGAGCCAAACAACTGTCTTCTGTATCCAGAGGGCCTAGTCCAGTCCCATGGGGGCTCCACAGCCACCAGTCCATGGTTCATGGGCTTCCACTAGTGTGGCCAGTCATCTCTGCACATTCTCCCATCATGATCTCTACATGCCTTACCTGCAGTATCTCTCCTCTCTCTCATCAATTGGATTCCCAGAACTCAGCCTGGTGCCTGGCCGTGGATCTCTGTATCTGCCTCCATCAGTCAGTCACTGGACAAAGGCTCTATGATGACAGCTAGGTTATTTGCTAGGCTTGTCACCAGAGTAGACCGGTCCAGGCACCCTCTGGACCACTGCCAGCAGACCAAGGTGGGGTCAACCTTGTGGATTCCTGAGAGCCTCCCCAGCACCCTGCCTCTTCCTATTCCCATGATGTCCTCATCTAGCATACCATTGATACTCTTAGCAGATTGCCTCCCTGAATTCTACAAAGTCCCACAGGTTTGGGACAGTCATTTTCCTTTGGAAACCAAATAGCTTAACTGACTCATCTGTCTCCTGCATTCCCTTAATAAAGCCAACCAATGGTGACCAGGACATGCTGTTTGCTCTCCAATTCCTCACCTAAAGCTCAAAGGTTTTCAGAAAGGTCACAGTTCTACCAAATCATTCATCACTAAATGCAGGAGTTGCCATCTCCCTGGGTTCCAGTGACCATCTCTTCACAGCCCACTATCTACCTCTATAGAACGTATTTTAAGATATTTTTTTTTTTTATTTTTCGAGACAGGGTTTCTCTGTGTAGCTTTGCGCCTTTCCTGGGACTCACTTGGTAGCCCAGGCTGGCCTCGAACTCACAGAGATCCGCCTGGCTCTTGCCTCTCGAGTGCTGGGATTAAAGGCGATCTTAACCGCCCAGCTTAAGATATTTTTGAAGCAACATTCAATTCCTGGATGAAAATACCATGAGTCTCCTTTAGCTATATCATGGCAGGCTAGCAAATAATCCTGTCTCTGTGGCTTAGAAGGATGAAGTTATTCCTTGTTCACATCCGTGCACTGAGTCTCTGCTCTGCCCATGATCTTCACTGCAGGTCCCTAGCTGAAGGAACAAGTCATATATGTGATATTTTGAGGCTCACAACAGAGAAGGAAAGCTGATTGAAGAACCATTCATAGAATATTGCTTTGTTTTGTTTTGAGACAGGGTTTCATTGTATAGCCCAGGCTGGCCTGGAACTCACAGAGATCAGCCTGCCTTGGACTCTGGAGTGCTGGGATTAAAGGCCACCACACTGGGCCCATTCATTAGATTAATGCTTTACGTCTGAAGTGATACCCACCAACTTCCGCTCAGAGTTCCTTCTCAATAGCAATTCTCACAAGGTCATGGTTGCACTCAAGGGGGGCAGGAAATATATCTCTGAAGGGAGGAGTAAGTACATTTTTTAATCTAATGGAGTTGTTCAAATTTAATATAATGTAAACACAACACTCATTTTTCTCCAACCTATTCTGTTTTTTTTTTTTCTGTGTCATAGAAAAAAAAATTGATGCTCCGAGTAGGAGCATCCGAATTCTCATAATAGAAGGTGTGTCCACAGGTAAAAAGGTTGAGCTCAGAGGAGAGATTTAAAGCTGCATCTTCTAGGCAATCATGTGGGGTTTGTTTACCTTTTATACTCATTTGTTGCCTTCATGGGTTTGATTGACATAATAAAGTAGCTAACGTCCCCTCAACTTGCCCCTTGTCCTGTCACCAGATGCCACTAATATACAGTCACTGAACAAGAAACGGAGTTTCAATGAGTCCTTCCATTCCATTTCTGCTCCCGGTATCTACACCTGTAATGCCCCTTAAGGCAATCACCAGCCATAAGTGACTGCTGAGTGCTCAAATGGCCAGGCTGTATTGGCTTGTCAGCACTGTGGTCTCAGTGAGGACTACATGTGGCCAGATTACACTGAGATGTACTATATGCATAACATACATGACCAAATTTAAAGGTTCCACACTAAAAATAATGTTTAGCAAACATTTTTGCAGTGATGCCTTTTTTTTAAAATGATTTTGCATATGTTGAAATAAAATACACTATCAAAAATAATTCCATTTGCTTACTTTTAACTTTTTAATGTCGCCACTAGATCACATGATGTTTCTACAGCCCAGCACTGCTCTAGGCTGATTTCTCCTCTCTATTTTTATAGTACCAGTCTTAGGCCAGGTCTGTCGAGATAGAGTTCTATAAATAGATTCATCCCCGGTAATTCAGACCCCTGGTTTAGACCTGGGGTCTTTGTCTCCCTGAGACTTTACCAAGGATCTAAGGATATAGACCTACTTACATTTAAGGGAGTTTTCACATCCTCCACTTTTACATTTCCCATGCTTCTCTGCTTTCAATTTACCCCCAGTCAAATTTCTCTCCTCTGTTCCCCATTCACCATTGTTCTTATTCTCTTGGAAAGACAAAGGCATCTAAGATCTCACTGTGAGTCATCGATGAAACAATTAAATAATTCCTGTAAGCAAGCAACAAATTCGGCTTCCTGCCCATCGGGACATGTTGCCAGTAGACTATTCATAACTCGCTACACATTTGCTTTTAAATATGTAAGATCGGTTCTCAGTGTCTCTGTGCAGGGGCTTCATCAAATTTTCTATTACGTAAGCTTCCGCTTCCACGGAATTTTATAAAGTTGTGTTTGAGGGAGATGCAGATAATTTTATCTGTTCAATGTTCATTATGATGGTGGCATTCGTTGACAAGCCTTGTCTCCTTTTAGGTGTCAAAAAAAATGTTTTTTTTCTTCTCCTCAAACCATGAACATGCTTATTTTTAAGTATTGCCGAAAGAGTAGTTTTAAGCAGTGTTTTAGTAGGAAGAAAAAAAAAGGAAAATAAAAAGGAAGAAATACTGGTTGAATTATTTAACTCATAAGTAAGCAGACATGCATACCTTGTCTGTTTGAATTAACACTTGCGGCCTATTTGTTTTTTGACTGTGATTGTCACCAAATTTATTCTCCAGAGCACACCAGGACGGTCGCAAGGACTAGAGGAGAGTAGCCAAGGATGTGGGCTCATGGACTCAAAGACTGAGTGACCAAGTCAGCACCTGGAAGGCATGAGACCTTAAAATTTTCAGTTAGCCTCTCTGCGAATTGACTTTTCATCCGTAAACTGCAGATAATAGGAAATCCACCACACAGGTGTATCTTAGTTTACTTTTCTACTGCTGTGATGAAACACCAGGACCAAAAGCAACTTGTAGAGGAAAGGGTTTATTAGGCTCACACTTCCAC
Source organism: Peromyscus leucopus (assembly GCF_004664715.2). Classification (NCBI taxonomy): domain Eukaryota; kingdom Metazoa; phylum Chordata; class Mammalia; order Rodentia; family Cricetidae; genus Peromyscus; species Peromyscus leucopus. The sequence goes on along the minus strand of NC_051078.1, from coordinate 36,503,373 downwards.
ATTGTAGTCCGTCACTGAAGGAAGTCAGGACAGGATCTCAAGCAGGGCAGGTACCTGAAGGCAGGAGCTGATGCAGAGGCCATGGAAGGGTGCTGCTTACTGGCTTGCTCCACATGGCTTGCTCAGCCTCCTTTTTTCTTTTTTCTTATTGTTTTTTGTTTTTGTTTTTGTTTTTTCAAGACAGGGGTTCTCTGTGTAGCTTTGCACCTTTCCTGGAACTCAATCTGTAGCCCGGGCTGGCCTTGAACTCACAAACATCCGCCTGGCTCTGCCTCTCGAGTGCTGGGATTAAAGTCCTGCACCACCACCACCCGGCTCAGCCTCCTTTCTTATAGAGCCCAGGACCACCAGCCCAGGGATGGCACCACCCACCATGGTCTGGTGGGAGGCTGGGCCCTCCCCATTGGTCACTAATTAAGAAAATGCCCTACAGCTGGATCTTATGGAGGCATCTTCTCAGTTGAGGGTCCCTCCTTTCAGATGACTCTAGCTTGTGTCAAATTCACATAAAACGAGCCAGCACAATTGACCCCTTTTCAACCTGACACACAAACACATCACTGCCAAGTCAGTCTTTCTTGTTCATCCTCAAGATCACACATTAATATCAGCATCACAATATAAACCATTTTCAAACGTAAAAAGAGCCACAAGTCTTATAAATCCAAACACTAAAAAAAAAAAAACTCACCCCTTTAAAAAAACAAAGTCTCTCCACTGTGTGCTCGTATAAAATTAAAAAATAAGTTAAATACTTTATATACAATCTGAACAAAGCCAAACCAAATTCCCACTGCGTCTGGACCTCAGTGTCCAGTGTCTGGGGTGCATTTGTGATCTTCAAGGCTCCTCACAGGGCTCGGGTCACTTCCCCAGCTTTCCCCTCGGTGGCCCACACAGATTGTCTCCTAAGCTCTGGCCGCCTCCACTCCACAGCAGCTGCTGTTCTTGGCAATTGTCCCATGGTCCTGGCATCTCCAAAATGCAGGGGGGCTCCTGCTCCAGCCGGGCTGCACTTTTACCAACAGCCTCTCCTGGGCTCTCTTCAGGGCCTCCAACCCTGCCACCAGCACCCAACCTCCGCTGTTCTCTCTCTTTCAAAACCCGTATCACCTGGGGGCCTACACTTCCAAGTTCGGATGCCAGCACAAGGTACAACCTTGACCACCTCTGGGACATGGCTTCTGTGTGCTGACCCTGAGGAAATGCTTCCCGGAGGATCTCACCTCAACAATGCTGGTCTCTTTGTAGCGACCTCTAATTTCTCAGCTCCAGGCAACCAGCATTGATTGTCCTGGTACAGCAAAGATGTTACTTCAGTTATTTCCTGATCAACTCTGCTGATTTGTCAGTCCAGAACTACAGAGTCCTACTTCAAAATGGCGCCAGTCCAGTCTTTAAACTTTCCTCTCGACTTCACAAGGCAGGCCCCCGTCATCTGCACGGCTCTCAGTTTTATCTTCCAAGCTCCCACGCAACAGCTCATCAAGCTTTGAATACGCAATGGCTTTTCTAGGCCAGAGTTCCAAAGTCCTTCCACAATCCTTCCAAAACACATGGTCAGGGCTGTCATAGCAACATTCCAGAATCCTGGTACCAATTCATCCCATCGTGGTACACACCTTTAATCTTGGCACTCGGGAGGCTGAGGCAGGTGGATCTCTGTGAGTTTGAGGTCAGTTCCAGGACAGCCAGGGCTATACAGAGACACTTTGTCTTGAAAAGCCAAAGAAGAAGAGGAGGAGGAAGAGGGGGGGGAGGAGGAGGAAGAGGAAGAAGAGGAGAAGGAGGAGAAGAAAAAGAAGAAGAAGAAGAGAAGAGGGGGAGGAGGAAGAGGAGGAGGAGGAGGTGGAGGAGGAGGAGGAGGAGGAGGAGGAGGAGAAGAAGGAGAAGAAGAAGAAGAAGAAGAAGAAGAAGAAGAAGAAGAAGAAGAAGAAGAAGAAGAAGAAGAAGAAGATGCACTACAGCCAGATTGGATGGAGTTATTCTCTCAATTGATGTTCCTTCCTTTCAGATGACTCTAGATTATGTCAAGTTGACATAAGACTAGCCAGCACAAGATGGGATGCAAGAATTAAGTTAGTTAAAGAAATTGGACTATCTAGAGTGGTGTTTGCCATAAAGCAAGAACTAAGTAAGAAAGTAAGCAGGAAAACAAAAAAATGAACTGAGTGTGTTTTACACGCCTGTCATCTCAGCCCTTGAGAAGCTGAGGCAAAAGCATCATGGGTTCTAGGATAGCCTGGGCTACATAGTGAAAGCCTATAGAAAGGAAGAAAAATGAAAGAGTGTAAAAGCATGGAGAGGGAGAAAAGGAGGGAAGGAGGGAAGAGGAAAAGGAGAAATAGTTTCAAAATAAATATCATGGTCAGTGCAACCTTTTCACTACTTTAGAATTTCCCCTGTGTTGTGGTTTGAAAGAAAATGGCCCCCAGAGGGAGTGGCACTGTTAGAAGGTGTAGCTTTGTTGGAGGAAGTGTGGTCTTGTTGGAGGAAGTGTGTCTCTGAGGGTGGGCTTTGAGGTTTCAGAAGCTCAAGCCAGGTCCAATGTCTCTCTCTCTTCCTGCTGCCAGTGGATCAGGGTAGAGAACTCTCATCTCCTTCTCCAACACCACATTTACCTGCATGGCCCCCATGCTCCCCACCATGATAATGGACTAAACCTCTGAAACTGTGAGCAGGCTCCAAGTAAACGTTCTCTTTTATAAGAGTTGCCGAGGCCATGGCATCCCTTCACAGCAGTAGAAACCCTAAGATATCCTGTTATCCAGAAAATCTTCAAGTTTATATATTAGGCTTCTAGTTTTAGTCACTCATCTGTTTCCTGTGTTTTTAAAGGACAAATAAAGACTAATACTAAACTATCCAAACTCAGAAGCTGTAATACCTTTACTTCCTGGAGTCTCCCAATGGCCGGAAATACAAGGCCGCAGACCCTGAGCCCTGATGACTGATGGGCACCTGTGGAATTCTAGTCAAGTTACACAACTCTCTGGGCTTCAGTTTACTTGCCAGGGGAAGGGAAGGTGCCAGACACATGCCTGCTTGTCCCCAGGTCCTTCTTCCAGTTCCCTGTGTTTCCTGTTGTCACTAATGAGAACTGGGGAGAAATTTGAGTGTTAAAAAAAAACAAAAAACAAAACAAAACAAAAAAACGAAGAAGTGGTGTTCTCTTCCTGTTCATAAGAGCTGTGGGCATACTTTCCTCAGCCCAGCCTCCCCTGTGACTCTGGACACTCTCCCACTGGGCAAGTTCTTTGCATTTCAGCTTTAAAGGTGTGACTCCTGGGCTCTCTTTGTCTCTCTGGAATGTTGTTACCATCAAGAATGTATGGCCCGTCTCATAACCTAGTTAGTTTTATAACCCTCCAATTGCATGCATCGAATTCCTGTTCTGCTACTTAAGATACCTTATTGATATCTTAATTACACGTGTGTATATAATTATCTTTATATATAAGCTCAAATGTGAAAGGGCTGGGGTTGGCGGTCACTTCTATAATCTTGGCCCTGGGGAGGTCGAGGCAGGAAGATGGGGGAGTTAAAGACCATCCTGAGCTGCATAGCAAGTTCAAGGCTAAATTGGGCTACATGAAATAAATAAATAAATACACTGAAATGTGTAAATGGTGGGTGGAACCCAAAGCACAGCCTCATATACTTCAGATGAAATTCTAAAGACACATCGATGAGAACAAAGAGGGGGAAAAAAATCCTTCCCTGTCTTAAAAAAAAAAAAAGAAAAAAAAAAAGGAATGAGTAAGGGGTATATTAGCAAGATTATAAATATACAAAGGGAAGCCCGTTTACTCTGCCCAACAACAGAGAAGCAACTGCAACTCTCATGTTCAACCCCACTGGCCAAGGCCAAATTGAGAACTACCTGGACTTTTCCCTCTTACCAGGATGTGAAAGGCACCCAACCCACCTCCACATCAGACTTAGGAAGGAATTATACGATCTGTCCTCCCCTGCAGGTAAGGACCCTGTCTCTTCTGACTGGCTTCTGTGGTGTCATTGGGGTCCTTGGTGGAAGATCAAAACTCCCCTTACCGTTGTCCTGGGGTGTCAGCATGTGGGAGCTGTGACAAGTTACTCCAGTTCTCAAAGTATCAGCAGAGACTTGGTGGCATCCATGATGTGAGAAGGACCTGCCCTCTCCACTAAATGACAGCTGGGCCTGAGTGGGGAATGGACTTGACTCCCACTCAGCAGTACTGAGGTGACACCCCTCTCCTCTGCCAGAGCAGTATCAGAGGAGGCTGCTAAAATGGAATAGTTGAAGGGCATCTAGAGTCTCAGAATAATAGTCAAATGTCCATGTTACACTCAAAAATCACTCGTAGTAGTGATATTCATTCCCAGATTCAAAAGTAAGCAACAGGCATTGACGTTGACACCTGATCTTAGCAACATAACGGAGAAAGGATTTATTTGGGCTCTTGATTTCAGGGGGCACAGCCTATCATGGAGGAGAAGGTACAGCAGAGCTTAGTGTGGTGGAAGTGTGTGGTAAAGACTCCTCCCATCAAGACAGAGCAGGCAGCAGAAAATACCGGCTAGAACCAGGGCCCAGGCTAGAACCTTCAAAGTCTTCCCTCCTCTGCCCTCCAGTGTCTAGCCAGGATCCACTTACTAAAAGTTCTATAGCCTCCCAAAATAGTGTGGACACCTAAGAAACAACCACTCAAAACATGAATCTGTAGCAGACATTTCAGATGCAAACTAGAAGAGATGTTAAAATTCTCAGACAAGAATTTTAAGTTGGGGCTGGAGAGATGGCTCAGGTTAAGAGCATTGACTGCTCTTCCAGAGGTCCTGAGTTTGACTCCCAGCACCCACATGGTGGCTCACAACCATCTGTAGTGGGATCTGATGCCCTCTTCTGGTGTGCAGGCAGACATGCAGGCAGATCACTGTATACATAATGAATAAATAAATTTTTTAAAAAAAAAAAAGAATTTTGAGCTAGGGGCTGAGAAGATGGCTCAGTTCTTTAAAGTGCTGGCTGTATAAATGCAAGGACCTGAGTTCAAATCCCCGGCGCTCACATAAGAAGTCAGGAATGGCCTCCCACCGCTGTAACTACAGGGCTATGGTGGGACAGAGACAGGAGGATTGCTGGTAGTTCCTGGCCAGCCATCCTGGCTGAAAAACAGTGAGCTCCAGGTTTGGGGAGAGACTCCGTGTTCTTGTTTGCGCCTCTCCCGCTGGGAGAAAATACTCACTAAGAGCAAGCTGGGGGAGAGAAGGGTTGATTTAGCTGATACTTCCAGACCACACTCTATCCCCGAGAGAAGCCAAGGCAGGACCTCAAGGCAGAAACTGAAGCAGAAACCACGAGGGCACACTGCTCACTGGCCTGTTCCTCATGACTCACTCAGGTTGCTTTTTTTATATACAACTCAGGACCACCTGCCCAGACAGACATGGCACGGCCCAGAGTGGGCTGGGCTCTTCCACATCAACAACAACAGCAATAATAGTAATAATAATATCCCCTAGTTTGCCTCAGGCCTGTCTGGTAGAGGCATTTTCTCAGTTGATGTTCCCTCCTCCCACATGACCCTAGCATGTATCAGGTTGACCAGCACAACAAGCCAACATGGGAAGTATCAACATCAGGACGCAGAAGGAAGGTTCAAGAACTATGTGAGACTATACAATTTCATTTAGGTACGTTAGAAAAATAGTTGGTGGTGATGCCAAATTTCTCATCCAGACTGAGAAGGAAGCAGGATAACAGGTCCCAAAAGCTGGATAAAAATAATTAAAAAGCCTTTAAGCAGTTGCAGCCGAGTTGTGAATTTCTCCCGAACTGACCAGTGATTACAAGGAACTCTTTGTTGAGGAAAGAAGAGGATCTGCACAGCTACTCGCTGAAGGTTAACTTGATGCTTGACTTTGGAGTCTTGTAACTATATGTACTTTGGCCAAGTTTTGTCTGTTTTTATGGGTTCAACTCAGCTGTCAGTACTAGGCAAGCACTTCTTCTGCCTAGGTCTTCTCAGTCTGGCAAATGTAGATTATATATATTCAAGAGACCTTATTGATGTCTAGAACTTTATATTTGTGCCCTTTTGAGGTCCATGTGGTGAGTGTGAAAGTAATTGCCTAGGATGTGCAAGAGGCCCTGTTCCTTTCTCCACAGGGCCATATAAACCACAAGTGGTACTTCTTCATGCCTATAATCACTGTAATCATACTAGAGTCAAGTAATTTCTATTCCTGTAAATGTGATAAGCCTGACAAAACTAATGTTAATATTTATGTGAATTAAAGGATTAATTTTGACTATCAAAAAAATAATTAAAAACAAAAAACAAACCTATTAACCTTCCCAGAAATTCCATGCCTAACGAAAATACACTTCAAGAATGGAGAGCAAGTTGAGGGGCACACCAATGAAGGGAAACTAGGGGGGTTTGTCACCAGCAAACATGTACTAGAGCAATGGTTCAAGAAAATTCTCTAAACAAAAAGATAACAATTAAAGAAAAAAAAATCTGGGCTGGGAAGATGGCTCTGTGGCTAAGAACACTTGTTGCTCTTCCAGGGGACCCAGGTTCAGTTCCCATCACCCAGAGGGTGGCTCACAACCATCTACGACTCCAGTTCCAGGGCATCTGAAACCCCTTTCTGATCTCCATGGGCATCATGAATGTAGGCAAAACACTTATACACAGAAAATAATAAATCTAAAACAGAATTTTTAAAAAATGAAAAAAAATCCTAAAAGATTGTAAGGAAGGAAGTAACAAAAAATGAAAAATTAAGAAATACAATTGATACTCTTTTCTTTCTTTCTTTCTTTCTTTCTTTTTTTTTTTTTTTTTTTTTTTTTGGTTTTTCAAGACAGGGTTTCTCTGCATAGCTTTGCACCTTTCCTGGAGCTCACTTGGTATCCCAGGCTGGCCTCGAACTCACAGAGATCTGCCTGGCTCTGCCTCCCAAGTGCTGGGATTAAAGGCGTGTGCCACCACTGCCCGGCCTGATATTCTTTTCTTTATGCTTTAAAGATGACGTCTGACAATTGAAACAAAATTATAACACTATGATGGGATAGAAAAGTCAAGAGCAGTTTTCCTCATCCATAAATGCCACATGCTATATACTACCAACCTACCAGACAGACTGTGTCCAGTGCACAGTGCAGTAATGGTATGACTATTATGGGGGTAACCAACCGCTTTCATGTTGAATGCGAGACCTGCTCCTCAGGAGGGAATTCACTCCTTGTACTGTGAACTGATTAAAGAGAGAAACACAGCTAGAGAAGCCATAGGCCTCAGAAGAGAAGATACTACTGCTATTTTGCTAGATGGACATGTTTCTGTTTTTGTTTGTTTTGAGGCAGGGTCTTACTATGAAGACTATTCTAGGAACTCACTCTGTAGACCAGGCTGGACTCAAACTCACAGTGATCCACCTATCTCTGCCTCCCAAGGGCTGGGATTAAAAGCATGTGCCACCACACCCAGTGCCTAAATTGACATGGTTTGTCTATCAAACTGTCATCTAAATATTTATGATTATGCCTATGTATTAGTGATGCTGTCAGCTTTTGTCAGCTTCTTGCACTGGGGTAGGGTTACTATAGAGACTCGTAACTATTCAAAATACTGAGACGTGGCTATTGAATAATCAGCTCTAAATGGAACATCTCTATCCTTCCTTTCAAGGCTAAGAGAACATGGTGGAAGAGGAGACGGAAAGAATGTAAGAGTTACAGGAACTGGGGTATTATGGAATAACGTAACACTTCCAGGTATACCATGGTCATTGCCATCATGAACTCACAGCATCTATGATTACCTGTGCAAGACCTGCACAAGGTGGGGCCTTTTAACACTCCATTGTGGGGTGGGGAAGGACTCCCAAGGCCCCATCCTTTCCTGAGAATGTATATGCAGTTAATAGTTACTAGGGAAATGAAAGACATATTTTTTCCAGTGGTACACACACTGGTAAGTTGTACATACTCCTGTAAATAACCTCTCATCCATGTTCCTGTAAACAACTCTATCAAATACACTCATGCACACACACACACACACACACACACACAAAGTAATAGTAATAATGACAATAAACAAAATAAAATTCAAAACCACTGATCATGACTCTCGTATCAGAGATTGTATGTACTATTACATAGTGCTTCAAACCATTTCTGGTACTTGGCCATTATTCTACAACTGCTGAATGATGTGAATGAATGAAAAAAAAAAACAGAAGTGTAGAAGCTGAAAGGGAGTAAGAGTTCACAAATGAATCCAAGTTTTCAAGCCTGGGCACCTGGAAAGAACCCTGTGGTCTTCACAGTCCTGGTGAGGACTACAGGAGATCACTTGAGGAAACCTAGGCGTGTAAGCCTCTTCCAATAACTCTTTTCCACCCACCCAAGAGCCTTGTTTGGAGCGTGTGACTTCTCTAATAGTCTCCTAATGATTGGGTCGAGATGAGCCCTTTATCTGTCTAAACCAAACAGATTCTTCTGGGGAATCTGAAATGGGGTTCAGCTTAGCATTGGAACTGAACATAAAAGGTGGTCCATTTCTTCCAAGAGATGCCAAGCGCAAAATGCTGGTTTGGAAAGACAACACAGGATGTCTCAGAGAAGCCAAGGCAAAAGCTACAAAGAAGGCTGACTGTGTCAATGTGAGGTCCTGATTTTAAGACCGTCTGTGGATGCAACTGTTTTCCTGCCTTTGTTTCTGGATAGACTCATAAGACATTCTCCCTTAAAGCAAGGAATGGTGGGAGGCACTCAGGAGGCAGAGGCAGGATCTCTGTGAGTTCAAGGCCTGCGGGGTGTTTACCCACCAACCCCACAGCTCCCCAGAGTTTTCTTGAGTGTGAGCCTCAGGAAATGTTAGATAGAAGGATTTATATTTCGGAGATAAACAGATAGAAAATAAAGGACAGCCTCGAGAGGGCCTGGAACCTTTTCCAACCAGCCCTGACTGTCTCTGCCCCAGGGTATTTATAGAGAAGCCAAGGAGTGGAACAAAAGACCTCCTCCCCCAGCACAGCCAAGTGCAGACCATCTCAGACACCTGCACTCAGGCCCGTGGTCCTAATCATCCTCTCTATGCGGACCTGCTGGATAAAGCCACGAGGAACCTGAAATCGGGCTCCCACAAAGGCCAGCCTGGTCTACAGAGTGAGTTCCAGGACAGCCAGGGCTACACAGAGAAACCCTATCTCAAGAAAGAGAAAGAAAGAAAGAAAGAAAGAAAGAAAGAAAGAAAGAAAGAAAGAAAGAAAGAAAGGGAAAGAGAAAGAAGAAAGAAAGAAAGAAAGAAAGAGAGAGAGAAAGAGAAAGAAAGAAAGAAAGAGAAAGAAGAAAGAAAGAAAGAAAGAAAGAAAGAAAGAAAGAAAGAAAGAAAGAAAGAGAAAAAGGGAGGGAGGGAGGGAGGGAGGGAGGGAGGGAGGGAGAGAGAGAGAGAGAGAGAGAGAGAGAGAGAGAGAGAGAGAGAGAGAGGTTCTCCCTCACGGGGAGAGAACAGTAATTAAGCAGGTTTGTTTCCTAGTGCTATAAGCCAACACATATTTTTGGCCATGCTAAATCTTACTTTCTTTCCTGCTTCAAAATATTGTCACCACGCTGAGCACTGTGGCACACATGAATGAATATATTGGTCATCCCAGAACTAGAGTTATGCAAAGAGGCTCACAAGTTTGAGATCAGCCTGGGCTACACAAGGAGACCCTCCCGAAAAAGAGGGACAAAGAGAAAGAAAGATTGGCATCTCACTGGATGACAGCTTCCTCATGTCCTATTATGTCTCGAAATTTCTCCAGACTTCTTTCTGCCTGTCCTTTTACTGTTTTATTATCTAACATTACAGCTTGGGTGCTTTTTTTAGACCTTAAGGATACAGAGGAATGAGTATCTTGACTCCCCAAATCTCTGAGTATCTCAGCATGTCCACCGCTGTCCAAAGGGGCAGCCGAGAGGAACACTGTAGGCTGAGGGTTTTTTTACTTGTACACAGGTCTATAGCCATGATTTATTCTCCTGAAGTATAAGAAAACGGGTCAGAAAACATGTAAGGAAACTTGAGCTACAGAATATTATGCAAGCAGTGAAATGCATGTCATTTTCTAATTGCCTTGTGGCTTCAACACCTCTTCATAACGCCTTTGAAAAAGTTCAGCTCCGAAAGCACCTCTCTGCGATTGATTTCTTAATGTTACTAGGCTCCACATACTCGCAGCCCACGCTTGCTCAGTTGCTAAGTGCACTCAGTGGATTGTCACAGTATGTTCCCGAGGCCCCGGAGTTCTCTCAAATATAAAAGAGGTGTTTCTGATTGGGGACAAAGTCCTCGCCTTTCAAATACAATCTTCTCTAAAAACAAAGAATCGGCACCCATTCCATTTCCACCTCAGATGAAAAGCGATTTCCCAAAGCAAGCAGAAGCCTATGCGCCCAGAGATCCACGATGTTATCTCACAACTTGGAACCCAAAGGTGACTTTATAGATTATTTTCATATTGTTAGCTTTACCTCACTAGGGAGAAAAGTCAGAATAGGCCACTAGATGTTGCTTCCTTACAGGCACTGATAACTTCCACCAATGAAGGTTCCCTAACCTCATAACATGCATGAAATTTTAGACAAACTTTAAGGCTGATATTTTAAGAAAGAAGAAGGAAGAAATGATAGCAAGAAACAAAAACAGGTAGATTTCAATGAGTATATGTGCATAAAATGCTTTTGTAGCTGGGCAGTGGCAGCACATGCCTTTAGTCTAAGGATTCGGGAGGTAGAGGCAAGTGGATCTATGCGAGTTCAAGGCCAGCCCGGCCTACAAAGAGAATTCCAAGACAACCAGGGCTGTTACACAGAGAGAAACCCTGTTTCAAAAAAAAAAAGTATCAATCAATCAATAAATAAAGGTGTGTGTGTGTGTGTGTGTGCGCGCGCGCGCGCACATGAGCTGTGAAGGTGGGTGCCTGTGGAAGCCAGATTTCCTGAGCCTGGAGTTACAGGAGGTTGTGAGCCACCTGATGTGGGTGTTTGGAACCTAACTCTGACTCTCACCAGGAGCCGGAAACGCTCTTAGCCACTAAATCCACCAAATAATTCTTGAGTGGGATAAGTTAGTTATGCACAGCAACCCACAGACCTCAAAAGTTTTATAGAAAGAGTTTGATCATTCCTTCACTCGGCACTTTTTTTTGTTTGTTTGTTTTTCTGAGACAGGGTTTCTCTGTGTAGCTTTGGAGCCTGCCCTGGATCTCACTCTGTAGACCAGGCTGGCCTTGAACTCACAGAGATCCGCCTGGCTCTGCCTCCTGAGTGCTGGGATTAAAGGCGTGCGCCGCCGCCGCCGCCGCCGCCGCCGCCGCCGCCGCCGCCGCCGCCGCCGCCGCCGCCGCCACCACCACCACCACCACCACCCGGCTGTGGCACATTTCTTAATTGCTGGTTGATATGGCACCCATAGTCTGTTTGGTGCCACTTCAGGAAGATGGTTGAGGATTGTTTAAGAAAGCAAACTGAGCAAGCCATGGAGAACAAGCCAGTTAGCAGGGCTCCTCCATAGTCCCTGCCTCTGTTCCTGCTTGAGTTCCTGCCCTGACTTCTCTCAGTGATCAGCTGTGATCAGAACATGGAAGCCAAAGAAACCCTTTTGTCCCCAAGCTAATTTTGATCCTAGTGTTTATCATAGCAGTAGAAAAAGTTAAGTAGGACACAGGGATGTGGGAAAAGAAAGAGAGAAAGAAGGAAGAAAGGAAGGAAAGAAGGAAGGAAGGAAGGAAGGAAGGGAGGGAGGGAGGGAGGGAGGGAGGAAGGAAGGAAGGAAAAAGAAGGAAGAAAAAAGAGAAAGAAGGAAAAAAAGAGTTTTATCTGAAGGCGTCTTTTTATACTTAAAATAGGTGCAATGTTTGCCAAGAATTCTTACCAGAATATTCTCCTGTGTAAAACAGAGTTATAGATTCCAACATTAACTTATGAAGTTAAATATGACACTCCTTCCTAAAAGATTGGAAAGCTCCCAGAAAAATTGCCCAGTGTGTCTTTTGGTACAGAAATATTTCTTCTGCTTTTTTTTTTTATCAGTTACTGAATTATTTAAGTTTACTACTTCATGAAGTTTTTCATTCAATTCTTACTCCCTTGTCTAGAGAAGTATCAGTTTTATTTTTCAAAAGCTTAATATGAAATGTTGTGCATAATATTCTCTTTTAACTTTATCTGTCACTTGCCTATCTATCATCTATCATCTATCAATCTATCTATGTATCCATCCATCCTTGTGTATATATATATATATATATATATATCCATCTATCTCTCTCATCTATCTCTCATCTGTCTCTCATCTATCTCTCATCTATCTATCTATCTATCTCTCATCTATCTATTCATCTGAGAGAAGGTCTCTCTGCCTGGCACGGAACTCCTATCTGGCTGAGGATGACTTGATCCTTCTGGTCTCCCTCCCTCTTCCTCCTGAGTGCTGGGTTAAAGGCATATACCACTGTACCTGGCTCCTTATTGAGTTTTTACCTTGTCCACCACTGAGCTACGTCCTCAGCCTTCTTCCATTTTTGAAAGTTGTCTCCAAGAATACTGTCCATCTAAATCACATCTTCTCCCTGACTAGACAGGCCAAAGGTGATTCATTTGAATTGGTCACAAAAAAGTTTAATAATAATTCAGCCTTTATCCCAAATGTACAAAAGGTGTAGACATGTAGGCGACAGCATGCATTTTCTTTTTTCTTCCAAAATGAAATCTTGATTCATTGCTTTAAATTCTGGATTGCTTCATTTAAAAAAGGCATGGAGGTCAAAGGAAAACATAGGCTACATTAGTTGATGTTGAACCTGTTGGCCTAAGTTTCTCCCTCGCACCTCGCTGGGTGTCTTGCACAGCCAAGTCTGTGGATTATTCGATCCTGATGAGATCATGAACAGGCTTACATACTTTCAGTGTGCCAGTCTGAAGTTTTCTACTGTAATCTGTGTTCCTAGGAGTTTTTGTTGCATATATTTTAATTGGGGGGGGGGCTGTCTTGAGACAAGGTTTCTCTGTGTGACTTTGACTATCTTGGAACTTGATCAGTAGACCAGACTGGGGCCTAGAACGCAGATTTCTGCCTACCTCTGCCTCCTGAGTACTGGGATTAAAGGCGTGTGCTACCACCATCTGGCTTAGTTTAATATTTTGATGCTATATTGTTGAGATGATACCATCTGATGGATTTTTACTTCCTTTAACTGTGGGTTCTCTGTAGATACTTTGGCATATGCAACAGTACTAACGTTTGCTAATAGATTTGTTCATGGTAACTGTGAGAAGCTCACCAGTATTTAAATACCAAGCCTCTTATAAAATCAGATTCCACTGGGCACAGTAGTCCAAGACTTTAAGCTCAGCCCTGGGGAAGCTGAGACAGGAAGATTGCAAGTATAGGGCCAGCCTGGGCAATATAACAAGGAACGGGCCTGTTGTGAGATATTTGATTACACTGTGTAAAGATATGTCATAGTAATCAGTTTGATAAAAAGCTTAATGGCCAACAGCCAGGTAGGAGATATAGGCAGGGCTCTGGGAAGAAGAAAGGGGAGTTGACAGCCAGATGCAGAGGAAGCAGGACATGCAGGAGGAGAGAGAAAAGCCACGAGCCACGTGGCAGCATGTAGATTAATAGAAATGGGTGAATTAACGGTTTAAGAGCTAGTTCATTTAAGTTAAGCTAAGGCTGAGCTTTCATAATTAATAAGAAGTCTCTGTATTTTCCCCCCCGAGACAGGGTTTCTCTGTGTAGCCTGTCCTGGATCTCACTTTGTACATCAGGCTGGACTTGAACTCACAAAGATGCACCTGGCTCTGCCTCCCAAGTGCTGGGATTAAAGGCATGCGCCACCACCGCCTGGCAAAGAAGTCTCCATATTATTTGAGAGCTGGCTGGCAGGACAGAGAAAGACTCATCACACGGTTCTATCTGAGATATCTACCATATAGTAAGGCCCTGTCTCAGAAAGCAAAACAAACCCAAAATAAGATTTGATTATTTGGGAGACTGTGCCTGTGAATTATGTCCCCAGTTCAGTTTATCACTGGCTCATAAGTGTATCAGCCCATTCAACAGTTATTGAACCCACAAGGTAACAGCATACAAACACTACTGTGAGAATATTAAATGTCATCATTTCCCTTCTTTCCGTGATTGCTATTATCTGCCTTCTATTAGAACGTGTTTGAACCTAAAACGTCAAAACCCAAGTGTAAATTTTATGATGAATTTTCTAAGCAGCGGTCTTTTATTGAAGAGAGAAGAGGTCATTCTGAATTCACCACATGCAATTATCCACTCAACATAAAACATGATGTGTCAGGCAGTGGTGGTGTTCAACTTTAATCTGAGAGCACTCCAGAAGCAGAGGCAATCGCATCTCGGAGTTTGAGGCCAGCCTGGTCTACAGAGCAAGTTCCAGGATAGCCAGGGCTACACAGGTGTGTGCTACCACCCTGTCTCAAAAACAACAAAACAAAAACAAAAAAACCAACAACAAAAAACCCAAGGTGCTAAGTCCAATGTAAGTTGATGTATGTAAACAGCTAGGCATGAAATGTGTTATGTCCTTAACTAGTACCAACAAGTGATAAACTGATTTTCAACTAAGAAGAATTTAGATGAATAAGATAATTTAACTGAAGCAAAAAATTATGTCATCCCATGAAATATATTGACATCAGTCTTTCAGTGCACATGATCTAGCCTGAGAGACCTGTTGCATAAAACAACTGTTGAATCTGTTATATATAAAACAAATAACAAAATCTACTACATAGTCACCTCTTTAGGTGTCAAGGCTATTCCATTACAGGAAAAAGAAAAAGAAGAATTTCTTAGACAAGATCTCAAACAGTCCAGGCCTTCAGCCCACTATGTATCAAAGGTAACCTTGATACATATATATTGACCTCACTATAGTGATGACCTTGATCTGATCTTCCTCCCTCGCCACTCCCCAAGTGCTGGGATTATAGCCGTGTGCCACCACACCTGACTGTGAAATTCCAAATTAAAATGGACAATCATTGTGGCCCTTCCCATGAGTACCTTTAGAAGTGGGTATTTTCATCCTGTGATGATGTCTTTTCTTTTACATGGATGTGCTTAAAGACTTCCAGCTTGGCAACAAACAGAATCATCAGGAATGATGTGGAAGTAAGGAGTCAAATGGATGACAATACTTCCTTGTTGACGACAACTTTGAAATTTTCGTTTATGTATTTTATACACTTAGGTATTCTGTGTGCACATATGTCTATGTTCTACATGTGTGCCTGGTTGCCTGTGGAGGTCAGAAAAGGATGATGGATCCCCTGGAACTGGAGTTAAAGATGGTTGTGGGCCACCATGTGCGTGCTGAAAATTGAACCCAGGTCCTCTGGAAGAGCAGTCAGTGCTCTTAAGCCCTAAACCATCTCTCCAGCCACAACTGTCAATGGATAACTGTTTTTTTTAAGTTATTAATCACAGCATAATCCTGAAGACTAGAAAAACGACTTAGGCCATGAAATGTGAGCCTGGGTTATTTAATAGCCCCAATTTGAAGAGTAACCCTCCAAGTTTTCAACAGGCTACCAGCTGTGTTCAGTGTACTTGTTCATGATACTGACATTGAATACATTTTCTCATAAAGAAATATTCAGAATACAAAAGAAAAAAAAACAAGTTGGATAGCTGTGATGAAGATAAATGGAACATGGGCAGTTACTACAAGAGTTTTTTTTTTTCTTAAGTTTTATTTCTTTATTATGTATACAGTGTTCTGCCTGCATGTTGTCTGCATGCCAGAAGAGGGAACCAGATCTCATTACAGATGGTTATAAGCCACCATGTGGGTGCTGGGAATTGAACTCAGGACCTCTGGAAGAACAGCCTGCACTCTTAACCTCTGAGCCATCTCTCCAGCCACACTATAAGAAATTTAACAGGCAAATTCTAACAAAAGATTGTTAAGGAAAGACAAAGGAGATATAATTATAGGAAAAAAGTATGTAATTTATATATATATATATATATATATATATATATATATAAAACTTATTTCAGATTAAAAACAAAACAAGAGGATAGATATCTCAATGGTTGAGAGCAGAGGACCCAGGTTTGGTTCACACGACCCACAGAGGACAACTCCCAACTCTAGTTTCAGGGGAGTACAGTGCCCCTTTATGGCTTCCCTGGGTTCCTGCATACACGTAGTGCACATACACTCTCACATACATGCAAAAGTAATTTAAAAATATCTATAGTGGGAGTGTATTCCACACAATAATTTCCTTTTCTTTGATGTGCATACACATAGAAAAGTAGACAGTTAACATTTAACTGGATATCCTTTATTTTGATTTCTTCAGTCTGGTAACTCTAAGGAAGAGGCAATTCTTTCTTAGATTTCCTCAGACCGAGGTTACTTTGTTGAGGAATAGCAACCTCTTTTTGTTCTGTGGGAAGAATGAATTTGTACAGATCTCCCAGCCTCTTGTGTTGGTTTTGTTGTTTGATGGGGACTCTCTTGTCCCTACTATGTGGCGTCAGGCTTTCGTGCTGTTGGCTTGCCTCAACTGTTTGGGACTTCTTGGTTACCATATCATGTTTATCATGTCAGGATTCGGCTGGACTCTCTGGTGGCTGCAGTGTTTTGGCTCATGAAGTTCCTCGTTTTCTTGGCAACTGGTGCAGGTCCTAAATAGGAAGGGAGACTGGGTGGCCATCGGGCTTCTCTTTGGTGCTTTCCAGCCACGTAACCAGGGAAAACTGTGTCCCAGTTTACCTTTGATGGCTATAGTGTACCCCTCTTGGCCTGGCATAATTATGAATGATGCTTTCTTTCACTTGACTGTGTCCCAATTTAGACAATAAATTACATTCTCATGTGGCTTATGACCCAAGGCAAAGACTGGAATATTGTGTCATTTCTCTCTGTGATCTCAACACTCACTTTGGCAATGTCTGGCAACAAATAGCCCAGTTAATTTGGAAAGTAGAATTCATACCCTTGACCTGGGGCGCATGCTCTGTGCCAGGACTCCGGAGAATAAAGACTGATTTGGTTTCTCTGTGACAATGTATTTAATTACCCTACTGGCTGCCTGCCTCTCTCTATTGCCTAACACTTTAGGTTCCTTTATCAGGGATCATCAAAGTTATTCTCTTTCATCTGCATGGGAGGAAAGAGTTTGGTGTTTTGTTTTTTTAATTCCTGATGTGTCTTGCCATCCATGTCCAATCCAATCTATTTTAATATTCAATATTAATTTTAATCATTGTACCTATAATTCCTCCCCAAAAGACAACGGTCATAGGTAAGGTGTTAAGAATTCAATATGTGTGTGGTAGTTTGAATGTGTTCAGCTCCCATACGCTCCTAGGAAGTGGCACTATTAAGAGGTGTGGCTTTGTTGGAGGAAGTGTGGTCCTGTTGGAGAAGGTTGGATGACATCATGCCTTTAATCCATACCTTGAGGCTGAAGGGCACACCTTTAAACTGGGCCACACCTTCTGCTGGAAGTGTGTCACTGTGAGGGTGGACTTTGAAGTCTTTTTCTCAAGCTTCACACAGTGTGACAGTCAGTCAACTTCCTGTTGCCTGCAGGATGTAGGACTCTCATTTCCAGCACCACATCTGCCTGCACACTGCCATGCTCTCTGCCATGATGATAATGGACTGAACCTCTGAAACTGGAAGCAAGTTTCCTTTATAAGAGTTGCCGTGGTCATGATGTCTCCTCACAGCAATAGAAACCCTAACTAAGACAGTGTGTTAGGCACTGTTGGAAGTTCTTGATTTCTTTCCATTTTCCCAGCTGCACTGTGAGGTCATTTCTAGTCTTTCCATTTTCTG
This sequence comes from Peromyscus leucopus, assembly GCF_004664715.2. Taxonomy (NCBI): domain Eukaryota; kingdom Metazoa; phylum Chordata; class Mammalia; order Rodentia; family Cricetidae; genus Peromyscus; species Peromyscus leucopus. Next base: position 36,485,490 of record NC_051078.1, on the reverse strand, counting down.
ACTATGAATATCAAGGTATAGGAGGGGTAGAGATCTTACCCCAAAGCCCAAAGATTTAGCAAGAATAATCAACCTACTAGAAAGAGTAGCTGGCTTCAGAACTCATATTATCACCACCTAAAGCACTTACGTCAATCAACTCCTCTTCTTATCCCTCCAGAGCTGTGTGGGGCTTAACGCCACTTCATTCGGTCTGTTGTTTCTGTGGGGCTTGAGGAAGTGAGTTAACCCAGGAGCCCAGAGAACCTTCATGAACTTGGAGCTGAGTAAACAGCTTTCTGGCTCTGGTGTAAATGATGGTTATGTCACTCACCACCTGCCAGCCCATCCTTTCTTATGTGCACAAACAGCACTTCTTGCTGCTACATCAATCTAGAAACTGCTATGTAGATCTAACATAAAAGTAGAAAGCAGCCATGGGGATTTGTTCCAGGCCCCTGGGCATTCTCAACGGAGAGTCCCTTTACAGTGTATAACCCCAAATCACAGGATTTTAAATCAGAAAGAGGCAGAAACAACAGAGGCCAATCCCATCATTTTGCAAATAAGAGAAGAAATTATAGGGAGCCGGAGTTACTTACCCACATCTCACAGCTAATTCCTGCTTCTCACAGCTAATTAGTGTAATTAGTGATGAGGCCACAATTGCCACCGAGTGTCCTAACAAAACCACGGTTCCGTTCATCCGTCCCTCTGACTCTCTCCTTCCTTGCTTTGGGAACAGAAAGAGAAAATGATCAAAACCATGCCACTCTGTGTATAGAAAGGATCTTTTTTTTTTTTTTTTATCTAAAGGCTCTGGGCCCACAATTTTCCGGGGAGACATTACTACTTCAATTTTCAAAGAAATTTAAGCCAGTTACTATCTCTCTCACAACTCTCTATCATTTTTTTAAGGTTTTTCTTATTGTGTGTGTGCGTGTGATATATATTGACTCAGTAAACCATATGACTTTTCACCCCCAAGATTACACTGACTCTTATCTGTCCAAATTAGCATTTTCTTCTGGATTGGTGCCCCTGCCAAGATCAACAGGCTTGGAGGCCAGGGCTTAAGGTGACCACATCACCCCTCTGCTGGGCAAGATAAAGATATTTCCTACACTAAGACTAATGAGTTTCAAAAGGTGAAAGCTTTGCTTTTTCTATGGGGTTTTGGTTTTGTTCTACTTCCTGATAGCAATCAGCTTTCTGGAAGGTGTTCTAGAAATTACAACATTCACACAAGGTTTTTTAAAAAAAAAATAATAAGGCATGAAGTCAACAAGAGAAGGGGAGAAAAGAGAGGCGTTTCATAACTTGTCAAGAGACAACTATTTCACATTCTAAGCAAACAAAAACACATTCTTGTCTGGGAACAGAAGGAGACATGTACAAAGAAAAAACTCAGGGTTGGGGGGTGGCTAATAAATTTTTGTCATTCGTTATGGGGAAAACAGGTTGATTCTCAAGATCTTGTTGGAACTGTTAAGCTCTAAAAAACACCTCTTTCTCATAAACCAAGATTAAAATTAAGAAGATGAATGACTCCTGTTCAATGATGCCCCTGTCATCTCTTCTGAATTAGTGCTACTGTCTCTAGAGCAAACCAGGTCCCCCAGGATGCCTGGGTCACCGATAATTCCTCCTACAGATGTACTATTATGTGAGTATGTGTGAGGTCACGTTCCTGTACATGTGAGTAGAGATCAGAAGACAACCTGGTGTGGTCGTTTGAATGAAGATGGCCTCCATAGGCCCATAGGGAGTGGCACTATTAGGAAGTGTGGCCTTGTTGGAGTGGGTGTGGCCTTGTTAAAGGAAGTGTGTCACTGGGGGCGGGCTTTGAGTTTTCAGAACCTCAAGCCAGGCCCCGTGTCTCTCTCTGTTCCTGATGCCTGTGGATCTGAATGTGGGACTCTCAACTACTTCCCAGCACCACGTCTACCTGCATGCCTCCATGCTTCCTGCCATGAAGATAATGGACTGAACCTGTGAAACTGTAAGCTGCCACCACCATTAAACATTTCCCTTTATAAGAGTTGCTGTGGTCATGGTGTCTCTTCATAGCCATAGAAGCCCTAACTAAGACACCTAGAAAAGTCAGTTTTTCTCCTTCCACCATGTGGGTCCCAGAATCAAACTTAGGTTGTCAGGCTCATCAGGAAAAGCCCTTACTCGCTCAGCCATCTCAGCAGCCTCCTTTTTTTTTTTCAGTAATTATATATATATATATATATATATATATATATATATATATATATATATATATGTCTGCTTATGTATTTGCTATGAGGTCTCATTTCAGAGACGGGGTTTTACTACTTGATGTGCACCCCCTGTGTGAAGAACAACCCTGGATACCCAGAAGTGCTCGAAATTATTTATTGAGTGAATAACACTAAATGATTCCCTAGACATTTCAAAGCATCAGATTCTCTCCCTGCTCTTTCCGTGTCTGTCGCTCTATCTCTGTCTCTCTGTGTCTCTGTCTTTCTCTGTGTGTGTTTCTCTCTGTCGTTCTGTGTGTGTGTCTCTTTTTTCTCTTTCTCTGTCTCTGTGTCTCTGTCTGTGTGTGTGTGTGTGAGTGTGTGTGTGTGTGTGTGTGTGTGTGAGTGTGTGTGTGTGTGAGTGTGTGTGTGTGTGAAAACAGAGGTCAACACCACTCAAGAACCATCTACCTTGATCTTTGAGTCAGGATCTCTCACTGGAACATGGCGTTTAGTGATGAGGCCCGGCTGGCTGACCAGAACACCCCAGGAATCCTCCTGCCTCTGCCTTCCCAGCTGAGAATGCATCACACTTGTCTTTTCACGTGGGTGCTGGGGCTTGAACTCAGGTCTTCATGCTTGCCAGCAAGCTCTTTAACAACAGAACTATTTCCTCCACCTGTCAGAGAGCTTCCTCATCCTACTTGTCAGCTATTCTTATCTTCCATGTCTCATCATCACCCGGGAATATCTCATCTCTGAAATCTTTAACCCCACAGAACTTACTCTAGAAATTAGAAATCTGTTGCCCAGTGTCTCTGATTTTCCTCTGGTGAATTCTGCACTCCTTGTTCCCAATAGCTCAGGACTCTAACTGTAAAGCGAAGTTCCCACAACCAGCTCACAGGTGACTGCTCCTTGGCCTCTGGACTTGCTTAGTGAGAATATCACCAACTAGCTCCATCTCACTGCCTCTCGCTCTCTCCCCAGCAAGCCAATTTGCACCCTTCCACTCTATCAAAACTGCTTCTGCCAAGGTCGCCACCCCACGACCCCATCAGTTTATGAAAAAAAAAAACTGAAATCCAATGTCAAGTGTCAGAAGTATATAGAAAAACAAGACCTTTCATAGCAACAAGAGCAAAACATGGTCCAACCATTTTGGAAAGCAATTGGTGGTCTCTAGTAAGGTTGAAAATATGAACTACCAACAGCATATTCCCCTAGGAAAACTGCCGCCCATGAACACAAGAAGACATCTCTATGAATGGTCGCCACGGCCTTGTTTGTAATTGTAGGAATAATTTAGAAATCACCCATACAGCCAGTGCGATGGAGACATGTAATTCTTCCTTAAAATTCACTTTCCCCCTTTCCATCAGTGACAGAACATGCCGATATCAGGTAACGTTCAGGCAAAGTTCTTTTTCCTAGACTGTGTTGGTTGGGTCTGGGCTTAAGCTTTGGGCTAGTGGATATAAATAAAATGGGAGTGTGAAACTTCTTCCTTTTATCCATTGTACTGCAGTAATGAAGACATGCGCACTAGAGGGGTGGTAGACTTTGTGATGACTTTGTGTTACAGTCGCATGTCCTAGAACAGCCGCAATGGAGGGGGGCGGGGTCTTTTCACTGTGATGCATCGCATCATCCCTGGAAACTTGTCTTTGGGTTTAGACACAAGAGCCAGAGATGTTTCTTAGCGTGTTTAGGATTCCCTTGGTTTTGGCTCATGGTAGTTATCCTTGGCCAAATGTAATCTTAACATTTAGAGTGATGTGCTCATCAAATTATCTCTAGATAGCTATAAGTGGATAAATACACACACACACACACACACACACACACACACACACATCTCTCAGTGTGGGTAAATCTCAGAAATATAATATTGCAGTAGCACATATGAAATCATACCATGTGTTTAAAATTAGAAATGAAAAGTATATACATTATTTGTGGATATATACATAATTTCCAAAATACAGACTGTCTGTGGCTCTGAATCATACCAACTTCATGATAATGGCCTCCTTTGAGCAAGGACTTTTCCGACTTGACATTGATCCACGTGGTGTGTTACTTATTATCTTATCAGCCTGGAGAGACAAAGCCAGACTAGTTAAGAGCCCTTGGTTTGTTTGTCAAGATCTCTCAGAGGTGATCTGTCCATTTCTCCAATGCTTTCCTTAAAAACTGCCTCGAGGAAATAACACCCTGCTCTTCAGTATTGTAGTCACCCTCCAGCGACAAGGCATAAGCAAGCCAGTCACACTAGTTCTGGCCTGTAATCCCAGTATTGACGAGGTTGATGAAGGAAGGTCAGGCATTTGAAGTTGGCCTGGGTTTCATAGCAAGCACCTGCCTTGCAAAACCAAGGGCTGGAGATGTAGCTCTATGGTATAGCAGAGTGCTTGGCATCCACAAGGCCCATGTTCCATCCTCAGAACAAGAAAAAAAAGAAGGGGAGAAGGGAGGGAGGGAAGGAGGGAGGAAAGGAGGGAGGGAGGGAGGGAAGGAGAGAAATAGCAAAGACTAGATATTTATGACTTTAAAATCCAAGCAAAGAAGACTGCCAAGCTTCAGTAAGGAGAAGAAAGCAGAAGTGGCCGCTGTGGCTTCACCACAACTTACTTTTATTCACCTATTGACCAAAACTTCCCTGAGTCCATTTGGTGTTGAGTTAAATTTAAGAATATGAAACCCATAATTAACGTAAATGAAGCATACATTGTTTTTTTCAAATTCAGAGGAAATTTGAGCTTATAAAGGGAGGAAATCATCCTATGAACAACTTTCACACTCCTAATAATGATGAGAATAATAACCCCCAATTACTGGGCTCTTACCATGTGTCAGGTATGTTGTATATATTCAATTATTTAAGGCAATTTCCCAACAATCACGTATCATAAATTTTAAAACTGAGGTTTAGCCAGTGCTTGCGTAGGTAGAAAGGGATTCAGTCTGGGTTCTAAAGAGCTGCCTGAATCGAAAACTGTATTCTTAAGTGTTACCCTAAACCATTTGCCGCCACTGACAGTTTTACTCTGGTGGTCTTGTCTCATGAGGCAAACTAAATGGTTGACTACATTGTGCAATTAAAGACCATTCGAGGGTTTACTTGTCCCCAACAATCTTCTCCACGTGCTGCAACACTGTTAACTGTTCTAGTCCTCCTCCCTGTTGCTGTGATAAAACACTCTAACAACAAGCACTTTAAGGGGGACATTTTACAGATCAATTTCATTTTACAGATTACACTCTACCATTAAGAGAAATCAGGGCAGGGATTAAAGCAAGAACTTGAAGCAGAAACCATAGAGAAGCATTGCTCACTGGCTCATGCCTAGCTAGCTTTCTTATGCAAGCCAATACCACTCTGCACAGGGAATGGCGCTTCCCACGGTGGACTGGACCCTCCTGCATCAATTAACAATGTCCCACAGACCAGTCGGAACTGGATAGTCCCTCAATTGGGACTACTCTCTCAGATGACTCTAGGCTGGGTCAAATTGACAAAGCTAACTGGGACGCTAAGCCTCATGCTCCTTTTAAGGTTAAGTCCTTAACCCATAGTATCAGTAAAGTTTTTTTTTTTAATCAGAAAGATAAACATTAATCTGTAGAGTACTGTAAACAAACTACAGTTTAGCAACAATCTATTAAAAGAATGCGATACTGGTCATAGACACGTCAATGGACAATGTCAAACTCTTGAGAATCAAGGACTCTCAGAAGAAAGCCTGGGACAGAAAGCCCTAAAATAAAGGGAGGTGGTGCCAAAGTGCTGTCGGGAATGCCATGGATTTTGTAACCTCCGTCTGCAATGGAATGTTCAAATTGAGAAAGTCTTGAATGTCATCATCTATCCCAATCCCCTTTATTACCACATCCAATAAAATCACCCCTACCAAAGAGGAAGCTTACCCCAGAGTCTGAAATGGAGTCATCAGCCTGTTAACTCAAGGTCACCCGGTCACTACTCAGTGTTAGGGGGATCTTATCCAAAACCTCATTCGTGGCCTGTACCAATGTCTTGAAGGGGTTTTCTGATGTTTTCCTTTTTGTTTTGGTATTTTGTTTGTTGTTTTTGGAGACAGGGTCTCATGGAACCAAGGCTGGCCTCAGATTCACTAGATTAGATGAGGCTAGACTTTAACTCTGGACTCTTCTGCCTCTCCTTCCCCAGCTCTAAGATGATAGGCCCGAGCCACTACTTCTGCTTCCATATATTTACTTCTGCTTGCTCCTTAGTTTTAGCTTTTACACTTGGGCCTTTGATCCATTTTTAGTAGAGTTTTGTATGGGATGAGGGATACAGGTCAAGTTTCAAATTCTTGATTATGTAACCCAGTTTTCCCAGTGTTATATGCTAAAGAGGCTTCACCTTCTATAGTCTATGTCTGTGGTACCTTTTTTGAGACTCAGTTAGAGGTAGGTGTGTGGGTTTGTTTCTGGATCTCCACTCTGCTCTTTTGATCCATGTGTCTGTTTTTTGTTTTGTTTTCTTTTCTTTTCTATGTCCACTCCAGGCTGTTTTGGTTACAATAACTCTGTAATATCTTTAAATCAGGTATTGTAAATGCCTCTAAATTTGATCTTTAGGTGTCTGTGCATGTATGGGGAGAGATGTATGTGTATTTGTGAGAGCTTGTATGTGGAGGCTAGAAGACCACTATTGAGTGTCTTCCTCAATTGCTCTCCACCTGATTTTTTGAAATAGGATCTCTCACTGAACCTGGAGCTTTCTGTTTCAGCCAGACTGGCTTATCTGGCAACACCTGGGGATCTTCCTGTCTCCCCTTCCCTGGTGCTGGCATTATAGACACAGACTGGCACACTTTTAATGTGGATCCCTCCCATCCAATTTCTGGTCCTAAGATTTGCACATCAAGTACTCTACCCACTGTGTCCTATCTCCTGTTCCCTTAGATTTGATTTTTTCAAAACTACAAGAGGTCTTTTATATTTCTATATACATTTTTGGGGCTCAGTGTATTTTTGTTGTTGTTGTTGTATTGGCTAAAGAATAATATTAGCATTTTAGTGGAGATTGACCAAAGTATATAACTAACTTTATGTATGACCCTTTTAACAGTGTTAATAATATTCAGATTGTTCCAGTGAAAAACAGTATGGAGGTTTAAATATAAAACTAAAAAGATGAATTTTTTTTAAAGATTAAAAAAAAAGAGAGCCGGGTGGTGGCACACACCTTTAATCCCAGTACTCGGGAGGCAGAGGCAGGCAGATCTCTGTGAGTTTGAAGCCAGCCTGGGCTACAGAGTGAGTTCTAGGACAGGCTCCAAAGTTACACAGAGAAACTCGGTCTCGGGAAAAAAAAAGAACGGGGCTGGAGAGATGGCTCAGTGGTTAAGAACAATGACTGCTCTTCCAGAGGACCCGGGTTCAATTCCCAGCACCCACATGGCAGCTCACAACCATCTGTAACTCCAGTTCCTGGGTGCCTGACACCCTCACACAGACATACATACACTAATGCACATAAAATAAAAATAAATAAATTCTTAAAAAAAAGAAAACAGATATTTAAAAAACAACAACAACAAAAAGAGCCGGGCGGTGGTGGCACATGCCTTTAATCCCAGCACTTGGGAGGCAGAGCCAGATGGATCTCTGTGAGTTCGAGGCCAGCCTGGTCTAGAGAGCGAGATCCAGGACAGGCTCCAAAACTACACAGAGAAACCCTGTCTCGAAAAAAATGAAGAAAAAAAAACTAAAAAGAGCTCTACCATATGATCGAACTGTCCCACTTCTGGGTATATATCCGAAGGGAATGAAATAACCATACTAAAGGGACCCTTGCATGCTGTATTTATGTGGCATTATACACAATAGCTAAGCTATTTCATCAGTCTAAAAGTCCATCAATGAATCAATGGATAAAGGGAATGTGGTGAATACAGATTGGCATTTGGCCATAAAAAGTAAAATTCTGTTACTTGAAGCAAAGTGGATATTACTGGAAGACATGATGTTGAATGAAATAAGCCAGACACAGAAAGACGAGTGCCATGTGTTCTCTCTCTGATGTGGAAGTAACAACAAAGAAACCCAAGCTGAATGGAGAATGGTGTCTACCGAAGCTTAGACAAGGTATGGTTAGTGCTAACGATTCATGCTATGTATACCTATGGCAATAATGGGCTGAACCCCATTAACGTGGACAACCAGTTCATGTTCATCAGAAGAAAAACGTGGAGAGAAAAATAACAGAAGACAGAAGAGAGAGACATTTTTGATTCACTTCATAATTTTAACCAGCACACACACACCACACACACACACACACACACACATACACACACACCACACACACACCACACATACACACACACACACACATACACACACACACACACACACCACACACAACACACACACACCACACACACCACACATACACACACACACACACACACACACACACACACACGTGTGCACACACACACACCACATACACACACACACCACACATACACACACACACACCACACATACACACACACACACATACCACACACACACACACACACACACACACACACTTCAAGCCTTCAGTTTAGGGCAAGAGGAAAGCAAACAAATCTGACCACGGGAGGGGAGGCAGCGGGAGAGTTAGAGCTTGACTGGTCCAGTGTCCACGCTACCTCAGCTCCACACGCGAGCCTCTTCAGACGGCAGAACCCCAGACACTGAGGGGCCACAAGCCTGCTGCCTTAGTTCCTCTGGATTTTAAAAGAAATGAAGAGACAGAAATTGGTAAAGGAAAAAAAAAATGGACTTTTTCATTTTTTGAGAGACCTTGTCTTGCAGCCCAGGCTAGCCTCAAACTTGCTAGCCAGGGATGACCTTGGCATTCCAATCCTCCTGCCTCTGCCTCCCGGGTGCTGGGATTAAAGGCCTGTACCACTCTGTTTTTAAGTGGCACTAAGGATCAAGCCCAGGGCTTTATGAGGACTAGGCAAGCACTTTCCCCACAGAGCCACATTCTCAGCTAGAAAACATATTTGTTTACAGCTTGGCTATACCTAGAAGACAAAGGCTCCTACTTAGCCTCTCTCTCTCTCTTTCCCGTATCAGGATCATATTTTCAAAGAACAAATGAAACAAAAGAGATATGGATATGTCAGTCAGTGTGAACTCTCCTCCTGGGAAGGCAAATTGCTACTCTGTACCAGGAATTCAGCATTTCCCTCCCTGGGCATGAGATTCCTGGGGAAATTCTAATTTTGGGGGGCTCCTGTTTCATAATGACAGTGCCCACCACTTTCCTGTATGTGTGCCATCCTTGAGTCAAAATAAAATAAGCTGTGGTTCTCACCATTGATCCCTATAATGCCGCTCCAGACGGGTCAAATCCTCCCTCTTACATAATAATCTTTCACATACATGATGAGCCAAGTATAATAACAATAACTAATACATCGGTATCATCTTGGTCGTAAGCCAGGCAGTTACTTAATGTCGTAACTTACATGCGAACTGTCCCCCCATTATTACCATGTGTGTTTGAACACTTGGTCCAAGCTGCTGGAGCTGTTGGGGAGGGTTGTGGGAGCTTTAGGAGCTTGGCTGGAGGGACTGCATCACTAGGTGGACCTGGAGGCTTCGTATTTCCGCCCCCATTTCCTGTTCTCTTCATACTCCCGCCCCCATTTCCTGTTCTCTTCAAACTCCCGCCCCCATTTCCTGTTCTCTTCAAACTCCCGCCCCCATTTCCTGTTCTCTTCAAACTCCCGCCCCCATTTCCTGTTCTCTTCATACTCCCGCCCCCATTTCCTGTTCTCTCTGTTTTCTAACTGCAGACACCATCAGAAGGCCAACCACTCCTGCCCCGCCCTGATGCACTGTATCCCCTCCAACCGTGATCCCAAAAAAAACGCCTTTGCTTCCTAAAGCTGTTTCTTGTCATGTTCTCAGTCCCAGCAATGAGAAAAGTAACTGATGCCTTTACATCAAGTCATTTCATTTCCCCAAGCCTGTTAGTCATCATCTCATTTTACAGACAAGAGAAAACATACAGATTAGAAAATTCACCCTGCTCTCACAAGTGCAGAAGCGGGCTAGGATTTGAATCCATCCATGTATTCACTGTGTTTCACATACACACGCACCTCCTCTTCAGCCGTTCTTGGCATGTTATATGACCTTTCCCCTCTCAGTCTGCCCGGCCAGAGCTGCTTTCAAGCAGCCATTGTGAGTTCCCCGGCAGGCAGGCATGGAGACAGAGTTCCCCACATGCAGGAGGTTGGGGACAGAGCACCCTGGTGTCCACACCTGAGGAAGTGCCACAGAGCAGGCAGGGGCTGAAACCCAGCAGAGCTAAGACAGCTTCACAGGGTTTATGGTCCATTGAAGTCTAAATTTAAAAAAAAAAAAATCAGTTCAGTTAACTGAATATATAAGATTGAATAAAATCTTGCCCTTATTACATTAATGACATACTCAATTTTTGCCTCAAATTTTGTGGAGACAAAAATCACCCAGATTCCATTATTAAAACACATAATGGTATCTATGAATGATGATAATGTAAACCATCTTATTGAGTCTGTGAAACGATATATAAATTAAGGTTTTTTGTTTGTTTGTTTTTTTAAATGATGTGGTATACTCACCTCCTTAGAGACAAGATCTATTGATTTGGGGTATAGCTCAATGTTAACTGCCTAGCAGGCTCAAGGCCCTGCGTTCAGTGCCTGGCACCACATACATCCATGAAATAGTGGGCTATCTCTGTGGATCAAAGGCCCATTCCTCTTGCGAGTGTTTAGAAAAAGTCTACAGATCCTTTGGCAAAGATGATTCATGTGGCAAGTCCTGTTTGTTTGCTATTTAATAATGCATCTGCTAGATGAGCCGTTAAGTTGTTTGGAGAACTCCACAGTATATTAGCAAGTCTGCTAAATAACAGATAATTAGTCTCTAGGAAAAAAAAAAACAGGAGAATGCCAGAGCACCCGCCAGTCTGTTGCCTTTCTGGTGCTTTTAAATATGGAGCTGCTCCAACTGCTTAGAAGCGACCAGGAGTTCTGACCGGGTTTCTTTTCAGAGCTGACTCGTCTGCAGTTCCTTCGTGTAGCAGAGATCCATACTTCTGAACTCTTCTCTTCATACTGTTCTCCACTTCGGTGATCCCAGTTATGACTGAGCTAAAGGATGCTGCATACAATCATATAAATACAGAAAAGGGAACTATATGGGAGTCTTGTTTTAAAACTAGCTACGAACCGACGGAATTGAGGAAGTTTTCATAAAGAAATTCAAGGCCAGAGGCTAGCATGAGAGGAAATAGCATGCGATGAGGAAATGGTCCATCTGATAAATTAATTTATTCTCACCAGTGTGAATTCCACAGCAATATCGTAATTCCACGTTGTTAAGTTCATGGAGGAAATTTTGATTTGTGGTGGTTTGGTTTTCTACTTTTTTTAAAATTTACTTTAAATTATTTGTATGCGGGTAGGTATGGACATGGGAGAGCATGTTCTTGAGGCATGGGATCCCACTGGAGTTAGACTTACAGCTGGTGGTGAGCCACCCAACATGGGTGCAGGGAACTGAACTCAGGTCCTCTGTGAAAGGACCAAGCAGATGCTATAACAGCCTGCTCAGTCTTCTCACAGAGATCAGGCCTCAATTTCAGTTTCCTGAGACTGAGCAAGCAGTCTCTGGGAGGGCCGTGAACAAAAGACATAGTCCTGGCAGTAGCTCCCTTTAAGCACATACTCTGACTGCTCAAAGTTCAGCCAGATGTTTACTGTCTGGGACCCCTGACCAACTTAGAGCTATGTGCATGAGTCAAGAACAGAGCCTGGACCACTGAGCCAGCCCCCACAGTCAGTACGTGCTTGGCCAGCCAGCCCCCATGGCGGCTCAAGGACAAAGTCTGGGACTTGTGCTGGACTGCCCCCAAAGTGATAATTGTAGCCACCAACCAGTAAATTCAAAGGTTACATACCCTCACCCAATTAAAAGAGAACAGAGATATAAGTAAACCAATCCGAGTTGCACCCGTGCAAGCCCCCCCCACAACCCCCTGAAGGGCTTGTGGTTTTTGCCTTTAAAAAGCCAGCCACACAAAGAGCAACTCCTCCCTGCCTCACTGTATTGGGTGTAGGAAGGAGTTCCCTGTCTAGACTGGTATCTACAGAATAAACCTTGCTGTTGCATTCTGGACATCCAAGGTCTTCGGTGGTCTCTTCGGGGTCACAATCTGGGCATAACATTCTGCAAGAGCAATGATCACTCTTAGCTACCAAGCCTTTCTCTAGCCCCAGGTTTGTTTTTTGTTTTGGGGTTTTTGTTTTGTTTTGAGCTAGAGTCTTGTTACATAGCTCAGACTGACCTCAAACTCAGTCTTCCCACCCCTGCCTCTTGAGTGCTGGGATTGCCGACGTGCGTGCGCCGTCCTATCCACCACGAGAAGATAGATGCTCACGCCTTCTCAGTGAGTGACTTCTCCCGAGTAAGCCATGCAGGGTCTTCTTTCACAGCGGTCCGTGTTTGTCTCAAACCCTGCAGCCGTACAGGCAGCCTGCTAGAACACCGGACAGAACTTCCTGCTGTTTGAAGTAGTCCAATCCTCTCCCTTTCCTACACTGATGTGAGTCTCCTGTTCACTCTGAATAAAACGCTCTCCATGGAAACAGTTCCTTGCTAGTCATGCTGAGGCAGGAGCAAAATAACTTGGCTGTTGGGCATACACATGAGAGTTATCAGTAAGGGGCTGGAGAGATGGCTCAGGCTCACAACCAAAAAAATATGAGAGTTATCAGTAAGGTTCCCCGGCCCCCCCCACCCCCGCCGCCGCCCCAAATAATGAGTTTTATTGAAATCAAAGGAAAATTAAAAACTTATCGAACTTGTCAGGCGGCGGTGGCAGCTTACGCCTTAAATCCCAGCACTCGGGAGGCAGAGGCAGTCAGATCTCTGTGAGTTCGAGGCCAGCCTGGGCTACAGAGTGAGTTCCAGGCCAGACTCCAAAAACTACACAGAGAAACCCTGTCTCGGGAGGGAAAAAAAGAAAAAAAAAAAAACCTTTTCAAACTTATGGTGGCATGGTTACAATTGCAGCATTGTATGTATTTGAGGCTGGCCTGGGCTACATATCGAGACCATGAACCAGCAAAAACCAAGGGTTCAGTGGCTAAAACCTTCATCCCCTGGGGGATATAGCTCGGGGCAGAGTCCTTGCCTAACACAAGCAAGGTCTTGGGATCATTCCTAGCATCACTACCAAAGAAATTAATTGATTAATTAATTAAAGCTTAACAAGTAGATTGTTCTGTATAAATAGCCTTTCCATGTACCAACCCAAGGTTCTACATGAAGTAGGTTGTTTCTATATGGGTAGGCTTCCCCCAAGTCAACAGAAGATCTCCCATAGACTTACATAATGCAGTGTGCACTTTTGGAAAATTCTTTATCATGCCTCTCTTGATTTAAAGCCGAGCTGTGAGAGAGAAGCACTGTAAAGAACAGGGTGACCAGAGCTCTACCCCAACTCCAGCTGCAAAGGGAAACTGACTAATCTAAGAAACTTGTTTTTCCTTCTTCCTGCTGGTCTTGATCCAGCTGCAGGAAGCCGACTGGCATCTGCAGATTTTCCTTTACAATCAGCTGGGCGCAAGCTGCAGAGGAAGCCAGGCCGGTCCCAACAGAAAGGAAGCTGCCTAGCACCTTCGTCAGTTTCCTGTTGCATCTCACTGATAGCGGAGAGAAGAGGATGTGATGTTATGTGGCTGCAGTTTGAGTCTAAGATGCAGCTGATAAATGCTGCCACCTCCCATTCAGGGGCCAGTGATTTAGTTTTCTTCTGACCAAATCTAGGTTCAGACTTTGGAGGCTGCCTCTTAAGCATCCCTTAACTATTCAGTTCTTTAAAACGCTTGCGTTGTAGACAAGATCAAGAACCCAAAGTTAAGATTTTTTTTTTCATAAACAGCCCCCTGATGATCTATAAAACTCCAGAAATACATCAAATCTGTTTCTAGGGAAATTAGCTCCTCCAGACTTTGGTCAGCTCATCACAGACATTTCCATGGGGGGAGATGTCTTCTGATTTAGCGAGGGGTTAGGAGTGTGTTGGAAACATTTTTTATTAGATTCTGTTTCCCATATATTCCTAACAGAGCAGTAAGAAACTCTACTCAAACATTTTAATGACTTCCATTTGATTAAAGGAGAAAATTTGAGTATTTTACCAAAGATTTGAAAGCCTTGCATAATATGGTCCCTTCCTCCTTTCCTGACTTGTCTCAAACCACCCCGGTGTGGTTATTATTTTTAAGAGTCTACAGACTGTGTCCCAGGCTTTAAGAGCTTGGACCAAGGCCAGGCTATCGTTCTAAATGGACTTACCAATTCTGTTCTCCTTTTAAAGTTGTGTTCAGGGGTGAAATGCAGTTCAAGGACCTTGTACTGTGCATTATCTCTCTGTCCCTTGAAAACTAGTTATTCGCCAAGGCAGCACATCCTGGGCTGTTTGTTATGCAGGTGCTGTTTCCTAATCTCTACATTCTTATTTAAGTTTGTGTTTTTATATTAACTCAAGGAGAATTCTTTATTGCGTATTCTGAAAATTTTCTGCACATCATCTGCACATCACATAGTGGCTTCAATTCATACTTTCCTTTTTTTTTTTTTTGTTTTTATTTGCTTGTTTGTTTTGTTTTTCGAGACTGGGTTTCTCTGTGTAGTCCTGGCTGTCCTGGAACTCTCTCTGTAGACCAGGCTGGCCTCGAACTCACAGAGATCCGCCTGCCTCTGCCTCCTGAGTGCTGGGATTAAAAGGCGTGCACCACCGCCACCTGGCTCAATTCATACCTCTTTTTGCAGCATGGTCTCATGTAACCCAAGCTGGGTTGGAACTCACTATGTGGCACAGGATGACTTTGGACTTCCGATCCTCCTGCCTCTGCCTCACAAATGCTGGGATTACAGGCCTTTGCCACCTTGCTGTTCTATGCTGTGCTGGGGATAGAAACCAGGGCTTCATGCATGCCAAGTAAGCACCTTACCAACGGAGCTACAGCCCAGCTACTCCAGTCCTTACGTAGTAGCTAAATGGGATATTGGGAGCTCTGCCTTGGCCAGAAGCTTCCTGGAGTAGCTAAAATTTATTTTCTCTCTCTGTTTCTCTCTGTGTCTCTCTCTTTCTCTGTCATCTCTCTCTCTCTCTCTCTCTGTGTCTCCCTCCCTTCCTCCCTCCCCCTCTCTCTTTCTCTCTCTCTCTCTCTCTCTCACATGCACACACACACACACACACACACACACACACACACACACACACACACACATTTACCCAGTGAGGACTTGGAGGATCCAGCAGATAAACTATCCGTCAGCTAACCCTGGGCTATTTCCAGATACTGTGCTTTCTAAACAATCAGCTCTGCTATGAAGCTGAGGCCAGTGAAGTAAAATGTCACCTGATATTCACTCCCCTTTCTTCCTCCCTGCTTCTCTTTATGCCTGCTTCCCTGGGATGGTCCCCTGAAATGATGGCTGCATAGCCCCAAACTTATTTTCTAGGAAATCTGAATAGTTAATGAATGATAAACCCTATGCTTAGTGTTAGGGAAGAGACCCTCTTTTTATGTGTGACTTATCCAGGCTACTTGCAAGGCAGAAGCAGGACAATCATGAGTTCAAGGCCTGCCTGGGCTACAGAGTGAGTTCAAAACCAGCCTAGGCAGCTTAATGAGAGCACGTCTCAAAATACGGTGGGAAGAGAACTGAGATTCAGTTGAATGTTTGACAGAGAACACGTGCCTAAGCAAACATGAGGCCCTAGGTTTAGTTCCCCACCACCACCACTAACAACAACAACAACAATAATAATAATAATAATAATAGCACAAAATGGTAAAATAGGACCAATATTAAAACCTCCTTCCCATACGTCTCAGTTGGGGTTTCTATTACTATGATAAAACACTGTGACCGGAAGGGTTGGGGAGAAAGGTTGATTTCCACTTACATAGTCCATCATGAAGAGCAGTCAGAGCAGGAACTCAAGGAAGGAACCTGGAGGCAGGAACTGATGCAGAGGCCATGGAGGAGCGCTGCTGACTGGCTTGCTCCCTTCATAGCTCGCTCAGCCTGCTTTCTTATAAACACCCAGGGCTACCAGTCCAGGACTGGCACAGCCTATCACTATAGGTCTATCACTATAGAGCTGGGCCCTCTCACATACATCACTAATGAAGACAAAAATGCACTATAGACTTACCTATAGGCCAATCTCAAGGAGGTATTTTCTCAATTGAGAGTCTCTCTTCTCAAATGACTCTAGCGTGTGTAAATTTGACCTAAAACTAACCAACATACCATACATGTGTCCCTAGAGTCTCTTGGGATCTTCTTCTCTTAACACACATCGGGGATTGCATTATAACAACATATGTAAGTCCCCCACAAAGTTTGGGCTGCATAATGGTGGTGGTTTGAATGTAAATGGCCCACATAAGCTCAGAAGGAGCGGCACTATTAGGATGTATGGCCTTGTTGGAGGAAGTGTGTCACTGTGGGGGAGGGCTTTGAGGCCTCCTTTGCTCAAGCTTTGCTCAGTGTGATAGTCAGACCACTCCCTCTTGCCTGTAGCTCCAAGATAGAGAATTTTCAGCTCCTTCTCCAGCATCATGTCTGTCTCCATGCTGCCATGTCCCACCATGATGATGACGGATTGAACCTCTGAACTGTAAGCCACCCAATTAAATGTTTTCCTTTATAAGAGTTGCCGTGGTCATGGTGTCTCTCCACAGCAATAGAAACCCTACCTAAGACAATTGTATTCTAATGTGTAGATATACCATAATTTATTCATTCATTCCATTATGGAGTGAAACTTCAGGCTGTTTCCCTGAGTAACATTATACATACTTTGGTATTTCATACATTTCTGTCCTAGGTTGCTTTTTTTTTTTTCTTTTTTCTTTTTTTGAGCTGAGGACCGAACCCAGGGCCTTGAGCTTGCTAGGCAAGTGCTCTACCACTGAGCTAAATCCCACACACACCCCCTTTTTTTAAATTGCTGTCACCAAGAAACTTGAGGAAAGAAAGAGTCTATTTGACTTACAGGTTACACAGTCTACCATCGAGGAAATTCCAGGCAGGAACCTGGATTCAGGAACTGAAACAGAGACCATGAAGAAATGCTGCTTACTGCCTGGCTCAGCTATACAACCTAGGCCCACCTGCCTGGGTATTGATAGTACCCACAGTGGATTGGGCCTTCCCCATCAACCACCTTTAAAGAAAATGACTCCATAGACATGTCCATAGGTCGATCTGATGAAGGCAAATCATCAATTGATATTCCCTCTTCGAAGGTATGTGCAGGTTTATGTCAAGTTGACAAAAACTGTGACAATGTCTGTGTATCTATAAATATTTCTAGAAATAGTACTAGCTCAAAGAGTGTGTAAGTCTGTATAAAAGTATCTGTTAGTACCAGGTAGTGGTGGCACACGCCTTTAACCCCAGCACTCGGGAGGCAGAGGCAGAAGGATCTCTGTGAATTTGAGGTCAGCCTGGTCTACAGAGCAAGCTACAGAACAGCCAGTGCTACCCAGAGAAACCCTGTCTAGAAAAACGGAAAAGAAAAGAAAAAGTATCTGTTAGTGTGTTGACAACAGTTTTACTTTCTGACTTTTGGTTGATGGAACACAATATCCCATCAAAAATATAGGCCTCAGATTCTCAAGAGTCATTTAGTTGTTTTTTGTTTTTTTTTTCTTCTTCTTCTTCTGTGAACCATTTGTTCTTGAGGAAATCTTCCGCCAGGGAACAAGTGCTGGAGCCTCTATTTTATTTTTAAATGCTTGAACACCAAGTCTCCAAGAAAACAAGTGCGTGCCTTAACACGGCTCTCACCATGGCTGCTTGAGACGCTGACGTGCGCGCCTTTTCCAAGCTGCGATGTCGAGCCCCCTGTTCATCAAGTTCACAGTCTGGCAAGACACGGCAGACGGTGCGGAAAAGGAAGCGCATCAGGCTCATGTGGAGGGAACTCTGTGGTCCCAGTGGTGATGCCCCGAGCACATGACAATACCCACGCGGAGGGCTGACATTGGTGTCAATGCAACTGACATTTCGATGCAGTATCTGGGATGGCGTTGACCTGCAGGCGATGTCCTGCCTGGTTCCTAGACTCCAAAGGATGAAACCTGACTGGAAGTGCCGGGACTGGTTTGGGACAGCATGACAATCCTTAACATGTGACAATTTTCAAGTTATTACAAAGAATGCAGAGACTAGGGGGGATTTAAATACCCACAGGGGCAGAAAGGGAGGTCTGCTGAGGCGAGTTTTGAGAAAAGAACTTGAAGGATGAAATGGAACGGGACAGAGAGCAATCCAGAGAGAGCTGTATGCAGAAGATTATAATTAGCAACAAGATGGAGGTCTGGGGTAATTTTATTGTAAAGGATGACTAATCCAGGGTAGCCAGAAAATTGTGTGTGGGGTGTGTGTGTGTGTGTGTGTGTGTGTGTGTGTGTGTGTGTGTGTGTGTTTACAAGCAAGGGGTATGAAAGATGGACAGAAGGAGAGATGAAGTCACCCTTTAATTAAAGACTTTTTTCTTCCTTGCGTTTCTCAATTAAACCCAATTTCCTTATACATTTTATCTGACACACGTAAAAAGCCCCAGGATAAACACAAGTTGGGATGATATATAAATGGCCCTATTATAGAAAAGATGGAAGAACCAGGTCAGAGAGAGTTAGTCCCGATTAGTCACAAGCCCTCCGGAAAAATTAAAAACAAATCCTAGGGCATAAAGGTTAATGGATACATTTGTAAGAACAAAACAGCTCAGCCTCAGGTTGGAACAAGGCAAAGACTTTTTTCTCAAGCCTACAAAAATGGTGCATTTTTTTTTAATGACATGGTACATGTGCCCTTCCGTCACCCTCCCTTGGCCCCTCCCCCCACTTCCTGGTTCCTTTCCTTTCCCTGGTGCTTAGCAAGCCTTCTGTTTTCATACCTTGGATATATTTAAATCTAGGTTCTGCATATGAGAGGGACGGCTCAATAAAAAAAAAAAACTTCTTTAAAATAGGGAGATGCGCCGGGCGGTGGTGGCGCACGCCTTTAATCCCAGCACTCGGGAGGCAGAGGCAGGCGGATCTCTGTGAGTTCGAGGCCAGCCTGGGCTACCAAGTGAGTTCCAGGAAAGGCGCAAAGCTACACAGAGAAACCCTGTCTTGAAAAACCAAAAAAAAAAAAAAAAAAAAAAAAAAAAAAAAAAAAAAAAAATAGGGAGATGCTTTGCTTTTGTGTTTATGGTAATTAAAAGTATGGGAATAAAGAATAATCAAAGCATGGCTGAAAATGAGGGGCCAATGAGTGAAATCAGTAGCTCGATGAAGCTCTAATGATCTTCACTTTGTAAACCGCCCAGGAGATTTTCCTAATGAATACTCCAGAGTGCAGCCATCTTTAAAATTCTGCTTGGCTTTAACAGGGGAAGAAGAAAAGAAAAAAAACATGATAATTATTTTTTCAAAAAGACATTGCCAAGGTTTATCCATGCCAAACGCTGAGGGAAATTTTAATGTGAAATGAACCACAGAGAAGCGGTAATAATGAGGGTGGCTCACAAAGGCTCTGTCATCTGCAGAGACGCTGGCACTTCTCTACTTCGCCTTCCGCTCCTCCTCAAACTGTTCTCGCCTAATCCTCGGTGTTTATACTATCCACCCCCTTCAAACCCAGCACTTGACAGACTCCAGGGATTAAAAACAAGCACGCGTTCCCAAATCTTCACATATAAGGCAAAACCAGCAGCCGAGGTCCAGATGACCTCACTAACACCCTGCCCTGCAGGCCAGCCTCGTCCTGAAGACCCAGGCAAGGGCTGTGGCTGCGGTGTTGATGGAAATCAAGGTTTCTGCATGCTAAGCAGGCTAGGGCTCTTACCCCCCAGTGCAATTACTCTTGCGTAATGACTGTCTACATCTTGCTTGCTTCAGGACCCGGGATAGACCTTGCCTGGACCTTCCCGGGAGAGTAGGGGGGAGGGTAGGGGGTGGGAGCAGTAATGGTGGGTGTCAGGACCTGGCTAGGGAGTGATCATTTGGGGCAGGCTGAATTGCCGCACACAGACTCCACGCCACCTACTCGAAAGCCGGTGGCTCCACAACCTTTTCCCTCTTCTTGCCTGTGAACCCAACTTGGTTTAGAAACACGTGACCAGCGCGTGGAATGAGTGACGCTGGGTCTCCACCAATCACCGTAAACCCATTTTCCTTTGCCAGTGACCGGGATGGGAGCAGGCATGTGAGCTCGGTGTCGATCGGTAGACGTTGAGAAGTCGCCTGAGGATCCGTTGAAAAGATTTTGTTCTCCAAGGAAAGAGAAAAGCCATGTATGTCCTTCTCTTCGATTTCACCTCACATGCCTTCGAATAAAGGGTATTTCCTCTAGTGGTGACATCAGGCTGCCAATCAAAACGCTTCTGACTCATTGAAGAAGCAGGGTGGACTCTGCCTTGTAGATAACAGTACTGAGTTACTGAATCAGACTTGAGACAGGCTTCTGATTGAGTAAAGAAGAAATGCTCTTCTGGTCTTAGGGCATCATCTGTTTATTGTTCTTCCTCCCCTTTATGTCTGTAGCACTGGGATTGAACCTAGGGTCTCTCATATGTTAGCCAAGTACCTCAGATTTCTGTTTCTCACAGCAGGCAAAACACATTTTCTACACAGTGGAAACTGATTCGGTAGCCCAAGGAACAGTGGCAGAGTGAATACCAAGAGTGAGGTGGAGCAGTAGTTAGGAGAGCTGTGGAAATGTTCGGGTCTGGGGGGGTGTTAGCTGAGCTTTGGAGGCCTCCCCTAATGTGAACCAGGGCTGGCACCAAGCGTGTGAAGAGCCAATGTAGAGCTCCAACCATTTCTGCTCTTTCTTCATGTAGCCCACTTTCGCTCAGATCCTTATTGTCCTATGCTCAGGCCCTTACCTGTTTCCTGACAGGCCTCCTGTCTTGTGTCTCTCCACCTTCCCATCTACCCCGGGGTGTGGTAGTTAGAGTAGCCACTAGCTGAGCCACTTGTGTGTGAAAACCTTTGGTGGCTCTCTCTCTTTTCTGTTTGCTGTGAACAGACACCATGACCAAGGAAATTCTAGAAAGAACAATGTATTGAGACTTATAATTTCAAAGGGTGAGTCCATGACCATCATGGTGGGGAGCGTGGCAGCAGGTCCGTAGACATGGTCCTAGAGCAGTAGCTGAGAGCTCACAACCTGATCAGCAAGTATGAGACAGAGAAAGAGGACAAACTGGGAACATGGTCAGCTTTTGAAACCTCAAAGCCCTCACTCCTAATGACACGCCTCCTTCAACAAGGCCACACCCCCTAATCCTTCCCAAACAGTTCCACCAATGGAGGACCAATGTATTCAAGCCTATGGGGACCATTCTCATTCTAACCACCACCTCCCCCATTTTGAAAGTTTACCTTCACTGGCCTTTACAGTAGTCCCTTAAGGTCAGCTCTCTGTTGGAACTGTTTGTTTTATGAGGTTCTCACAAAAGTTATATGCAATAACTTCCAATGATTTTTAGTCACAGACATGTTTGTGTTGTGAAACATTGGTTGAAGATGTGTCCCATTTGTTTATGCTGCGGAACATCTGTTGAATGATGCAAAGATGTGCTGCATTCTTTTATGTTGCATCTGTTTAACTCTGTGAAGCTGCGTGACTTTGCCCGTCTGAAACACCTGATGGGTCTAATAAAGAGCTGAATATCTGGTAGCTAGGCAGGAAAGAGTCGTAGGTGGTGCTGGCAAGCAGAGAGAATAAATAAGAGATTGAGGAGAAGGAGAGAGGACCCCAGGGGCCAGTCACCCAGCTACACAGCAAGCCACCAAGTAAGAAGTAAGGAAACGTATATAGAACAGAGAAAGATAAAAGCCCAGAGGCAAAAGGAAGACAGGATCATTTAAGTTAAGAAAAGTTGGCAAGAAATAAGCCCAGCTAAGGCTGGGCATTCATAAGAAAGAATAAGCCTCCATGTATTTATTTGGGAGCTGGGTGTCAGGGCCCCCAAAGAGTTAAAAACAAAACAAAACAAAACAATATGTTTGTTCAACATTGTTTTTCTGGACCTCACATCTTACAGATTTCAGAAAAAACAGTGTTGACCAATGACTGGATATATGTACTGATTTTATGGATAAGCTATTTTGAACATATAGTATTATTCCTATAAATTATGTTTAGATTAACTTTCCATGCGTGACTACTATTTTTCTTATTATTTTATGATTTAATATGAACATTTATGGTCTTTAGACACTCAGGAGACCCAGGCAAAAGGATCATGAGTTTGAAAGCTAGCCTGTGCTACACGGTGAAACCAAGTCTCAAAAACAAAGCAAAACAAAATTACTTTTAAAAAAAATTTGTCCATTTGTGCCATAGATGTCCAGCAAATGGACAAATTTGGAAAACCGCAATGCTTTGAATTTGAGTCTCTATTTGTTATAACTTAAAAAAAAGTATGTGTGTGTGCTCTGTATACGTGTGTGTGTGTGTGTGTGTATGTGTGTGTGTGTGTGTGCAGGTGTGTGTATGCATGTATGTGCACATGTGATGTGTGTGTGGTGTATACATGTATGTGTGGGCCACAATACAGAGATTAGCGATCAACATCAGATGTCTTCCTCTGTCGCTCTGCACCTTATTTTATTTTTGAGGCAGGATATTTTTGGGACAGTCATTTCTAATTATTGAGATAGAATCTCCCACTGAACCTAGAGCTCATTACACTAGCTGCCCAGCAAGCCTCAGGGATGCCCCCCCCCAGCTCATCCCCTCACCCCCACATCTCCATCTTGGGGGGGGGGGAGGGCTGGCTCCCAGGGCACATCCCTTGACTCGGTTTTGTATGTAGGTTCTGGAACTTAAGGTCCTTATGTTTGCTTGTACAAACCCACTGGGCCACCTCTCCAGCTCCTATTATAATGATTTTTATCCAATAATTAGATTTATTTTACCTTATTTCTATGAGTACTTGGTTTGCGTGGATATCTGTGCACCGTGTGTGTTCCTGGTGCCCACAGAGGTCAGAAGGAGGCATTGGATCCCCTGCAATGGGAGTTGTATATGGTTGTGAGCAGCTACATGAGTGCTGGGTAACAAATCAGGGTCTTCCAAAAGAACAACAAATGCTGTTAACTGCTGAGCCAGCCCCTAACTATAATTTTTAACTAGCAACTCCATTATGACTTGATTAAAAGAAAAAAAAAACTGCAGAAATAGAACTAGCTTTCTGATCAATGGCATCATTAACAACCCTATTGGAATTTGCCCATCTTTTATATGGTCTTGATTCCACAACTGAGGTCTTGTCGTTTTCTCTGGAATGTTCTCTTTGTCCTCCCCTAACTGATTCTCAAACACTCTTCAAGGCTATCTTTTTTGGGGCCTCTGTAATTCACTGTGGATTTTCTTTCTTTTGGGTTCCTGCTATATTACTTGTGTATCTTGGGCTGTGACCTTTTAAGTGTACACATAATCCAAATATCAAGAATTTCTCTTCTTTTAAGTGTTTTTTTTTTTGCAGAGTTTTTTTTTTGTTGTTTGTTTGTTTTGTTTTTTTTTTTTTTTTTTTTTTTTTTTTTTGAGACAGGGTTTGTCTGTGTAGCCCTGGAACTCTCTCTGGACCAGGCTGGCCTTGAACTCAAAGAGATCCACCTGCCTCTGCCTCCCGAGTGCTGGGATTAAAAGCGTGTGCCACCAGCGCCGGGGCCCCACTTTGGTGTTTAATAGAATAAATCAAACCCTGACTACATGTCACGTTGCTCCCCTGAGAAGAACACCTGAGTCCTCCGTTGTGACTCTTCAGACTCTGTTCTGTGCGTCTTCTTTCACCACTGTGGCCTCCTGCATTTTACCCTCTTTTAGGGTCACATCAAGAAACAGGGAGTTTGTGTGGGTTTCTCTTTCTCTGTTCCTTAAAGCACCACGTACAAAAGGCTGCTCCACGGAATTAACGTTTTCTGAGCATTTTGGATTAATAGGATAATCTGAGCAGGATAGGAAAGGACTGAATTCCCTATATTGTAATAAAGTCATTTCTAATTATTGAGCACTTGATATTTTTTTTTACTTTTTTATTTGCATTGTTCCGTTAGATAAGTACTTGCTAGTAAACCTCTGGTGAGCTAGGGGTGGCCACCATTCAATGTCCCAGGCTTTCTGACCTTGGAGCCTCTGATATTGATCAGCATTTCTAAAGCTCACGGCCTTCAAAGAACCTCTCTCTTACTAGACATACAGATTTTATTGTTTGCCTATCCACTGCCAAATACATCTCTCTTTCTTCCTTGTAAAAGTTTGACTTGCACAGGAAGCAAGAACAATCCCACCCTGAGAGCTGCACCTTGGCGGATCCTAGCAGTTTTGCCAGACATTGATTGATTTAGGTATGGCGATGCCATACATTCCGGCTAAAGGGTTATGAAAGGGAATCTTCTGAGCTCCTTCTAGAAAATCATCTCTCCTCCCAAGATGGCCGCTTTCTCCCAGCACTGTCTTGTTCAGAGGGGACGCGTGCCTGCAATTGCTGTTCCCCAAGGACGAAGACAGCACACACAGTCAAACAAGAACGATGGTGAAGAAAGCGGACCTTTACTGTTGGCCTGCCCGAGTATTTCATCTTGAGCACGCCTGCTTCTCGACTGTTTGGACACTGCTCTGTTTTGCGCACATCTCCTCTTATTTACACTGGAAAACGTTCTAATGGATGTTTTGGTGTCTCTCTCCTAAGACACCGCTCTGCTTCCGTCACAAAAGCTCTGTCTCTTTCATTGTTGGCTATTTACGTTTTACTCCTTGGGGGCGGGAGAGGGTGCCACCCAGCTCCCAAATAAATACACATGGAGACTTATTATTACTTATAAACGCCTGGCCTTAACTTGGCTTGCTTGTACACAGCTTTTCTTTTTCTTTTTTTTTTTCTTTTCTTCTTTTTTTAATTTTTTTTTATTTTTATTATTAAGAAATTTTCTTTTCATTTTACATACCAACCACAGATCCCCCTCTCCTCCCTCCTCCCACCCCTGCAGCCTTCCCCCCAAATCCACCCCCATACCTACCTCCTTCAAGGCAAGGTCATGGGGAGTCAGCAGAGTCTGGTTCATTCAAGGTCCAATCCAAACCCCCCACCCTCCCACCTCCCCACCCTCCTCACCCCCACCGCACCAAGGCTGTACAAGGTGTCCCACCATAGGCACTGGGCTCCAAAAAGCAAGCTCATGAACCAGGGACGAATCCCGATCCCACTGCCTGGGGGCCCCCTAAACAAGTTCAAGCTAAACAACTGTCTCGCCTATCCAGAGGGTCTAGTCCAGTTCCATGGGGGCTCCACGGCTGTTGGTCCACAGTTCATGGGTTTGTCTGTAGCCAGCTTTTCTTAGCTTAAATTATCCCATCTACCTTTTGCCTCTGGGCTTTTACCTTCCTCTATTTCTGTATATCTTTTCTTTCCTTCTTGTTCCATGTCTGGCCGATAAGTGGTTGGTCTTTTCTCGTCCCTTGATTTTCTTCTCCCAGATTTATCCTCCGATTTATTCTCTCTGCCTGCCAGCCCCGCCTATCCTTTTTCCTGCCTTGCTATTGGCCGTTCAGTTCTTTATTAGACCAATCCGGTGTTTTAGACAGGCAGAGTCACACAGCTTCACAGAGTTAAACAAATGCAACATAAAAGAATGCAGCACATCTTTGCATCATTCAACAAATGTTCCACAGCATAAATAAATGTAACACGTCTTCAACTAATATTCCACAACACTCTTTCTACTACCTACAGCCTTCATTCAATTTCAGGCACTCCATGTTTACTTTTTCTGAATGTGAGACAATGACTCCCCAAATTCTACTACTTTACTCAGTAGAATAACTCCCCATCTTCTCAATTTCTCCCATCTATGTTCCCCTCAAGAACTCCTCCCCATCACCTAGTGATCCAAAGACCCACTTAATGAGTTTTCCTAAGAATTATTCCCAGAGATTAGATGCTGAAAGCTGGGAGTCATATCACCTGAATCCAAACTCAGTTCCAGGTCTGCCTAGCTGTGTACCCTTTGATAAGTTGTTTGTTTGTTTTCTAAGACTCATCTTCTGTCAAATGGGAATAATAAATGAAAGGTTGTTTAAATGATTGAATGATACAGTCATCCACACAAAAACTTCACAATGGGGCCTGGCACTTGTAAGTATTCAATAGAAAAATACTAGTTGGCAATAAAAGGAACTAGCTCAAATAGGCAGAATGGAAAATTTTCCATTTGGTACGCTAGTAGATCATGGGTTGGAAAGCCCAGCTCAGCTACCAAAGAAAAATTAAGGACCAAGGTAGCCACAGGGATTTGGGTAACCAGAAAAGGTGCGGTGAGAATGGGGAGAGATCAGTCTTTTGGCCTCTGTTTTTCTGCTCAAGATTCAAATTTCTCAGGGCAACCATTTAACTGGTCTAGTTTGGGTCATGCATTTACCTGATTGCCTAATTAACAAATCATCTTGGGCAATGAGAAAGCTAAATTGTCTCTAATAGTATCCCTAAGCAAATATAGAACACTGTCACCACAAGGAGTAAATTATAGCAAGCATACTAGCTACATGTGTTGCTTTATATTTGCTATGTTCATAGGACAAGGACTATGCCTCATCGGCTACATTGACTGATGTTTGAATCCAACCATTCTCGATATTCTGAGCTCGTTACATGGTTTTTCTTAGACAGTTTGACTAGTCACATGGATGATTTGCATTTTCCAGGCTCAATCCCAAAGAAAACACATGTTCCCTTCTTGCATGCTTAAAGCTTTGGAAGTCTGTGGCTGGTAACCGTGAAGGAGCATACCAAGACTGTTTCTAAAGGGTGGAGGAAGCTCAGAGTGAAGTTGTTCCTCAAAAATTATCGGTATTAAAGAGAAAAAGGAGGGAACACAGACCCGGCTGTCAGTCTTTTTTGTTTCTCTCTAAACTTTGTGTGGATTCCAGCCCTAGAGTGAGATGAAATAAAAGAGGAGTTGGTAGGAAAGGATCTCAACGGGTGAGTCTTGTTTAATCTTCAGAGGGTAGATGCCCTTTTGACCTTAAGCATCTAAAACAGAAGATTTATTACATGCTCCATCAACAGGATAAAGGTATCAATTGTGTTCATCTTTCCTGGTAAGTGTAGTTTCCCCTCAAATCCATCTCGGTTATTAAAGACAGCCTGATACCAGCTCCCCTGGGGCAATCCATCTCCCGATAGCTGACTCTTGTGCCATTCCTATCTGTGAAGTCATAGGACGAATCAGCTCCCCAAGCCTTATTTTGGCCTCATACTTTTCAAATGATGCTCTGCTCCGGATCCAGATGTGAGAGCAATCTGACTGAGACATCTGTTACCCCATTGTTCATCAGCACTGATTCTACTGATCTAATGGGTGATGGGGACGTTCTAACTGGTGATGGGGACGTTCTAACTGGTGATGGGGATGTTCTAACTGGTGATGGGGATGTTCACCTCCCACCATGCCATATGGTCTGCCTCACTGGAAACTGTACACACGGGAACACTGACAAGCCAAGTGGAGGGGACTATGGTCCCTGGGGCCACTGTGTAGGGAAAGCGGGGTGTTGAGAGGAGATGTGGGCATGGTAGAAGTATTAGGGAATTCTAACAACGAATGGCCAAGGTATAGGGTGAAGGCAGAGAAGTCGATGTCAAGAAGGTAGAAAGAAAACCAGGGAAAATGTGCTGCTGCAGAAGCTAAGGGAAGGTTTCCAAACACAGAGAGATCAAAACCAAAATGTGGCATAAGAGCAAGGTGGTGGTAACGCATACCTTTAGTC
Source organism: Peromyscus leucopus (assembly GCF_004664715.2). Classification (NCBI taxonomy): domain Eukaryota; kingdom Metazoa; phylum Chordata; class Mammalia; order Rodentia; family Cricetidae; genus Peromyscus; species Peromyscus leucopus. The sequence continues at coordinate 36,457,414 of NC_051078.1, read as the reverse complement.
TCAGCACTTGGAAGTCAGGGGCAGGCAGATCTCTGAGTTCGAGGCCAGCCTGGCTACAGAGAAAGTTCCAGGACAGCCAAGGCTACACAGAGAAACCCTGTCTCAAAAAAAAAAAAAAAAAACCAAAACAGAAAATAAAAAAGTGGCATAAGAAACAATGGGAGATCGTTCAGCCTTAAAAGGGTAGAAAATACTAACACATGTTACAAAATGGATGAACCTTGAGGACATCGTGCTAAGCCACATAGGTCAGTCATACAAGAATAAGTGATATAGGATGTGTTTACATACAGTGCTTAGAATTGCCAACGCCATGGAGACAGCAGAGTTGTGGTCCTCAGGGCTGGGTGACCAGAGGCTAAGCAGGGAGGTGGTGCTTCACGGGTGTAGGGTTTCAGTTTTGCTGTAGTAGGCAGTGGTGATGGTGGCGTAGGCAAGTGAATGGTCTCAATGCCACCGAACTGTATACTTAAAGGTAGTTGAGGTGGCAAACTTTGCGTCTTGCATCTTTTACTACAGGTCAATAGAGTCAGATGTTCAGGTTCAGAGAGGATTGAAAAAAGGCCCTTGCTTAGTGTCATGGAGACTGCGGTGACGGGAGTGGGAAGGATCTGCCTGCATTCCAGATGACACCATTATTCGCAAAGAAGGACCCATGCATGCTTTCTGACTTACAACTCACTTTCTGTAAAAGTGAATCATGGCTGATTCAGGCCACGTTCGGCTCCCGGGATGAACCTCTTCCCCTTGTCTCTGCGCTCACCGATTCATTTCATTCTCCCTGGTTCTGTCTTTGGCTCACACATATATTTCATCATTTTTCTGACGGAAGTTGAACAGGACCATGATGTCCTGAATCCTCAAGTACTGTGTGAATAAGCCTCTGCCCTGCCAGCCGATATCTCTTCCCTGCTTCCAATTAGCGAACACTCTCCTTCCGGGGGGCTTTTCCTAGATTAACTCCCTTTAACTTCAAAACATTCTTACCCCTACTTTTGTCCTCATTATCCACTCAATTTCATCCAAAAAAAATAGTAAAATGCCATTTTTCATTTATTTGACAGCTAGGGAGGCGTTTAGCATTCTGTAAGTATTTATTTTCCCGTTTCGTAAACTTGAAAGAACCATGATAGCACAGCGACTGTTAGAATAGTTGAAGTCACAGTCCTTGCCTCATAACCCAACGAGGCGGAGTCTAGCCGACCTTGGACACGGAAGTTTGTGTCTTGAGGTGTGAAAAACATGAATGGTCAAGAAAAGGTATCTATCTGCACAGAAACATTTACAACTCTTTTGGGGATGAGTGTATCGGTCCCTTTCAGTCCAAACTCCTTCCCGCTGCTGGTTAGTTAGGTAGAGCGGGCACGTGTTCGCCATCTTGACAGTGTCATAAAAGTTGTGTGTGTGCAGAGCCCGTGACAACAGGACTTTGCCGCACCCTCTCGCTCAGCTCTCATGTGTATGCTGTGTTCCACGAAAAGTGGGTTACCAGGGTAGAGAGACAGCTCGGTGGAAAAGAGTGGTGGACGCTCTTGCAGAGGACTGGGTCTCATTCCCAGTCCCCACACGGTGGCTCACAACCATCTATAACTCCAATTCCAGGGGATCTGACGTCCTTTTCTGGCCTCCAGGGGCACTGAACATGCACACGGCGGAGATATATATGTACAGTCAAAATATCTGCACACATAAAGTTAAAATAAATCTTTTTTAAAAAGTGATTAACCTTATATTTCCATTTCTACATTTCAACTGGTGATTAGAAGACACACCATCAATTACACAACTTTTCACGGGAGCAAAAGGGAACAATCCCTGTGCGTTGTTTACACAGTTATAAACACACACCAGTGATATCAACTTGATGTCAAATGAAAAGGCGGAGCTTGGACTGATGAGACATCCTACATCAAAACCTGCTCGGGGCCTCTTGCCTTTGTGTCTGTCTGTCTGTAGCATCCAGCTGCTCCTCTCTTTACATTCTATCAAGTGCTTAGGGATTCTCACCTCTTATGGCCCTTGGCTGGATGCTATCAACCAAATGCGATCTTGTACTTACTCACTGGTTCATCCCACAGATGAAAGCCTACTGAATGTCAGACAGGCACCGTTGTAGGCATTAAATGGCACTGGACAAACACATACATAGTCCTGCCTCCATGGAGCTTTCGTTTTTACATTGCGAGGCAGACAAAGCAAGTCTACAAAGCAAAGAAATGAAGTAACTGGACCATGATAGACACAGGGGACAAATGAGGTACTGAGATGGGAAACAACAGATAGCCATCTGCTCCATGATGCAAACCAGGGAAGAACTCCACAAGGAGACAGAACAGAAGGAGACCAGCAGAAAGGGGAGGACGTGTGCATTCCAAGCACAGGAAGCCGGCTGTGTCCGAGTCCCGAGGCTATGTGAATGTGATGTGTGTAAGAACAGACCCTCCCTTCCGCTGTCATTCCAGGGCAGTTTGTATCTCCCCTGGGGGTTAATACAACCGGCCTTACTAAGGTACCGTTACTCTCTTTTCCGCTCTACATGTCCTGATCAACAGGGCCTTGAGGACAGAGGCCAAGCCTAAGTCATCTACGTTTTCTTTTACAGTGCACGTGACAGTGTGCTTACTTGTTTGACAACTTTTAATCTTATAAAACTGTACATTGAGGTCATATTTCTTAGTCTGCTCTATGGTTTTGAAAGAACTCCATCCAAATTGTGTAGCTCAAGCTTAGTCCTGAATGTGCTGTAAAGTGTTCTTCGAGAGCATTAGTTAGTTAACATGTTATCTGATGTACGCACCACGGGTTCCTTTCAGGATATTCACAGAGCTTTTCTGCTTCTCTCCTGAACCCAAGAAGCGAATGATGATGTGTGCTTTACCCTGCTGCCTGAGTGTGAAAGAATCTAACTCAATTCAAGACTTTAAGATGAGCCTTTACAGCCACACATTTATCCACAAGGTAGCAAGAGCTGTGTTTTTCTTTTGATCAGATCCTGACTTTTCTCCTTATGATGACTAATGTCGGGGTGTCAAGGCGCTGCAGCAAAGGCTTTACATGAGTTATCTTACCTAATCTTCACAACTGTTCTGAGTTCTAGGGGTGAAAAAGTCCAAGCTTTAGAGTAATGCTAAACACTACTGCCAGCAATGTCTAGGAGTGTGAGCGTGAGCGGCCGAGCTGGGATGGATGGAGCCCAGGTGTTCTAACTTCTTCACTATGCTATATGATAATACCTGATCATGCAGGGGTTTTGCCTTTTTAGAAATATTTTTGACTGTATGTATGTGTCGGGTAGACATATGCACGTTCTCATGTGTGCAAACCCACATATGTGAGTATGTGTGTGTGAGAGACGACCACAGATTGACATCTGTGTCTTTCTGGTTTGCTTTCCACCTTATATATTGGTATTGAGGATCTCTCTCTCTCTCTCTTTCTCTCTCTCTCTCTCTCTCTCTCTCTCTCTCTCTCTCTCTCTCTCTCTCTTTCTCTCTCTCTCTCCCAGACGAATACCTCAGATAACATATATCCCGTTTTAATAGAAGATTGGCTCCCAAGGGCAGGGATTTCAGGCACATGCCCTGCCTGCCCCAGACCGGTGTTTTCACTCACTAGTCACTGAGCCATCCCCCTAGCCTCCTGAGGTGTTTGTCTTTAACCCAATTTCAGCTGAGCATGGCGGCACACACCTTTAACAGGCAGATCTCCGCAAGTTCAAGGCCAATCTGATCTACATAGTGAGTTCCAGGACAGGCTATGTAGAGAGACCCTGTCTCGAAACAAATAATAAAATTAAATTTTTAAAAAAGTCAGGAAAAGAGCAAAACTATGTACTTACACTTCACGTACACGTGCCAGTTTACATGCAATGATTTGACTTGAAATATACAGCAAAATACGGTCATTGTTTAGGACCTCACACCACACTCTGATCGACAGTCTCTGTGAAACAGTCCTGTGCGCCTTTGATTCTTCAAAACAGACAAGTAGAGCTAAGTGATAGGGTGTTTTAATGCACAATTAAAGCTAAGATGTAAACAATTTTATTTAAAAGTTTCATCCAAGTACAAGATTGGATTTAAAAAAAAAGAGCCTCAAATACTCAAGTTGAAATTGTGGCTCAGGCCCTTGCAGTAGATTTCAAAGAGAGTTCCCAGGTGCATTGCAGTCAAATTCCTTAGATAATATATGTCATGTTTTAATATAAGATTGGCTCCCAAGTGGGAAATAGATCATGAATTCCTGGCTCTCTCTGACATTCAGAGCTGTGCTCACCGGAAGAATTTCATGTGGTTTAACACTTAAATAGCTCTGCCTTGCCTGTCAGCCAAGATTGGCTTTACATTTTTAGAGAGACAATTTGTACCGAGAGGAAAATTATTAGAGTTTATTCCCAAGGCAAATGTTATCTTGGAGGGCGGCGGTATTCAAGGCTATCTTCTCTCACTCAGGAGCTTGCCCCAGCACTGGTTAGAAAACATGGCTGTTAATATACTGAGAACCTGAGCCCAGCAGTACTTAACTTCCAGTCACCAAAGCCAGAGGCAAGAAAGCTCAGTAGGAGAAGCTGTTTCGGGAATACACAAAGCCGCAGCAGGAAACCCTCCCAGAGTGCTCTCTCATTTAGAGAGAGCAAGAGCTTTTCATTTGCGGGAAGAACAGGTGCCCCCTCTTCCTCCCCCCCCAAGAAAACCAATGGGAGTCGCCTTAACCAAACCAACTCACAATTGTAGATCGACAAAACAAACAAACAAAACCCAAAGGGCCAAAGCGCAATTCAGGCAGGGCTAGAATGCAGCATGGTGGGGCGTACTTTTCTCATCTGTCATTGAGATTAACCTGGTGGTGTTGCTGGGAGCTTGGGGAGGGGAAGGCGTTGTTTGCAACTGATAAGAGAAATTTCTGCTCTTCTTTCATTCCGTAAAGGATTAATGGAAAATGTAGAAATTGGAGGCAGCATCAAATTATCAAAAGAGGCGAGAGTCAAGTGTGTAACATTTTAAGATCAAGAGCAGCAGGAAAAAATATGCTTTCTGAAGATAAGGAAACGAGGGCACCACCGGGCGTTTGCAAGAAGACTCCAGCGGCATGGGGAACAGAAAGATGGGTGAGTCAGCACCGCCGAGGGCCACACGCTTCAGGCATGTGCACTTCCAAACCAAGGGCTGCTGTGTAGGAAGTGCAGCGTGCTCTTGCCCACGGTGCCCACGGTGCCCACGGTGCCCACGGTGCAATCGACCGGACGGAGAACAGTCCCTGGTGGGATTGGAGTGAGCTGAACATTTCTCCCGCCACAAATTGCTGGATGGTTCCAGTCTACCGGCTGTTTACACTCCACTTGGTGAGTGCCTTCAGAATCTCATTTCCTTCTTGAACCAGTCACCCGATGCCTTCCTGGGTGCCTGCTAACCGTCAGGCACGGGGCTGGGCTGGGGGGAGGAGTCAAAGATGAACAGAACAAGGAATTCAGAAAAGGAGGTGGTGTGACTGGGTCTCAGAAAAAAAAAATGTCTCACACTGCTCAAGCCTGTTGAACACTAAAAAACAAAAAAAAAATCATCTATTTATAATGCAAATTTTTAAAGACTTGGACTGTAAATGGGGACAATCATTCCTGATAAACGTCCCCAGAGTGGAATCCAAGTCCCCATCACAAGATTTGAGGGGATATGGGTTTAGGGTAAAGGGGACAGGATTCTTTTGAAACATGGCACCTCCCCCAAAAGACACTTCTGTTCATTTCTCTTTCCATTAATTCCGCCCCTCCCAATATTCTATATTTACTCTTTGGCTGAAAACCACGCTTTCTCTTCGTATTCTTAGCTTGTCATCCACATCTCTGATTCTTCCACGTATTGTGGTAATTCAGAGCCCAGGCACGGTAGTCAAAGACATGTAGGCTCACATTTCAGAACAGCTGCCATTTGTGTAGCATTGGGCCGGTGGATGAATCTTTCTGAGCCTTAGGTTCACCATCTACAGAAGGAAGAAAGTAACGGCACCTATCTGACAGCGCTGTTACAAAGATGAACTGGAAGCGGGGCAGCGGTGACGCCCGCCTTTAATCCCAGCCTTTGGGAGGCAGAGGCAGGCAGATCTCTGTGAGTTCGAGGCTAGCCTGGTCTACAGAGTGAGTTCCAGGACAGCCAGGGCTGCACAGAGAAACCCTGTCTAGAAAAACAAAAACAAACAAACAAACAACAACAAAACAAGAAAGATGAAATGGAAGCCTGGTGTGGCAGCCCATCCTTGAAATCCCAGCACTCACTCGGGAGGACGAGGCAGGAAGATCACTGTGCCTTTGAAGCCAGCCTGGATAGTGAGTTGTAGGACAACCTGGCTATGGTGTGAGACCCGGGTTTCAAAACACCAAAGCCAAATGAAAGAACAGTAAGATCAAAAGATTAATTGAGATAATGTAGGTAATGCCTGCCCAGTTAGCTATATTAATAGCTCACATAACTATTCTGAGGTTATATATCTATTCTCATATCCAAATGGTACATAATCTTTTTGACTTCTGATTGTTTATTATTTCCAATATTCTGTTTCATTTTAATATGTGGTTCATTTTTATACCAAAGTTAATATTATGGAAAAAGAGTTTTAAAAAATTTGAATATTTTATGCTTGGGTTTGGTGGTATATAGTTGTAATGTTGGAACTTAAAGGTTGAGGTAGGACACATACAAGTTCAATACCAGGCTTGGATACCTAGTTAACTCAAGGCCTGAACTACACAGAGAAAAGCTACCTTAAAATGTGTGTGTGTGTGTGTGTGTGTGTGTGTGTGTGTGTGTGTATGTGTGTGTTGGGTACTCTAAAGGCCCTAGTTATTAGAAGTGGGGAAGAGTTACTTCTTCACGTTAAAACCCCACTTGCAAAAAAAACTTTGAGAGGATGGAGCGTGTGGAGCATTTGGCAACACACCTGGTTTTTCTGCTTTGATGAAGAAAGCCACTGAAGACCTCACTCTGAGTCATGGCTTTCCACATCACCTTTCACAGGGCACTGATGTCCCTGCCAACAGTCCCAGAACGAGTCTGCCTATAGCTCCAGAAGTCATCAGTTTCTCCAGAGCATAGACTTGGACTCACTGGCATCGAAAGAGGCTCCCCTCAAAATGTAAAATTCTTCACAGGGATTCATGCCTCAAATAATTCTTCAGGGAAAAGATGGTTTGCAGTTTGAGGCATCGAGTCACGTGAGTACAGTTTGGCTTTTATTCCATAGCAGAAGCTCCTGAGTAGCTGTTTTGGAAACTAATCCAGAAAAAAAAAAAAAAAAAAAAAAGGAGATTAAGTGGGGTGGAGGGAAGAAATAAGCCAGGAGTGCTTTTGGCAAAATTGTCAACATGAGAGAAGAGATCAAGAAAGACAAGTACTCTAAACTTCTCCCACTGGAAGGCAGTCTCTTGGTTCCACTGAAGAATGATGCAATACGTCCACTTTTCACGAGACCAAAGTCGACAGACATTAGAAACCTGGAGCACACCTCAAAAGGTTAGAGAGGTTGACCTCAGAATTGGAGTCTGCACCTTAGCCTTGCCCTGATGTGGACGTTGCTGCTGCAGACTTCGCAAAGATGGCTGAGTTTGTAGACACGAAGGTAGAAGACATGGTGCGACCACATTAGCTTAAAGAATGTTCATCATGAAACAAAGCGCTCTAGAAAATCCCAGTGTGTCTGGACTCAGCCTGTCCTTTTTTGTTGTTATTAAATTTGGTAGATTCCCGACTTGGTAGCATTGACTTTTGATCGCAGAACTTTGTAGGTAGAGAAAAGCAGAGCTCTATAAATCCTAGGCCAGCTTGGCCTACGTAGGGAGTTCTAGGCCAAAATGGGTAATACAGTATCTTAACAAAAATGATAATCTAAAACAAATACCAACACATTGCCATCTAAGAACAGACCATAAGTTCTTCTCACCTACAGTGTTGATATTGAAACTCATTTCAGGGGAAGAAGTTGGATTTTTTTTCTTTTGTATTTACACATCTGTATTATTTTTCTGTTGCTTCATTTGTACCAATAAGCTAGAAAAAGGAGCATAATTTTTTTTTCTATGTGAAGGAAATCTATTTTCAATGACATCAAGTTAAATGTGTGCCAAATCTGATGAGATAGTTAGGACCTTTCTTGTGACAGTTTATTATATCGTAGTCATTATATTTCATTGGTGGCCCATCCCATAGACACACAAGAAAGTTTTATGGGATCAAACTGAATCAAAGCAAAACAAGACAATTACAAACAACCAATCAACCATAAAATTATTGTGAAAATGCAATCTGTTCCAAATGTACGGCTATCAAATTTTCCCCAGTTCGACTTCGCACCTGTTCCGACCTGTGCTGATTGCCATCTGCTTATAATATATCCACCTGCCACCTACAGTGTCTTGGTCCTGCTTGTTTTTCTTCTATGATGTCAGATGTCCCAGTTCCAGATCCATAAGCAGATCTAGGCATCGTAAGTAACTAACAGTTGCCCTCACCTGGGCGTGTGACTGTTCTCTAAGCCAAAGCCCTGGCTTTTCTTCCTACTGTGTTATTTTGCCATCATTTAAACTCTGTGCATAATGCTTTATACTAGTGTTTGATAAGTACTTGTAGGTATACAGTGAGATGGACTCTTTGTCTTAAGGGGGGCACTTAAAGCTTTTTCATTTTGAGAATATTTGAAGTTGTCTTTTTTTTGTTTTTGTTTTTTGTTTTTTTTTTTTTTTGTTTTGTTTTTTGTTTTTTGTTTTTTGTTTTTCGAGACAGGGTTTCTCTGCGTAGCTTTGCGCCTTTCCTGGAGCTCACTCTGTAGCCCAGGCTGGCCTTGAACTCACAGAGATCCGCCTGCCTCTACCTCCTGAGTGCTGGGATTAAAGGCGTGCACCACCACCGCCCGGCTGAAGTTTTTAAATATTTATTTTTCTTGAACTGCTAGAAAAACAGCGATGAGTTGAGATTTTTGACTAGTTAACAAACAGTTCCTGGATACCATCTTGAAGACACACTGAACTGTTTAAATTAAGTGTGCTATTGGTATACGAACAGTTGGACTCCTTCCAAGCAGTGTTACATTATGGCAACCGTGAAATCAAGGTGGGTGATTGGGGAGAATAAAGGAAAACAGAAGCCCCACCCACCTCCACAGGAAGTCAGTGGTCCCTAGGGGAAATGGCTGCAGAGGCAGCTACAGTTAGGGCAGATGCAGGCTGTAGTTTAGATCTCAAGGTCTTTCAAAGACCCATGTCCTGTGGTAAAACACCCCTCCTCCACCACCACACATGCCCGGGGCTCATAGTAGGCGAGGCATAGTGGTCCCTGCATGGCAATGTCATCAACGGTAATTGTGAGATTCCTTTCTTCCCCTTCTTGCAGTTCAGTCATGGCAATGAGGTAAATGGTTTCCTCCCCCACGGGCTCCCAGCATGGTGTACTTACTGCCGCCAACAAAGCGGAGAAGCAGTATTTCATGGACTGAATCCTCAGCACTATAAGACACAGTACACCTTCCCCTTTCAGAAGCTGATAGCCTCAAGTATTACTTGCCTGTAAACGAAACTGCAGAGAGATGTGGAAGAGGCCCCCCGAAACAGGTTGCAGAGTTTTAGATAGCCAACAAGTAGATGACCAAGACTCTTAAAAACTGATGCTTTTGATGAGTGAAGAAGTTTATGATCAGTGGAGATGGTGATATAAATCTACTTGTGTACTTTTTTTTTAACAATTTATTTATCTTTATTTTATGTGCATTGGTGTGTGCCTGCATGTATGTCTGTATGAGGGTGTCAGATCTTAGAGTTACAGACAGTTGTGAGCTGCCATGTGGGTGCTGGGAATTGAACCCGGGTCCTCTGGCAGAGCAGCTGGTGCTCTTAACCACTGAGCCATCCAGCCCCCACTTGTGTGTTTTAAAAACATGTAAACATGTGGGAGTGGTGACACACACTTACAATCCCAGCAGGCTGGAGGTAGAGGCAAGAGGATCAGGAGCTTAAAGTTACTCTTGTTAACATTGCTAGTTTGAGGCCAGCCTGGGCTACATAAGGCTCTATCCATAAAATACAACAAAGCAAAGCCACATAAAATAAATAAATATGGTACAAGAACTAGAAAGAAATACTCAAAGACAGTAAGCTACTGCGTTGGAGTTGAGGAGTTATGAGTGAATTTATTTAATTTCTCTTTAGAAACTTCTCTATCATTGTGTAACTTTAAAAAGCCTTAGACAGCCAGAGGTGGTGCACACCTTTAATCCCAGCACTCTGGAGGCAGAGGTAGGAGGATCTCTGTGAGTTCAAAGACAGCCTGGTCTACAGAGCGAGTTCCAGAACAGTCAAGGCTATACAGAGAAACCCTGTCTCAAAAGACCAACAAACAAATAAAAAACCAACCCATCCAACAAACAAAAAAAGCCTTTACCAAAAAGGAGGTTCAAAAGGGAAAGAAAAGATGTAATCAACACATCATCGTCTATAAGAAAAATTAAAAAAAAGTTAATAGAACCTCTTTTTTTTTTTTTTTTTTTTTTTTGGTCTGTCATTCCTTCTTTGACATCCTTTCAAAGTTGACTTTCAAGCTGCTTCAAATTCCTACTCATTGCCTTTTTTTTTTTGAGTAGAACAGCTCACTCCCCCTCAGGCTCAGTGACGGTACAGCTCGAGTCTTTTGTATTTTGCTGGCGTGGCGTCTCTTGCGTGAGCCGTTCAATTCAGACTTGCCTGCCTTCGAGTTGGAAGGAGCTGCCCTGCAGAAAGAGCTGCGGTGCCCAGCTTTACACCAGCAGAAGGCATGAGTCAGCTGCACAAGGGGAGCTGGTATTGCCCTGGTGATCAGCTCCGGAGAAGCTGGGATGTCAAATGATAACAGCGCTTGCTGTTTAGCTGAACTCTGGAAAGTCTTCCGGAGACGTTGGAATAGAGCATTTCACATTAGTAGACTTCTAAACAAAACTAAGTTCATTTCTGAAGATTATTTTAAGGTCAGTTGTTAAGAATTTATGGAGATAGCTCTATTGTGAAATAAAATGTTTACCCTTAATAATAAAAATTTAACAGCCATCTGAGTCTTATTAAATGTAAAGACTCAACCGAAATTTTATAAGATTTTATAGTCATTACTGCATTCCGCTAATGCTTTTTTACAAAAGGGTATAGGCAATAACCAAATAGCTCTTTTAAAATTTTAGTTTTCAAAATACTGCTAAGTTGCTAAGACTCATAAAAAAAATGGCATGGCCCATGCACAGTTAGGCAAAAAGTTTAGAGATGCCGTGGAGATGTCTTGATCTATCTCACTTTACCTTTTGATTTCTGTTTATCAAACTGCTTTTACAAAGAGAGGGACTGAGACACAGGTGGATCCCTGAGTTGGAGGCCAGCCTGGTCTACACAGAGAACCCCTGTCTTGAAAAAAAGCAACAGGGGCTGGAGAGATGGCTCAGTGGTTAGGAGCATCTACTACTGTTCCAGAGATCTGGGGTTCAATTCCCAGCAACTGCATGGTGGCTCACAATCATCCCTAGTGAGTTCTAGTGCCTTATTCCGGTCTGCAAGGACACATGCATGCAGAACACTGTATACATTTTTTAAAAATTATTAAAAAAGAAAAAGAAAAAGCTGGGTGGGGGTGGCACACACCTTTAATCCCAGCACTCGAGAGGCAGGCAGAGTTGGAGGCCAGCCTGGGCTACAGAGTGAGTTCCAGGAAAGGCGCAAAGCTACACAGAGAAACCCTGTCTTGAGAAAAAAAAAAGAAAGAAAAACAACAAAACATAAAGGGAGAGACTGTCTTTTTGCTTCACATACAATTCATTTGTTGTTTTCTAAAACTGAATTATAGTTAACAGCTGAGTTACTACAAAAAAAATTGGCATCTGAAACAAATGTATCAAAAAAGATAGAAGGAATGCAAATAGACTTCCTACCTTGCAAATTCTGTTTAGTGCTAGGCTATTTGGTCAAAGTCCACGCAGTGCATGCTGGAAGCAAGAGATGAACACTTACTCTTCTGCATCCTTTATCACGCTATGCAACATTCTTACAGTCATGGAGTAACTTGTCAATGTAGTCCGCTTTGATTTTCTTTTTTTTTTTTGTTGTTGTTTTTTTGTTTTGTTTTTGTTTTTGTTTTTCAAGACAGGGTTTTGCTGTGTAGTTTGGTGCCTGTCCTGGAACTCACTCTGTAGCCCAGGCTGACCTCGAACTCACAGAGATCCGCCTGCCCCTGCCTCCCAAGTGCTGGGATTAAAGGCGTGCGCCGCCGCCGCCGCCACCGCCGCCGCCGCCGCCGCCGCCGCCACCACCAGCCCGCTTTGATTTTCTTCGTCCTCCATTTCTAGCAGCTTGAAGTTGCCCTCCCTGCCCCCAGCAGCACAGCTAAACGTTCATCTTAAGATCTTGGCTTTCTCTGAAATGTGGTCGGGTCTTCTTTCTTGATACACTCTAAACCATTGAGGACAGATACTGTCTTCCCATTCCTTACCAAATACCAAGTACTTTGTAGAAGCGGAACACAAGCTATCAAGAAAGACTTGAATGGTCCGGCGTTGGTGGCGCACGCCTTTAATCCCAGCACTTGGGAAGCAGAGGCAGGCGATCTCTGTGAGTTCGAGGCCAGCCTGGTCTACAGAGTGAGATCCAGGACAGCCAGGACTGCTTCACAGATAAACCCTGTCTCAGAAAACCAAATACATAAAATCATAAAATAAAATGGAGAGAAAGAGTGATTGGAGACAAAATATAAGCATTGGGGAACTAGAACCGTTCCCAAACCCAAAATTGTGTGAGTATTTCTGGTAAAATAAAGATGTGTTGTTTTTCATGAGAATATAGTGTATAGAAAGCAGGACAGAGGTGCTCTTCTTGCTGGGCGGTGGTGGTGCACGCCTTTAATCCCAGCACTCGGGAGGCAGAGGCAGGTGGATCTCAATGAGTTCAAGGATGGCCTGGTCTACAGAGAGAGTTCCAAGACAGCCAGGGTTGCTTCACAGATAAACTCTTGAAAATCCAAAAAAAAAAAAAAAAAAAAAGAAGAAGAAGAAAAAAGAGGGCTTATATGATTTATTTTCCTGAAAACAAAGTCTGTACAGATTAAAACTATGTGTGCTTTTTCTATTATCCAGACTAGCTATCACAGATCCTTCACATTCTGAAATTTAATGCTAACATTATGATGGATAATACATGAAAATATACACATCTGTGTATTTTATCTGAATAGAACTGCTAATCATCCAAGGAAATGTTTATTTTTCTCCATTTCTTTTTTGCTAAATATTATAGTACTTCTTCACAGAAGACAGATTGTTTCTTCAGAGTCTTGTAAACTTAGATCTCTGCCTTCCTCAATGCATTTTCATCAAAGTATTTTTCCATGACTTTTATAGTCATGATGTGCCGGAGTGGAAGGAAGAACACTAACATTTATTCATTGCTTGCTAAGTGCCAAATACTGTTGGGCGCTTTTTATATTTAGCATCTTGTTGAACGCACATGAGAGGCCTTATAGGCTGCATGCCCGTTTTGTGGAGTAAGAGATTGACTGAAGCTGAATATAACTACCTTCCACGGTGTCTTACAACAGATAGTGCAACCAAGGCTTGTTTCCATTTCAAATCCTGTAGAATTTCTATCGAATTGTACTAAAACCTTTGTGAACCATTGTGCAAATGGAGAGAGAGAGAGAGAGAGAGAGAGAGAGAGAGAGAGAGAGAGAGAGAGAGAGAGAAAGCCCTGGGCTATTTACCACATCCTGCCTGGAAGCAAATAGACAATCAGGAAGAAACAGAGCAGGGTACATAGAGAGACACCTGGGGACCGTGAGAATATAACAATAGCTCTACTTACAATAACGAGAAACACGGATAATGTATTTTTGGATAGACCACATTATTTTACCTTTTAATCACTAAAAAGACTGTAGTCAAAGTTTTCCTGGTCCCGCCCAGCTCCTGTGACCCCACAGTCCCATAGCCGCTCAGACCCAAATGAACACACAGAGGCTTATATTAATTACAAACTGTTTGGCTTAATGGCTCAGGCTTCTCGCTGGCTAGCTCTTTCATCTTAAATTAACCCATTTCCATAAGTCTATACTTTGCCACATGGCTTGTGGCTTACCGGTACTTTATATCTTGCTTCTTCTGGTGATGGCTAGCAGTGTCTCTCTGCTCTCCCTAGTTGGAATATCCCACCTAACCTTATTCTGCCTCACCATTGGCCAAAGGGCTTTACTTATCAACCAATCAGAGCAACACCTATTCACAGCATACAGAATGACATCACCCATCAAAAGACATTATCATTCAAACAATGAACAGACACTTCATAAAAATATCTTTGTAAGTCCAGGTGTCTGAAACATTTACCATATCTGATGCCTTCCGGTCAAACTAGAATTGGAAGATAGGTAATTTGGTGAGCTCTAGAGAATCATTCTAATTCCAACTGGCCTAACAACATTTGGGTATCAGGGTGCCTCAAGGAAGAGGGTATCCTACCCCATGACAATTCCCTCTTGCCTGCCAGCTGATACCCCATGAATTGCACAGGTCATATACACTATAAGTGAGACTTTTTGTTGCATAAATACATGGAGTGAGTGTCATGTCAAATTGTTTGGATGATTTCCACTCTGAAGAGCTTTTGGAAGAAGAGGTTAATGTTTACTAACACCAATCTGCTTTAACGTGACCTGCTGGACTTCCCAGATCAATATTTTTTTTATAGGGTTAGGAAGTTTTCAGATGCACCAAACTCACCATTGGCCACTGTTACACTCTTTTCCACTATGGAGAGAAATCCGTCAGAAAAATGTAATGCAGTATATATCTTTTGAAATCTCTTTTTTTTTTTTGTTTTGTTTTGTTTTGTTTTTTTCGAGACAGGGTTTCTCTGTATAGCTTTGCGCCTTTCCTGGAACTCACTTGGTAGCCTAGACTGGTCTCAAACTCACAGAGATCCACCTGCCTCTGCCTCCCGAGTGCTGGGATTAAAGGCGTGCGCCACCACTGCCTGGCTCTTGAAATCTCTTTTTTGACTCCGAGTGTGGAAGCCATCTAGGTATTAAAGCTTCCGTTTTCAACGTTGCCAGAACTCTCAGGTTTGTACAGACCGGTGTTTTTGATTATCATTTTCTCTTTTTTTAACAGTTGTTCAGGCATGATCACATACCACAAACTGCACATATTCCAAGTGTCACATTTGCTACATTTTCACATGAGGTGCACACCTGTGAAAGCATCAGCACCAAAACTTTTTAAAGGGATAAAGAACAATACATTTTATAATGACTATGAATGTCTTCATGCCCTTTTATAAGCTTTCCTTCCTCTAGAGCTGGGAAACTACTGATTAGTTTGCATTTCCTATAATTTTATTTAAAAAAAAAAAACCTCCATAATCATATGGGAGCTGGAGAAAAAACTGAGTCAGCAAAGTGCTTGACTTGAGAACACAAGGCCCCGAGCTCAACCCCTAGAATCCAAACAAACAAACAAACAAACAAACAAACAGAAAACGCTGACTGTGTTGTGAACACTTGGAATCTCAGCACTGGGGAGGCAGAGACAGTGGATCTATGAGGTTGCTGACCAGTCTGCCTGTCTTCCTTAGTGACTTCCAGGCCAGCAAGAAACCCTGTCTCAAAGAAAAAAAAAAAAGGGCACCTGAACTGTCATCACTGAATCCTCATCCAATGACTGATGGAAGCAAATGCAGAGATCCAATGCCGGTCCCGGGCAGAGCTCCAGGGGTCCAATCAATGAGGGAGAGGAGGGATTCTGTGAGGGAGAGATATCGAGACCATGATTAGAAAAAGTACAGAGACGAACTAGCCAGACTTGTGGAAACACATGAACTGTGGACCAAAAGCTGAGGAACCCCCATGGAACTGGACTAGGCCCTCTGGATGAGCGAGACAGTAGCTTAGCTTGAACTGTTTGGGAAGCCTTCAGGCAGTGGGACCAGAACCTGTCCCTGGTGCTTGAGCTGGCTTTTTGGAACGGAGTGCCTGTGGTGAGAGACACTTTGCACAGCCTTGGTGCGGGGATGGGGGGCTTGGACCTGCCTCGACGGAGCATGCCAGACTCTGCTGACTCCGCATGGGAGACCTTGCCTTGGAAGAGGTGGGAGTCGGGTGTGGGCTGAGAGGAGAGGACTGGGGCGGGAGGAGGGAGGACAGGGGAATCTGTGGTTGGTATGTAAAATGAATGGAAAAATCTCTTAATAAAAAAAAAGGAAGAAAAAAAAAAAGAAAAAACCAACAGTATAAAAAATGGAAAAAAGAGGCCAGGCAGTGGTGGCACACGCCTTTAATCCCAACACTCGGGAGGCAAAGGCAGGCGGATCTCTGTGAGTTCGAGGCCAACCTGGTCTCCAAAGCGAGTTCCAAGAAAGGTGCAAAGCTACACAGAGAAACCCTATCTCAAAAAAAAAAAAAAAAAAAGGTAAACACAGTCTAAGAAAGGCTGCCCAAGGTTGCTCTTTGGCCTCCACATGTGTCTAAACATGTAAATATGTGCACATGTAGCCACCTGCACACACGTGAACATACATATATACAATGTTCTCTTTCATCTATCTAACTATCTACCTATCTATATCTATCATCTATCTATATCTATCTATTAATCATCTACCTACCTATATCTATCAATAACATATCTCTATTTATCTATCTCTATCATCTATCTATCATCTATATCTATCTATCAATCATCAATCTCTATCTATCTATCTATCTATCTATCTATCTATCTATCTATCTATCTATCTACTATCGTCTATCTACATCTATCTACTATCTCTCTCGTAGTCTGCCTATCTCCACTCAGCGTAAGTGTTTCTGGGTCCATCCATGTGGCTTCATGTACTGATGAGTCAATTCTTGTTCTTGTTTCCACACATCCTTTCATTTGTCTATTTTTGTGATGCACCCTGCTCTCTTTATCAAAATTACTTTCTCCAGTTTTCTGTTTCTGATAGTACTCTTGGCATATACTCAAGGATGGTAGACACTTGTGGTCTCTGACTACCTGCACTTTTTTTCTTCTAATAGCATTTTTCCCCTTCCTTTGTCTATCTACATCTTCTCCATTCCACCCCGTATGATGGGACCCTTCTGATTAAAAGATGGACACATGACTCAAGTTGGGTATCAGAGTCACTCTTGGAATTTTCTGAATGGAATCTCCTCCCTTTGAGAATTGTGTTAGTCACTTTTATACTGCTGTGATAAAATACCCGTGGTTATCGACTTAGAAGGAAGAAAGGCTTATATTTGCCTCACGGTAGTTAACATTTTAATCTGGCCATCTTGTCCTGTTGCTTTGGGCCAAGGGCAGCACAGTCTATTATAATGGGAGCACAAAGCCATGGAGGTCTGTTCACATCATGGTGGCTAGGAAGGAAAGACAAGACTGGGATCCCAATTCCACTTTCAAAACTTCTTCTAGAAGGTTCTACCTCTTATAGGTTCCACCATTTCCTCAAAGTACTAAAGGCTGACAACCAAAGCCCTGATCCGTGAGCCAGGAGGTGGGGAGAGTGATTACCCAAACAATCGCAGAGATGATGAGCCTATGACCCCAGAGTGCCTGTGAACTTGTAAAGGAGTTTGATGGCACAGACCTGTAATCGCAACTGCCCTGGAGGCTGAGACAGGAGGATAACAAGTTCAAAGACAGCCCGGGCAACTTAGAGAGACCCTGTCTCAAAAATAAAGGTTGATAAGTGAGGCTGGAAATATGGTGAAATGGTAAAGAACCTGCCTAGCATATATAAGGCCTAATGTTTAATGCCTAGTGCTATAATAAGTAAATGAACAACGGAGTGGAGGGTGGGGTGGTGGGGTGTTGATGTGAAGCAGGACAAATTTATGTTTTAAGGCTGACTTCCTGGGACTTGCTGATGGGATAGGCTGCTCATCCCTGGTTGTTCCCATTTTAATCAAGTGAGGATGCTGTATCCCGTTGCCTGCTTATCATGATCCCCACTCTTTTCTTATGTGGGGAGGAGCTCTCTCCCTGTTAGCTGCATGCCTGTGTTCAGGTAACATGGATTCTTTCTTGACTTTAGGGGCCATTGATTCCAGCTGGCTGATTCCAGCTGCTTACTGATCATCCTCCCGGGTACCACCTTTTCTCTGCCATAATGAACCCAGAAGTAAGGAGCGACAGATATTGCAGCCATTGGTTGGTTGACCTAGTGAGGAATGAGCCAAAGGCTGAATCAAGAGGAGAGAAGCCAGGCCCTGATGACGACGACGACGACGACGACGACGACGACGACGTCGAAGCTCAAGCTACCCTTGGCCTGTCCAGTTATGCAAACACCCAAATCTCCTTTCTATAACTGTTCTTGTGACATGAGAGGACAATTCATGTGGTGTACGACATTATCTTGTTTAGCTCTTATAACCTGGCAGGTGCATTATTAGTCCAAGTTCACATGTGGGGAAACTTGTCGTTAAGCAACCTACCAACTTGTCATTGTGGCAGAGATGGCCGCCCCCTCCACTGTGATCAACCGCAAAGCCTAATTGCGGCAATCAGGCTAGACCCCTGACCCGCTCAGCTCTGAGTATTTTAGTCTTTTCTCTTATGTGAAATTTTAACGTTCCTAACATTAGTAGCTTCATTGCTGAAAAAAATATACATATAAGGTTTATTTCTCTTTCTCTTTTTCACTTACTCCTTAAATCTTTTTTCTCCCCTATAATCTCTCTAAATATCAAATATTTTCTCTAGCCTCCTCTTCACACTTGGTATCAATTTGAAATGGTCCCGGATCATTGTAAGCTTGGGCATGGAAGTGAGTTTACTGGAAATACGACCTCGTGATGAATGGTCGAAGACGAGAGGGCTTCGAATGAGTCTGATCAACTATCAGGAAAACAAACTTCGGAGTTGAATTTCTGAGGTGACGAACCACAGGCCCCTCCTGCTCCTCGTTTTGTCTCACTCATTTAAAAAAGTGAAAAAAAAAAAGACTGGGTTGGGGACTTTGCTCAGTGGTAGAGCGCTTGCCTAGCAAGTGCAAGGCCCTGGGTTCAGTCCTCAGCTCCGGAAGAAAAAAAAATGAAAAGACCAATATCAATGTTCATGGATTATTTTCTCCTGGGAAGATTGCCAATCGAAACATCATCGTTCCTGCACCCAACAGGGAAAACCAATGCTCCTCCGGCTCTCACTTTTCAACCGTATTTATTAAAAGAGAGATGAAGTGCTTGCACCAAAAAGTCTGAGGACCTGAGTTCAGATCCCCACACCTTGAAACTGGGACCTATAATCCCAGTGCTGGGGTGGTGGTGGCCGAGGCTCTCAGAGGGTTGCTGGTTACCAGTCAATCACAGAGCCAAATGAGGTGGAGGCACAGGCTTTGAATCCCAGCACTTGGGAGACCGCGGCAGGCAGATTTCTGAGTTTGAGGCCAGCCTGGTCTACAGAACAGGTTCTGGGACAGCTAGGGTTAGGTAGAGAAACCTTGTCTCGAAAAACAAACCAACAAAAATGTGGCGAATGATAGAGGGAGACCCCTCTCATTGATCTCTGGCCTCTCCAGGGGCAAAGCACACTCAGATACAAAAGCATAAACACCCAATAAAAGGGGGGAGTTCGCTAAAACTGGCATCATTTTTTTAGCGGATCCTCAGATAGATAAGCCTTTTTATTTTATTGTTTAAACTTGACAGTGTCTCCTGTAGCCCCTGACCTTCTGGTCTTTCTGCCTCTGCTTCATGCCATAAACTTTAAATACATTTTATTTGATTAAGAGCCTATCTCTGTTTTTTGTTTGTTTGTTTGTTTGTTTTCTAAATTGAATACCAGTCTAGGTAAGAGAAGAACAAGGGTTGGAGGTAGGACAACCTATTTAATCCCTGAACGTAGTCGTTAAGTTTCTTGGTCCTGCTCGGCCCCACGGTCCTGCAGCCGCTTATAAAATAATCACTCAGAGGCTTATATGAATTACAAACTGTATGGCCAATGGCTTCAGCTTCTTGCTAGCTAGCTCTTTCACCTTAAATTAACCCATTCCTATTCATCTATATGTGGCCACGTGGCCATGGCATTATCAGTCTGCTGGCATCTTATTACTCCTTGAGTGGCAGCACACATCTCTCTCGACTCCACCCTTCTTCTCTTGTATCTCTGCTTGGATTTCCTGCCTGGCTGGAAATCTTGCCACAGGCCAAAACAGCTTTATTTATTATCCAATGGGAGCCACACATATTCACAGCATACAGAAAGACATCCCACAGCACTCCCAAAGTTTTCATTTTTCTCAGGGTTATGGATGGATGGTTATAGGGTAGGAGGTAGAACAATAAAATTTAGACTCAGGCCAGGCGGTGGTGGCGCTCGCCTTTAATTCCAGCACTCAGGAGTTCGAGGCCAGCCTGGTGTACAGAGTGAGATCCAGGATAGGCACCAAAACTACACAGAGAAACCCTGTCTCAAAAAACAAACAAACAAAAAAATTTTTTTAGACTCAGTATTCTCCTTTAGAAAAGAAAAAGGGGAATGGATAGGTATAGTATGTTAAAGTAGATTATTGTATCAACTAGTAAACTGATTCAGCAAACTATCAGCCTTGGGTAATTTGTGCTGATATGAATTCTTATGTATTTGATACAAATGTAAACTATTCTTATATTCCTATTTAAGATAATTTGTATATTGATACAAAAACAAAACTATATTTGTTGTATTGTACATATATTTCTACTCCTGCTTGAAATATTTTGTATATTGATACAAATATGAAATTATATTTGTCATATTGCATGTATGTTCTACCTCTGTTTAGAATATTTGTTTATTGATACATATTAAGGATATTCTTGTCATATTGCATATTGCACTATACATTTCTACATCTGTTTAAGATATTTTATGTATTGTCACAATTTTGAGGTCATTGTCCTTATAAGGTCATATCTGTTCACAGACTGTTTACCTTGTTAAGGTGAAACCTTAGTTCTTAGGCAGAATTATAGTCACTCATGCTTGTCATTCCTATAGTTATGTTAGTTAGGTTGCTCAGATTTATAGAAACACATGTCAGATGTGTTTCATAGACCTGGAGAATATGGCATTTAAATGCTTTGATAACTTAGAATTCTGTTGACGTGAGACACGATTGCTCCTGGCAACACTGATATGATCCTGAGAGAATGTTGGGCTTCTAGACATTTCCGTTTGGAATTTTGTCTTCTTCTTGGCACAAAATGGCCTGCTGGGCAAAGAACTGCCCTTGCCTCAACTGCTGACAATACTAATGATGTCCTTTCTGGACGAGCAGAACACAAGGAAAAGTGACTACTGAACCTTGCCATGACAGGATAAGATGGCCGTCCAAAATTCCTGCTTCTGAAAACGGTCTGTCAGATATTCTAGGCCTGTAGCCAAATTGGATGCCCCAATGGTGCTGAGAAACTTTATTTAGTATCCAGACTGTCCAGACTGCCGGCTATCTCTATTTTTGCAAGAATTTCAGAAATTGCTTGCTTGCATTTTCCGTTTTCTCAGGTATTATTATGTTCCATCTCAGGTCTTTGATGGAGTTGAAGACTAGATAGTTATAATTATAGTTTTCTTTAGTCATGGTAAAAGATAAATGATATAAAACTTTAGACTCACAAAAATAGGATAGATCATGGAATATTTTCTTTAATTTTGCCAAATACAAGTAGACTCGATATTGTAATTCTTGCTTGATAACTGTTTTGTTATATGTAATTTTACTGTGTTAAAATTAAAATCTTCCTTTTTGATTAGACAGAAAACTGTGGGATGTCTTTCTGTATGCTGTGAATATGTATGGCTCCCATTGGATACTAAATAAAGCTGTTTTGGCCTATGGCAAGAAAGCTTACAGCCAGGCAGGGAATCCAAGCAGAGATACAGAGAGAAGAAGGGTGGAGTCGAGAGAGATGTGTGCTGCCACTCAAGGAGTAATAAGATGACAACAGACTAATAATGCCATGGCCACGTGGCAACATAGAGATGAATAGGGATGGGTTAATTTAAGGTGAAAGAGCTAGCTAGTAGGAAACTGAAGCCATTGACCATACAGTTTGTAATTAATATAAGCCTCTGAGTGATTATTTTATAAGCAGCCATGGGACTGCAGGGCCAGGTGGGACCCGAGAAACTTACGGTTACATTCCTTCATCTCAATGTAGCCTTGCAGGGAGCCATCCTGGAAGCCAGGAGTTTCCAAAGCATTTTGTCAGTAACTAAAGAACAATTTCATTTCTGCCTCATTTTATTCCAAGCTCAGTGACTTTTGATTTTCTCCCTAGTGGTTACATGCATGCCCCCAGGATATTGTTTTTCTGTGGTCAAAACAGCTTGGCATATGTTAGTCTCAATGGAAAGAAAATTATTTTTAATCTCAGAACCTCTCCCAGCTTCCGGTATATAAATGTGACTTTCCAGAAGGAAGAGAAGAATGTGGCATTTTCCAAGTGGATTTGAACTTGGAATTCTTCCCACACCCCTCCCCTTCACTAAGTACCAGGGAGTTTTTTAAACCACATAACATATTTAACTGCAATTTGGAAAATATTCAAAGTTGAAAAATATTCTAAGTTAAAGCTTATTTAATCACACTGGGCATGGTGGTGCACACCTTTAATCCCAGCACTCGGGAGTCAGAGGCAGGCGGATCTCTGTGAGTTCGAGGCCAGCCTGGTCTACAGAGTGAGTTCTAGGACAGCTGGAGCTACATAATAGAGGTCTCAAAAACCAAACCAAACCAAAACCCAAAACAAACAAATAAACAAACGAAAAAACCCAAACTGAAAAACAAATAGAAGTTATTTTATAAGGTTAAAAAAATAATCCCCCCTCATCTTAGACACCAGAAGCATCCCTCCTCCCTCAGTTTCAGGACCATAGCTGTTTGATTTTCTTTGTCTCCCGTGTTTACACATCAACCTACTGGCTCCTAAGTGATCTGCGTGCGTATGGCAGATCGACAATTTTATTCCCACTGGCCGGAGACAAGAGCAAAGCTGTTTCTTCACCTCTGCATCCTTAAGGTCTAGCTGAGTGCCTGGCCCGAAGTGTGCAGTTAGCAAATTCTTCTTTAAATGAAAGAACAAAGAGGTCAACCAAATAGCCATCTAGATTCTAGGGATCAAATTTCTACTATGGCATTATGGTATAGAAGATTATTATTATTATTATTATTATTATTATTGTTATTCTGTGGCAATTTTGGCTGAGGCTGAATAATCTGTTGTTTGTAATGAGCTAATTCCAGCCCAATGATGTGAAGGAGGAATTATAGATGCTGAAATTCAGGGTGCAATTATGTAGACTCCCTTTTGACTATTTTAAATATTTACTAAGAGGACAAAAAAGGCGTGCAATTGCTTTTAAAATAAGGCAAGCATGTGAAAATGTTCAGCATAAAAGTAGGTCATGTACAAAGATATTTTTTCCCTCTAACTTACAAAGAACTCTGGAAATGATGCTAGCTCTTACCATATTATAAAATCACTTGAGTTGGACCCATGTAAAGATCAGACCATCATCAACAGTTTTAAAGTGTACACTCGAGGGGTTGGGGATTTAGCTCAGTAGTAGAGCGCTTGGTGCAAGGCCCTGGGTTCGGTCCTCAGCTCCAGACTAAAAAAAAAAAAAAGTGCATACTCATTTTTAAAGAGAGGCATCTTAGATATTCGCACTCTCACAGGATTAACAAGTGTTAAAGTATTTGTAGAGCATAATTATTGCTAACTTATGGTTCCTGATAATTTTAGAGACACAGGAGAAATTGGATTGATATGTATGTACCTTGGAAGTTGTAGAAAAAACATTCAACTTTGCCCAATAAAGTAATAGAAAGAAAGAAAGAAAGTGGCAGGAAGCATTTTCAAAAGGACAGTGTTTGCCCAGTAAAACAAAACACTATTCAGAAGCCCTTAGGGGAAAAAATGATTTGAAATTTTACTAAAATGTATTGTGTACTTCCTGGTGTTGAAAACGGAAAAACAAAACAAAAAACTCAACACTCACCCTCCAGGCCTTTTATATGGTTAACTTTTTCTTGCTTAGGATGTCCACATCCGGGCCCCATTACCTTCTTTCAACTCTCTCATTATCTCCCCCCCCCCCGGGGGATTTAAGTTAGTTTTTGCTTTATGCTTCTATCTCTATGTGTTGGAAGAAGTGGGCCAGTATCACTTTCGTTGTCTACACACTCCCTCAACTGTTCCTGAACTGCCAGAGAAGAAAGCCAAAGCGTTTACAGAAACTGGGCCAACCTCTTCGGCCGTCTCCTCCAAGAAACAAAATCTAACTCACGGAGGCAACAAGAGCCCTTTCTGGGTCTTATAGCATAGCCTTGGCCCTCTCACAACGCTTTTACCGTAACCGCTGATAATCTGTCAACCAAGCTAGATTCTAGGGCTTCTGACCACCCAGCACAGTGCCCACAGTGCAATAACAATCCAAAAACACCGTGGCTTCAACTAAAAGCTCCGTGCGAGGATGAGTACTGCCCCAGTACCACACACAGCCAGCCACAGAACCGATGAAAAGCAGCAGCGATCAGCCGGGATGCTTCTGTGTGGGTCCTTGGACATCCAACTCTCTAGACAGCCTACTGTACTCGGAAGGTGGCAGGCGGCCCGTGGACAGTGGCGACTGGAATACTTCAAGCCAGGGGTTTGTTGTCACAAGGCGCTGCTGTACGGAGATGGTTTCCTCGCCGATCGCAGTGGACAGGCCCAGCGCCGCGTTTTGGCAACTGCGGAGGGTTGCCAGCCCTCCGGTTGGGTTTTGCAGCCCGGTTTGGGGCGCGAGTTTCCTGGGAATACCCCCTCGCCCCGCCCAGACCACGCCCCCGATCCCAAAGCCCCGCCCCTAACCAGGCCCCGCCCCGCCCCGCCGCCGCCGCCGCCGGCAGGGGTCGCGCTGCCCCAGGCGAGCCGTGCAGGCGGGGGTGGGGAAGCTCCCGCAGCCGGTCGCTCTGCTCCGCCGCCGCTGGTTGGATCGTTTCAATAAAAGTCTTTTTTTTTTTTCTTCCCTCCTCTCTCGCTCGCTCCGGGGAACAGGCGGAGGCGTCAAGCCGCAGCGGCCGAGCGAGCGAGCGAGGAGCGAGCGAGAGCAAAGCGACGCGCACGCAGACGAACGAGAGCGGCGGCTGCGGGTCTCTCCCGAGCGTCGTCGTCGTCGTCCTCCTCCTCCGCACCCCCGCACCCCCGCGATCCAGCCGCCCCGGCTCGGGGAGACCCGGTGGGGACTGAGCCGTCCGTGCGGCTCCCGGCGGCCCGGGGAGCCATGTTGAGCGGGGGGCTCGGCCACGCGTGAGGCGGCCGGCGGCCCTCGCGGAGCGGAAGGCGCGAGGAGGAGGCGGAGGGCGCGCAGGGAGGAGGAGGGGGGTGGTGGTGGTGGAAGGCGGAGAGGCCTGAGCCGGAGGCGCCTCCTCTGCGCGGCCGCCGCCACCGGACCTGCATCCGCTCGCCCTGCGCGCCTGCCCCGGAGTCCGGGTCCCCCCGCACTTGCTGGTGAGTTGGCGGCCCGGGGTGGGGTGGGATGGGGTGGGGTGGGGAGGGGGATCGGCCGGGGATCGCGACGCCTGTCAAGCCGGCGGCTCGGGCGGGCGGGCGGGCGGGCGGGACGGTGCCGATCGCGAGTCCGCGCGCCGCGGCGTGGGCTGCGGGAGTGGCGAGCTGGGGGGAGGCGGAGGGTGCGGTGCGGTGGGGTAGGGTAGGGTAAGGGGGGCGATCCCGTCGCCGCCGGAGGTCGCTGCCGCTCGGGACTCTCCCTGGGCGGCCGGTGGCCCCCGCCGCGGAGCGAGGGGAGAGGCGGAAAGTCCCCCCTCCACCCCCCCAGCTTAAGACACAAAGGTCCCCGGGGGGCCCCCGGGTGGAGGAGGCGCGGGCGGGCGGGCGCGGGGAGGCGGGAGTGGGCGAGGACGCGGCGGCGCTGCGGGCTCCTTGGAGACGCGGAGGCTGCGCGCCGGTGGGCAAGCCAGCTCCGCGGGGGAGGAGGAGCCCTCGCGTGGGATGGGGGCGGGAGGGGGGGGAGCGGGCCGACACAAAGCTCCCCCGGGCAGCCCTCCGGCGGCGGCGGGGCGGGTCACACCCCTGAGTGTCGCTCCAACCGGAGGCGGAGAGGGACTGTGGGAAACCCGGAGGACCCGGGATGGAGGAGGGGGCTGGGGTGTGTGTGTGCGGCGGGGGGCGCGGGGCAAGGGGGGGGTTGTTCCACCGTTGTCTCGGGCTGCAGTCGCTTTTGCTCCGTGTGTTTTTATGTCCCGTTGCGTCTGCTCCCCATCTCGGCTGGGTGGTGGTGGTGGTGGTGGTGGTGGGGAGCCCAGGTTTTTGTCTCCCACGTCACCCCCTCCTCCCGCACTGCCACATCGCGCCTTCTTTTTCTTCTTCTTCCCGGGTGGTTTCCCATCTCCCCCCACTTTTCACCCACTCCTCCTGGGGTAAGCGGTATTTTGCCTTCAGCTAGGAAGGAGAGCGTTTGCTAATGACAGGATGCCTGACTCGTTCTGACCCTGAACTGCCTTGAACTCTACTCTTTCTCCCCCCCCCCCACACACACACCCTTTCCTTTCTGGGATTTTCTCTGTCACATGGCCATCAACAATTAGCTTTTCTTCTTCTTCTTCAAACATGGCAAAAGCGTTGAGCTGGAATCCACGGCGCCTCTCCCTTATGGTAATGTGGCCCTCCGGAGAGACGCCTCCGTCCGTGGTCCCGTGTTATCGCCTCCCCGGCCAAAATTCATTTTCAAGAGACAAGTGGCAAATTTTGTTTTGAGTCTTGGCCGTCACTTTGGCCAGCAGAGTGTATTCCTGGTAGCAGACCTGTCTGTCACTTGACAGGAAATGCTTGACTTAAAGGCAGACAATTCTTGCCTCCCAACTTCACTGTTTTCTTTTTCCTGAACCTTTGTTGGCTTTCTTTAAAACGACATTTGTGCAAGAATATCATAGTAATAAATCTGAGTGACTGTGTTGAGATTCACTTTGTTAACCACAGAGCAGATGAAAATGAATGAGACCTCTGATCAGTGGCATCGGACCTAAACTAAATTTTATGAGAAAAATTTGCTAGCGATAATGTAATTGGTTTTATTTATTTTTTTTTATGAACCTAAGGAGTTGGCTTATAGACTAAGTGTAGTGTCGCCTTGTTAATGAAGTCATCTTATTTTTTGTCGTTCTAACATCTGCATTTATCAGTGGGTTCAAACAAAAGAAGACAATATGACTGAGGACTTGTCTTTTTTTTATGTTTTGAGAGTGGATATAGGAATGTGAAGAGTGTTGTTCTTTTATCTGGCAAACCATCTCATAGGCCAGAAGTATTAACTGTTTGAATGCTGTGCCTCAAAGAAACGCTGTTGAGCCTTTGAATTTAAGCTGCTTTAAAATTTTAATGCAAGGGCTGGCAAGATGGGTCAGTGGGTGAGGGCGCTTGCCCCAGGGCCTGGATTCAGTCCCTGGCACACAGGCAAAGATCGAAAGAGAGAACTAACTCCACAAAGTTGCCCTCAGACGTCCCACACACATCATGCAAATAATAATAATAATAGCAGTCATAATACGTACTTTAAAGTTCCTATGCAAATGGGAGCTTTAACTATTTTTACAGAGAAAATGAAAACCTTGCTGAAACTATGAATGAGAAGAAAGTAAAAATAAACCTGTTTAGTGTAGGTGCAAAAATGTTAGTGTTACCATAAGAATCGTCGTATCTTACAATTTGCTGTCTTTGAAGTATTGACATTAAAATTTTAGGTATTTCAGCTAGGGATTAGTCTGCAGTTTTCAACTTCCGATTCCCACCCCCACCACCAAAATGTTTTAGAAACCTTTGTGAAATTAACAGGTCACATTATTAATTGATGCTTAATATACTTATCAAGCTGGGCGGTGGTGGCGCATACCTTTAATCCCAGCACTGGGGAGGCAGAGCCAGGCGGATCTCTGTGAGTTAGATAGAGGCCAGCCTGGTCTACAGAATGAGTTCCAGGAAAGGTGCAAAGCTACACAAAGAAACCCTGTCTCAAAAAAACCAAATATATATATAATTTGTCAAAAAACACGTACATTTTTTCCTGCACACTTAATACCTACTTAGATAATTAAAAATTTGTGTTGCTACAAGGAAATATATCAAAAACCTAATAAATGTTTCTGGATTGTGGGTTGTTGTTGGTTTTTTGCCTCCACTTTTTAAAATTTTCACATTACTTTTGCAGCCTGGGAAAATGCCGAATTAAAGTCTTGTTAATATCGTAATTTTCCTATTACTAAAATGGAGTTTTGTAAAATAGTTTATCCCCCTACTGGGATTTGGGCCTAAGAAAGTAACTTGATGTTAACTATGTAACATAGTATATAACCCGTCCTATACAAGTTGGTTATCAGAAGGACATAGTAAGGAAAGATGGAATTGGAGGAATTAACTAGATATGTTTTTTAGCTTTGATGCTGCTAATGGCTTATAAGTCATCTGGTTCTACAAAAACTAGAAAACGGAAAATCTTTTTGTCCTGTATCATAGCTTAGCTGTGTTGACTGCAGGGATCTTAGTGTATGTTTTGCTACATTGAGTTTTCAGATACTGTCTTAGGACGCTGCTTGCAGGTGTGGTGTATAAGATCATCGCTTTGCTCCGGGAAGACTTGTCTTCCGCTGGCTTTCAGCTTTCCAGTTTCCTTTTCCTGCACCGCTGAACTAGGGCTGTGAACCAAAGCAGCGAGGTACCTTATGGTGAACCGTGCGAACAGTGCCGTGGCCTCAGAGGAAGATGCTCAAAAGGGGAGGCGATGAGGTCTCCTGATAGTCAAGAGCTATCGAACACAATAGTTTTTGCCTTTTCCCTTTATTATTGTCTCACAGGCTTGGCTATTTAAAAGTTGTTACATTCTGAATCTTTATTGTTGTTCTTCAGTCTTTGTACAGTTATAGCTCTGTGTTCTGACAGTCTTCTACATGGGTTTTCTACTTCCAGGGTGGATAATTACTGAATAAATATACTTCTGTGTTGGTGGGAAAGGGCCAGTATATCTTAAATCCTACTTACACAGATAGTCTCTATGGTGTTTTAGAAACGATCTCTCCTTTTGTGCATGCAAAGGAACAGCAATTTTGGATTCTTTTGAATTGGAAGTGAGTAGTTTTGCTCAAAACTTTTCAGTA
Organism: Peromyscus leucopus; assembly: GCF_004664715.2. Classification (NCBI taxonomy): domain Eukaryota; kingdom Metazoa; phylum Chordata; class Mammalia; order Rodentia; family Cricetidae; genus Peromyscus; species Peromyscus leucopus. The sequence continues at coordinate 36,428,241 of NC_051078.1, read as the reverse complement.
CTCATTTGAAGTATATTTTATAAAATGATTATGGTATTTTTCATTTTCAGTGCTGATATAATGGTATTTAAAATGTGCTTTACATGGCACTTGTAAATACTAGAAGACCCATTCCACAGCTTGCCATCGAGTTTAACCTGTCAGGTGGTCAGTTTCTTTGAACTAGAGAAAGGATTGATTAGACTGGCCTTCCAGGGCCCTTCTTGTCCTTAGTGGATTTGTTGTAATTTTGCTCCGTATAGTTAATTCGTCTTTAGTGTTGTGTGTGTGTGTGTGTGTGTGTGTGTGTGTGTGTGTGTGTTTACTTTTGATGTCTGCAAGATATTGACCCGGAAAAAGGAATAGTCAAGGGCCTGAAGAAATGTCTTGTGCATAACTTTCCCTTTTGGCCGTGTTTTGCTCTCCCTAGGCCACCTTGGAAAATCAATAAACATCTACCAATGAATCTAATGTTTTATGGTCCACAGTCACAGACCATCATAAACACTTGTTTTCAGGAGGTAGATTTACAGATCCACAGCGTATCATCATAGCTTGCCTAGCAGAGGGCACAATTAATATTTAATTACTTTTTTTTTCTCATAGATCATATTGTGTACTGAATGATTGCATGGCCCCCCAATTCATGTGTTGAGACCCTTAACCTACCAGTTAAATGGTTTGGAGATAGGTTTGGGGGAGCTAATTTAGATTTAGTGAAAATGATCTTGCTTTCTAAAAATATTTTTTGATAGACCTTATTTTAGTCTGTTTCATCTTCCATAACAAAATATCACCTATCGGGTGGCTTTTTAAAACAGTATTTTCTCTCTCTTCTGGAGTCCAGAAGTTTGAAGTCAGAGTGCCCCGTTGGGCAGATTCTGGTGAGGCTCTTCTCTTTGTTTCTAGACGCCTCACTCAACTGTGTGGTTTTCTGGCCTCTTGGTTGGTGCCTGCAGGTGGAGAGGAAGGATGAGAGAAGGGTGTGTGTGTGAGAGAGAAAAGGAGGGAGGAAAAGAAACATGGGAGAAAGAGGTTCAACTACTGTTATAAGGCCCGCCCTCTGGACCCTGCTTAAATCTAATTAGAGCCCCCAAACCCACCTCCGCCGGTAGGGGAGAGTCAGAACGTGAATTTGAAGCCACTTAAACATTCAGTATGTAATGTAAACTATGAGAAAGAGATTATCATTCGTTGTTGTGTTCTGGTAGACACTACTGTTTTGTTAAATCCTCACAGGAAACCTATTCTATTAGGTAAACTTTTTTTTTCTCTTAATAAGGAAGCAAAGGTCTTAGGTTAAGTCATTTTCTTCAGCGTCCGACTACTACAGCGACCCAGGATTCAAGTTTAAGCATTCAGAAAGGCTGTAGTCACAGTGTCTACTGGGTGGTGGGGGATGCTAACAAACAGCTCATGGACAGCCCTGTGAGAGGCATAAGTCAGAGAAAAGCACTTTCAGTGTCTGGAGATCTGTTCCACCATCCCCCCCACCCTGCTTTCTGTTCTGGATGTTTGAGACAGTTCTGCTGTGTAGCCCACGCTACTGTGAACTGCCATGGCTAGTTTGTAGATTTATTTTCAATCATGAATTTATCCATGTTTTCACACACAGAAGGAATATGAATGCTGAAAAAAAAGCACACAAAAGAACCTCCCCCTGAATTACACTTGACATACACTCACTTTCTTTTCAAAATGTCTGTTCCTTTACTTTGATTTTACATGTATTAAAATGATTCAATTTGAATCATTTAAATGATAATGTGTAGATGTAACCAACCGTCTTATTAAAATAAGAAACACAGAACCAATGTAAAACAGAAAGCCGAGAGGTCAGAGCGCAGAGCTAAAATCTTACCTCCTGCAGTGCTCCTAGCTTCCCGGAAAGAGAGCTACTTCCTGTTTGTCTGTCTTTAAATAGTCTTTCTGTTCTGCCTTCTCATTGGTTGTAAACCCAAACACATGACTGTCTCGTCACTGCCTGTAAGTACTGCCCTCCAGGTCTTAAAGGCGTATGTCTCCAATGCTGGCTGTATCCCTGAACACACAGAAATCTACCTAGCTCTTCTAACCGCCACGCTCTTGCTATGGCTCTAATAGCTCTGACCCCAGGGCAGCTTTATTTATTAACATACAATTCAAATCACATTTCAGTACAAATAAAATACCACCATAATAATGCTTTCATTATTTGAGCGTATGCCATCTGTGTTGGCCAGTGTTACAGTCCTGTGACAGAATATGGGAGAAAAATCACCTTCTAAGAGGAGACAGTTTACGTGGACTCCTGAGTCAGGGGCCTCAGTCCATGGTTATTTGGCTCTGTGGCGCATGGGCCTGTGGTCAGGCAGAACAGCACAGTGAAGAACATGTGTGTGGTGGAGCAGAGCAGATAACCTCCTGGCGTCGGGGAGCAGAAAGAAGACAGAAGGGCTGGGTGGTGGCGCACGCCTTTAATCCCAGCACTCAGGAGGTAGAGCCAGGCGGATCTCTGTGAGTTCGAGGCCAGCCTGGTCTACAGAGCGAGATCCAGGACAGGTACCAAAAACTACACAGAGAAACCCTGTCTCGAAAAACCAAAAAAAAAAAAAAAAAAAAAAGAAGAAGGAGGAGCGAGATAGATTATATCCCTCATGGTCATGTCTTCCAGAACCTACTTCCTTACCTAGACCTTCCTCCTGAAGTTTCCACTGCCTCCCAGCAGCTCGCTAGGTTATTAATTCATAAATAGATTAATCTGTTCATGAGATCAGCGAGCTTTCATGATCTAGTCACCATCCGAAGGGCTCACTGTCTGAACACTGCTGCTTTGGGAACTGAGCTTTTAATGCTTGGACTTCTGGGAATGTTTGGGAGCCAATCCATAGTACTATCAAAGGGATCCTTTGACTGGTATTGGTAAAAACTTTAACACACACCTACACACACACACACCCTACACACACCCCATCTATTGGTTTTTGATCTTGATATATCTTATAAGCAAGGTATAAATTTTGCATATTTTTTTATTCAGTGATCCACTAAAAATAGAAATATGATATTTTTCATATTGAAAATTGATCTTTAGGATAGAAAACTGTAAGTTAGTATTGTTAACAGATGTGGTCCATTAAGGTGAAAAGGAATTTTCCCCCATAAAGGTTAATAATAAGAACCATTTGGCTGGTCATCTTGGCACATACCTGTAATCCCAGTGCTGGGGTGAGTGAGGCAAGAGGATTACAAGCAATTTTAAAGCCATTCTGAGTTACATAGTGAGATTCTGTCTCCAAAAAAAAAAAAAAAAAAAAAAAGAAGAAGGAAAGAAACTAAATGAAAAAGACAAGGTTGGTTGGTTTGTTTTTTGGTGTGTGTTATATGTATATGTACGTGTGACTCTCATGCATGTACCAAGGACAGAGGTTGGTGTGGCGGGCGTGTGCTATTGATCTCCACCTTTTTTCTTTAATTTTTTCCCCCCAAAGAGTCTGTCATTGAACCTGGAGAGTTAACGTGTTCAGGGAGACTGGCTAGGCAGTGAGCTGAGCGCCAGGGATGCTGTCTGTACCTCTCCAGCACTGGGATGCAGGCAGGTGGCACCAGGCGCGGCTTTTTGCCTGGTTCTGGAAACCTGCACTCAGGTCCTTATGCTTATGTAAGCGTTTCGCCGACAGCTCTCTCTCTAGCGTTCTTCGTAGCGTGTTCTTCGTAGCGTGTTCTTCATTTTTACGTTCTTGCTACACTTGTAAGATTTTTTCGGTTCTCTGCGTATGTTTGTAAACAGTGAAGCAAATACCCAAAGGTGTTTTGTCACAATATCATCCTAGATTATTTACTCACTTTATTATTTTTTTTCAAAGCATGTTTTTAATGGTGCAGTATTTTTCATTGTTGGCAAATACTTGTTTTTAGTATATATTAATGTTCAGTGGTAAAACAAAGGTATGTAAAAGCTCTATATTTGTGAGAAATTACCAACTAACAAACCAGAGACAGTTCTCCTTTTTAAATGAATGTATGGTTTTTCATGGTTATTTTCTTTTAAAGGATCAGAGGAAAATGGAAATGGATATTAGAGCTGGAGTTCAAAGATGAGGAAACTTGGGTGTTGATATTTTAATGCCGTGGTGCTTACTTGGAGAGGACTTCTCAGTTTTGAGGCCAAAACGTCATTTCCTCCGACGTCTTCCTTATTCTGCTCTGACAGCGTTACGGTGTTTATGTTATTTTTAACATTTATGTCCACTGTGGTACTGAAGATGTTCTGCTGAGGGGAGCGTCTGCGACTCTCTCTTTGACTTTGTGCTCTGTTTTTCCTTTCCGTGACCTCATCTGCCCACCCCATTTATGTATTGTCCTGTTCAGGGGACGGGTGGGACTTAGGGAACACCACACCGAGCTTGTAAAGTCCAGTCAGGGTTGGTGGCCTAGACACAATGAACAGTAATTTCAGGTTTTGAACACTGGAGAATACCATGTTGTCAGTGGTTGTGGGAGAGTGATCTAGAAGCCGGTCATGGAGGGGTAGTGATTTGGCATTGTTGAGACTTTTTAATTACGTGTGAGCTGTACTGACTTGTTAGAGAAAGTGAGGAGAAAAGCCTGTGGCCCTCAAACATGGTTGTCTTTTAGACAAATGAAAAATACAAAAGTAGCGTGTATACATTGAATACTCACTTCTAAAGGCCTGAAATCAGTGGTCAGGATCAGAGTAATTTTGCTTCACTGAAAACCTTTCGTTTCTTTGGAAATCTAGCTGTTCAGCTGTGTAATACCGGAATGCACGTAGGAAGTACAGAATTGTATCGGAAGGATTGGACAGGGTTTTTAGTGTTGTTCCTGCAACCCAGTAGTCAGTGTTTATAATTGATCGAGAATTTGTTTCCCAATATAATTAAAAATGTTTCACTTTCAGAATTAAAACTGAATCTTATATTATATCTGTGCTGGTGTAGGTGTGTTATAATTAATGCATTTACTTTACAAACCAGAGGTTATAGCTTTGTGCTATCATGTTTAAAATGTTAGCATTTACAAGTGAACTTTCACAGTTCATGAGATTTAGAGTTTTTCAAACATCTCAATTTGTAGTTGTAGATGGTCTTAATCCATTAATTTTTCTGTGTCGCTTTTTGAGAATAAAATTACCTACATGTGTTATTTCACAAATGATGGAGTAAGCATTGTATTTTATAACATAATGGAGATCTGATCTGTTTTTTCAGGTTGATCAGTGATTCATAAGGACAAAAGAATCAAAATAGTATGGATTTTTAAATTGTACATGCTTCTTGGATTTTCTTTTTTCTTTTCTTTCTTTCTTTCTTTTTTTTTTTTTTTTTTTTTTTTTTTTTTTTTGGTTTTTCGAGACAGGGTTTCCCTGTGTAGCTTTGTGCCTTTCCTGGAACTCACTTGGTAGCCCAGGCTGGCCTTGAACTCACAGAGATCCGCCTGGCTCTGCCTTCCGAGTGCTGGGATTAAAGGCGTGCGCCACCACTGCCCGGCACTTCTTAGATTTTCTAAAATGCCTCACTGCTCTTGCCCAATGTGAAAATCACTGTGGTAGTGAGCATGTGTATAAGACTAAATCACGTGGGACACTCAGTGTTGTTTCTTATCTAGCAGTCTTTAGGAATAAAGAGGACATTGACCTCATATATGCTTGAAATCTTCATAAGCATTTCTGTAGGGCCAGGCAAATTTTCCTTACAGTAATTTCCAGCCTTGTGGGTGGCCTCCTGTTTGGCATCTACACATTTGAGACAGTGTGTATTATCCTTCTTAAAGACCCTTGTATGTGACTCTCAAGGTGGTGGTGGTGGTGGTGGTTGTTGTTTTTAAATAGAATAATTGCTCATGAAACCAATTTTTTTTTTTAATTAAAGAGCCTGACCTTTTATTCTTTGTCATGAAATCTTCTTGGATGGTGCTGCCTTTTGTACTCTTGTTTATTATCTTTTGTTCTAGGCCAGCGGACTTAACCTGAACTTCAAAAATATCCTTGTTGTTTAGAAACAAAAAGTCCGTGTGTGTGTGTGTGTGTGTGTGTGTGTGTGTGTGTGTGTGTGTCTGTCTGTCTTGCCTGCTGCCCTTCATCTGTCTGTCTATATCTCGAGGGCAATCTCCAGCTCTGCTCCAGAACAACTGAGTCCAAATTCCGGCTTGGATTTCTAGTGGTCTATGTAATTCTTGGTGAGTCATGAATTTCAGCATTGTGCTAAAATTAATAGAACAACTACTAATATACAAATTAAACTTAAAGACAAAATGATTTAAACGGCACTTTTCAGTCGTTTATTTTCTCAAAACTTCCAGTTTTGCCAGTTTTTGGGGCAGCGAGAAGAGTTAGGATCCTTGTTTATGTATGAAACTGTTCCGTTTATTTTATCTCGCATTCTTTTAGTGGACAGGCCCTTGCTCACTTAAGTTTGTTTCTTATCAGTGTCCTTCTGTTTCTAGCTGCATGGTCTTAATGACTACAGTTTTGAAATTTGTTTTTAAAATGTACAGTAATGTAGAAACTAGGTAATCTAAATTCCCTCATGCACTGCTTATCATCTTCAGATATTCCCAATTGCCGTCTGTTCACAAATAGTTTCATATTTTTAAGATAATTTTTGTGATGTAACATTTTTAAGGTAGCAAATAATTGTGAAGACTGTGATTTTTACTGTTTGCATTGACCTATCAAAAGAGCTCTAACCATTTTATAGTGTGTGACAATGCTTACTTTTACTTTTCCTATTTTACTATTTTAGATTTCGCTATGATAAACTTGAATGAGTGACACCCCCCACACACACACACACATTTCCTTAGAGCATGTAAATATCCAGAAGTGGGATTCTCAAATGAAAATTTATTAAATCTTTTTTCAGGTATTTCCTTTTTGTTTTTGTTTTTTTTTTCCTCTGGAGCTGAGGACCGAACCCAGGGCCTTGCACTAGCAAGTGCTCTACCACTGAGCTAAATCCCCAACCCCTCTGGTATTTCCTATTGTACCAGTATCACCGGTGATAAGCCATATTAGTGATACAAATGTTGCGGTTAATCTTGTTTAGATTGAGAGCTATCAAGAACATTGGTAGTGTGTCTGTCAGTGTTTCCAGAGATGGTTAGATCTTGAAGGCTTTGACTTAATGAATGAGTTGAATCCATTGATAGATTTAAAACATTGGGAGGTAGTGGAACTGGCAAGTCGTGCCTAGTTGGAAGAAGCAGGCCACTGGGGGCATAATTTAGGGTACCCTCTTTTCCCTGACCACTTCCTGTTACGTGTGTACTCAGCTTCTAGTGGACCTTGATGTGAGCTGCTCCATTACATCCTTCCTGTTGCGATCTAAACTTCTGAAACCACGGCTTTAACTCTTCACTCTCCTTAGTTGTTTACGTCAAGTCTTTGGTCACAGTGATGCACGATCTAACATTAATATAGCAGGTGGTTTTTATTGAATAAAACACACACCATGTAAGCGTGAGGACCTGAGTATGAGTCCTCAGACTCCATGGGAAGCGTGGCCCTGGAACTTGCCTCTGTGATCTCACTACTGCGAGGTGAAGTGGGAGGTGGAAACAGGAGTCCCTTGGAAGCTTGCAGAGTAGCCAATCTGTTTACTTCTTACCCATGTCACACAGGGAAAAGGTGAGGACTGACCCCTGAGGGCCTCTGACCTCCACACAGGTACCATGGCACCCCACACACCTAGGAATCCACCGACACACATCACACACACATTTGTTTCTCACAATTGGCGAATAGCAAGGGATCATTGATGTTGGGATGTTGAAATTTTTTCCCTTCTTCAATCCTTGAATTTATTTTTTTTTTTTTTAAATTTCTCTGTATTTTGCTTTGTTTCAAACTGTGGCATATATATCTTTTTAATTGGAGGCAATTATTTTAGGGGATTCATCTACTTTTTAAAAAAATTTATTTCACCTTTTAAAGTTATTGCCACCTTAAATCTTCCTATCTGGTATGGCAAGACACTTCATTTTATTCCACCTGATCTTCTGATGTTCTTATTGTTTTTATTCCACTTTTATAAATGGTAGACAAAAAATGTAGCCTGGGGAGTGGTATGAAACTTTATGGAAGGGAAACTGCAGTTGACTCCTTAGCTCCCTAGAATATTGATCTCTATTGTTTTTCTCAAAACTGTCTCTATTATAAAATTTGAACTCTAAATATGTCATCCTGTCAGTAAGAGTTGCTTCAGGATTGGAATATATTTTCTAGGTATTACTACTTAAGGAGCATCCCAGTCAAATATCAGTAGTTTATTTAGAGAAAAGAAGCCCTAAGTAGGAAGAAGGAAAGTAATTTGTGAGATGATCGGTGGATGAGGTCAAAGAGAGACCTTGCCCATTGTGTTACTTTGTTGCAGATATAAAATACCAAGAACAAGGCACTATAGAAGAAGAGTTTATTTGGGTTTATGGTTCCAGAAGGAGAGTCCATAGTGAGGGAGGAGGCGTGGTGGAGGAGGCCAAAGCAGGAAGCTGAGAGATCACATCTTCAGCCACACACAGCACGCAGAGAGTAGACTAGACCTGCAAAACTATAAACCCGGGAAGCTCACCTCCAGTGACATACTGCCTCCAGCAAGGCTGCACTTGGTAAAGGCCCCATCACCCCATGAACGACCACCAGCAGGAGACCACGTGTTCAGATACTTGAGCCCGTGGGAGACAGTTTCAATTTAAACCACCACACCCAGTAAGGAACTTAGATTGTGCTCATTGGTTGAAGTGAGCTCCATATTAACATTCTTCGACAGTGAAAGTCTTGGGCCACTTGCTGGCCGAATGGATAATGTTTGTAGTATGTTGATGTTCAGAAGCAGCTTCAGCTGTTGGCATTTTGTGTGGAGAATGCTGTTTGCTTCACCTCAGAGACACGAAGACTGTTAACTGTCTCTCGGGAACACTAGGGAAAGAGTATTTAGTTTGCAAACACTGACATTCTTATCTTCCAGTAAGATAATGTTTCTCTGTGTTGGAAGTTGCTGTTGCCATGGGTGGGGGGGGGGCAGATAAGAGATATAAATAATAGGTTTACAAAATATAGAAATTGTGGGTCCTTCTGTTCAACTATAAACGGCCTACTTTATAATTAAGAATACACATACTATGTCTCTGTGAATGCTTTTGCAGTCCTTAAAACTTTGCCTCCCGGCTAATGCAGACGGTCGAGCAATACTATTCATTTAGGAGTTGCTCACTTAAATTGTATGCAGGGTCTGAGAATCAGCTAATTATACCATCTGTGTGCATGCCAGTATTTAAAACTCAGTTTGAGATTTCCTTGAAATGCCTCTGCCGTGTTCAGGTTTGTGAGGAATGTTTTGGGCACACGACGTAAACAAATGAATAATTTACGCTGGAGATCTTTGCATATTAGATAATTTTTTATGTTTAATAGCGCTGTAGTATTTCATTACGTAGCTGTGCTATGGTTTTGTCCTTTGTACTTCATGATTCTGAGCTGTTCCCATTTTTACTTCTGTAGGGTCAAGAAAGCAGCTCTGTATGTATGCGTTGATGTTTGAAAGTAGCTTCAGGGGGCTGGAGAGATGGCTCAGTGGTTAAGAGCACTGGCTGTTCTTCCAGAGGTCCTGAGTTCAATTCCCAGCAACCACATGGTGGCTCACAACCATCTGTAATGAGATCTGGTGCCCTCTTCTGGCATGCAGACAGAACACTGTATACATAATAAATAAATCTTTAAAAAAAAAAAAAAAAAGTAACTTCAGAAGGTTGTGTTCCATATTGAGAAGGCTGTTTTTACTCTAGATCTCTCTCTCTCTCTTCTCTCTCTCTCTCTCTCTCTCTCTCTCTCTCACACACACACACACACACACACACACACACACACACACACACACACACACTCACACCCAGGGAATGTGTTTGAGAAAGAGAACCCATGTATTCCTTTGCCCTGTCGGTTGAAATGATGTAAGAGACAGTGACACTCAGGATGAATGGACACACTCAACTAATACTCGCTCTCAGTTCTTAAGACCTGGCCAGTAAAAGGACCCAGGCCTGTTTGGAGAAATGGCTGAATTCTTGGGCTAGGGGAAGAAGTGAAAATTTCAGGTGACCCTGTGGCATTATAGTGCTGACCTGACATGACAGTAGTTTGTCACAACCTGCTAGAAGAGTGCACGGTTGCTAGTACCAGGATAATGGGGGCACCAAAGTAAATTAGATGCAGTTAATCAGAATATAAAACAATACTGTGAGTTCATACTGATGTAGATCTCTAGAGCAAAATGGAGTTATGCATGTGTAACATATTCTTTTTCTTCTTCTTCTTCTTCTTTTTTTTCTTTTTTTTTTTGAGACAGGGTTTCTCAGTGTATCCTGGCTGTCTTGGAACTTGCTCTGTAGATCAGAGTAGCCTCAAACTCAGAGGTCCACCTGCCTCTGCCTACCAAGAGCTAGAATTAAAGGCATACACCAGCATGTCTGGCCTAATTCCTTACTTCTTAAGTGTAAACTACACAAAGCAATTTCCTTCTAAAGAGTGCAAGTGTAAAAATTTGGGGAAAGAATTTTAACTTGACTAGGATAAACCTGAGAAACACTACCGTAGTCATGTGGTCAAGATTAGCAAATGTGTTGATATTTTGTTGTGAGAATGCACTTCATGTTTGTGGTTTTCTGCCCTGTAAATTATGACCCTGGTTTAGCCGTGAGAAAGTGTTAGTCAGATCCTAATTGAGGAACATTCTACACAGACTGGAATGGTACTGGTCAGATTGTCTGTGTCATCAACAACAGGGAAGTCAGACCCTGCCATGGCCAAGAGTAACCTAAGGATATGTTATTATTGCAGAACAGCGTAAACTGGACAGGATCCCGGGACACAAAGAGTACATTAGATTAAAACTAAGGAAATGGAATTAAATGGTGGACTTCATTTGATAATAATGTATTATTATTGGTTCATTAACTGTGACAAAGGTGCCACTCGAATGTAAGATGTAAAAAGCTAGGAACCTGAGTGTGGGGTGTAGGGGAACGCTGTGTCCTGTATTTGTAACTTTTCTGTGAATCTACATTCTAAAAAGTTTATTTAAGAATGATAAATTCGCCGGGCGGTGGTGGCGTATGCCTTTAATCCCAGCACTTGGGAGGCAGAGCCAGGCGGATCTCTGTGAGTTCGAGGCCAGCCTGGGCTACAGAGCGAGCCAGATCCAGGACAGGCACCAAAACTCCACAGAGAAACCCTGTCTGAATTTGAATTCTTGCGTATTTTTGGTGGGTATTGCTTTATTGCCATTTTGTACTTTTGCCTACGAGTGCCAAAGTCCTGATCTGTCTGTAGCCGCATACTTCTGGAATTTTACCAGTTGGGTAGATGAGAACAGGTGGAATTCAGGCTATTATAGTTTTCATCTTATCAGTGATGTTGACTAGTTTATTTCGTAGGCTTATGGGGTGTTTTGCCCCCTCCCCCGCCCATGAACCCTTATGATCTTTAGTTTTCTTCTTGGTCATTTGTCTGTTTCTTTTTGGTTCAGTACTCTAGAAGATTAGTCCCTTGTATCTGATCTCAGCTTTAGTTTTTGGGGTTGTTGTGGGGTTTTTTTTTTTGGTCTGTTTTTTTTTTTTAAAGATTATTTATGGTCTTTTTAAAAATTGAGATTTTTTTTGTTTTCCTGTACTTTATATGGTAATGTTTTTCTTTCATGTTTGATTTGTAAATACAGTTAGAAGACCTTCCATCACAGCCAGTTCTTAAGTGAATTCTATGTCTTTGTCCTAGATAGTGAGGTTTCTGTTTTCTTTTTTAAGTACACTTTCTATTATGGAGGGTTTGAAAAGTACGTAGACTATAGTTTGGTCATAGCCACCTCCACCTACCTCTTCCTTCCCCAATCCCTTGTTTCTCTCTCTCTCTCTGTCTCAATCTCTCAATAGCGCACTGAGGCCAGCTTGTGCTGCCCTTTTAAGCATGGGTGTGGCCCATCCACTGGGGTAGGGTGGACCTCCCAGGGGCCACACCCTTAAAGTAAACCAACTGCGGGTCCCCGGTCGGTCCCCCCCTCCCCCGCCAGCAGGCTTCACCTGTTAGCAGCCCTTCAGCTAACAGTGGGGACCGTTTCTGTTTTCACATTTAAGTTCTAATACTTCATTTAGCACGTTGTAGATTACAGTTGTGTGTTTGTGGTGGTGTTGGGGAAAGAGGGGCGTGTGTGGAGGTCAGAGGACAACCGGGAAGCTGTTTTCTCCTCCCATCATGTGAGTCCCTGGGCTATAGCTTAGGCTTGGTGCTAAGTTCTCTTATTGCATTTTAAATACTCGGGCATTTACTCTTTGCTTTTATTTTTAAACTATGTGTATGTTTGGGGGGGGCCGGCAGGTATGTGCATGTGAGTGCAGGTGTCCAGGGAGGCCAGAGACATTAGATACCCCTGAGGTTGTAGTGACAGTGAGCCACCTCACTAAACTTGGATCCTCTGCAAAAGCCATATGTACTCTTGACCAGCGAGTCCGTCTCTCTAGCCTCTGATTTGGTTTTTGAGATAAAGTCTCCTGTAGTAGCTCAGGCTGGCCTCATGGCAGTCCTCCTGCCTCAGCCTCCCAAGTGGGATTACAGGTATATAACTCACCACAGCCGGTTCTGTTTCCTCCCGATGGGTAAGAATTGTTAGCATCTGTGGAGATTTAAGGGGGACCACTCTGAGTTGTGAGTCAGTTTTTACAGTTTCTTTCACTGTTAAATTGTACCCTTTTCCTAGGATTTTTCTTCTGTTGACTGCTATGATTGGTGATTATTTCTTTTTATGATTTATTTTTATTTTATATGCACTAGTATCTCGTCTGCATGTGTTTCTGTGTGAGGGAATTGGATCTCCTGGAATTGGAGTTATATAGATGGTTGTGAGCTGTCGTGTGGTTGCTGGGGATTGAATCCCAGGCCTCTGGAAGAGCAGCCAGTGCTCTTAACCGCTGAGCCATCTCTCCAGCCCCTGGTGATTATTTGTGGATTCAGTTTTCCCTATTGTGTCTCACAGATTATTTTTGAGTAAACTTGTCTCTGATGTATTTCTCATCTTTCTTGTAATTTCTCACTACACATCATATCCATTCTTGGTAGTGTATTTGATAATTAGAAATTTAATCAGTGGACCAGTTAACTCATTTATCAAGACACTGAAGCTAGTTGTGTGAGTGGATGCCATCTACATTTGTAGGGTGGTGATTTAGCATAAACTTTTACAAAGGCCTTCATATTTTCTGACAGGACTTGTCATGAATCTGGTATCGCTGAACTGAATGTTTAATAGATATTTGGGAAATTGTCCAGTAGTGCGGTAGAATGCTTGCTCCTGGAAAGTGTTACCAAAACTAAGCTGTTGAGTTTATTACTTACACCAGTAAAGGAGTGCCATCTTTCCAGGGCTGGAAGTGTCTGTGTGGCTGGGGTGGAGCGGGTCAGAAGATGATGGGGCGATAGTGGCCGTAGTGACCCGATTGGTTTTTTTGTTTATTTGTTTTTTGATTTTTCGAGACAGAGTTTCTCTGTGTAGCTTTGCGCCTTTCCTGGAACTCGCTTTGGAGACCAGGCTGGCCTGGAACTCACAGAGATCCGCCTGCCTCTGCCTCCCGAGTGCTGGGATTAAAGGCGTGCGCCACCACCGCCCGGCTTTAGTAACCCGATTGGAAGGGACAGCAGAATTGGAGTGTTGACTGTTGGGAGGCTGGTTATAGTGTGGACTTACCAGATTGGATAGATAATGGAATATTTTCTCTGGATTTGTCAAATGCAAATGGACTAGACATTGTTTAGATATTTATTACTTGTATGTATTGTATATAGTTATTGTACTTATTGTATATAGTTTTTCTTATATTAGTTATAACTTTTTTCTTTTTATTAGAATAAAAAGGGAAATATGGTGATGTTTTATTTGTGCTGAAATGTGATTTTATTTGTATGTTAATAAATAAAGTTCCCTGGGGGTCAGAGCTAATAGCAAACCATTTAGCAGAAGTCTGGCAGTGGTAGTCCACGCCCTTAATCCGATCACATGGCAGGCAGAGTCTCTGTGTGTTCAAGGACACAGCCTGCATGGAGATACATGCCTTTAATCTCAATACCAACCATAGAGACCTGGAGGTCTATACAGACAGGCAGTGACGAGGGAGTCATGTGGTTGGGTTTAGAACCAATGAGAAGGCAGAACAGAAAGGCAATTAAAAAGACGGGTCACACAAGAGAAGGTCTGTCTCTCAGGGGCAGGACGGCAGCATCTACAGAGTCTGGTTACAGTGTGGAGTTCAATGCTCGGCTTGATGGAAATAGTGTAAGGCTCATGATGGAGTTTAAAGGTTAGCGGACGCAGCAAGGCAAGCCTTTTTGGGTAGGAGAGTCAAACAGTTGGAAAGCGAACAATCATTTACTGCTATTTATTGAAACATGGGGTAGTCTGATGTTGGTTTATATGAGTTTTTTGGGAAGTTCCTGAAGTGAACAATGAAGTTATTTGAAACCCTTATCTTCCTGTCAGGAGTTTCCTGGAATAGTGAAGTCATTTTTCTGCAGACAGCCGACTAGCTGGTTCATGTAGACTGTGAACTTAGTGTAGACAGTGGCGATTCTTAGCACCCATTCTGAACGGCTACACTCTTGAAAAATGTGTTTATAAAAAGTTAAAATCTTGGTCCCTTCTGTAAAGACAATACATTCTTTGTTTTTTGTGGTTTTCTTTTTGCTTGTTTGCTTTATGTTCATTGGTGTTTGCCTGCATGTATGTCTGTGTGAGGGTGTCAGATCTCCTGGAACTGGAGTTACAGACAGCTGTGAGCTGCCATGTGGATGATGGGAACTGAACCCCAGTCCTCTGGAAGAACAGTCAGTGCTCTTAACTGCTGAGCCATCTCTCCAGCCCCGACAATACAATACATTTTGTTTTGGTTTTTCAAGACAGGCTTTCTTTGTGTAGTTTTAGATCAGGCTGACCTCGAATTCACAGAGATCCGCCTAGTTCTGGTCCCCAGTGCTGGGATTGCAGGCATGCGCCACCACTGCCCGGCTCACTTTAGCTCTTGTGGGCTTTGTCACTTGGCGGGAACCCCACCCTGGATTCGAACTTTGCATAGAAATGGTTCTCTGACTTAACACTTCTGCCCCTCTCTTCTGTCACTCCTGGACACAAACACACCCCAATGTGAGCCTCGGCCCCTTTGACCACTGCCAGATCTCTGGGACTCACTGGCCTCCCAATCTAGTCTACTTGGTAAGTTCCAGTCCAGTGAGAGACCCTGTCTCCAACAACAAGGTGGACAGCCCCTGAAGGAATAATGCCTAGGTGGAGAAATATTTGTAGGCTCCGGGGGAGAGTTTTCACTTACTAGTTCTTCTGTCCATGCACACAACAGAGTCTGCTCATATAATTCCCCAGTCTCCTCTTAGTGCGGTCCTAGTGAGAAATTCTGCTTATAGGTTAGTTACCTGAAATCGAGAATATTTTTGTAGATTAAGTAGCAAAAGTTACTTATTCATTCACATTGGTTATGTTTGGGGACTGCAGTTTCATGTGCTGTACAGACATTTGATGCTCATGCTTTGTACAAAAAGCTGTTGGATGTTACATATATGTCAGCCATGAAACCCAGTTCTTACTAGATCTTATATTCTTTGGAGATCATTGTTAATTGCTTTCTTTTTTAAAGGGGGAAGAAAGCATGGTTTTCTCAGCATCATACATACTTCATTCTCCTCAGTGTCTGAATGAAGCAATCAGAAATGGAATGTAGGTTAGACTTACTCTAAAACTTACTCTCAATTTCTGCTGCAGAGTAGATATCCTGTATGCTATAGAGCTTTAACCATCAGTGCAAGAGTTGGTTGTAATAACATTTGACTAGGTAGCGAGAAATAATTCTGGTCTTACTTAGACAAGTAAGTTGAATTCACTTAATTCTATCTACTTAATAGAAAATTCAGCCAGCCAGATATATTGATGAGAGTTCTGATTAATGTAAGCATTACTCCATCCATCCATCCAGGACAGGATATTCCAAGTAGTCTGGGCTGGCTTCTCATTATTTAGTTTCCAGTCTGACCTAGAATCCATGATGTTCCTGCTCTGCCTCCCCAAGTCCTGGAATTATCCATCCCTAGCTTCAAGTGTTACTGTTCTAATGTTTTCTTGTATCCTGGTAGAAAAGTTTTCTTTTTATATTAAAAAAATTCGCGTGTAAATATTTGGACATCTTCTTGCTTTATTTTATATTAATATCTGACCCACTACTTCAATTTTCTCTGTTTAATGTTCAGAAGTTCCTTAAGCAAGTGGGATTAGTACCATAGGACACAAATAAATTAAAACCGGAAACAGAGAAACAAAAAGTTGTGGCTGTTGAATTTAGCCAGATAGAATTTTTTATTTATTTATTTTTTTTTTTTTTTTTTTTTTTTTTTTTTTTTTTTTTTTTTTTTTTTTTTTTTTTTTTTTTTTTATTTATTTTTTTACTGTCTTGATTGAGCTTTTAAAACTTTGCCTTGCTGTAATACCTCGTGAAGAAAGTAACTGCCACCTTGTCATGCTCTCTCTGTTTCTTTGTTTGTTTTGTGTGTTTGATTTTTCGAGCAGGGTTTCTCTGTGTAGTTTTGGTGCCTGTCCTGGATCTTGCTCTATAGACCAGGGCTGGCCTCGAACTCACAGAGGTCTGCCTGGTTCTGCCTCCCGAGTGCTGGGTAAAGGCATGTGCCAGTACTGCCCAGCTTTCTTTTTCTCTCTCTGTTTTAAGATTGATATGTGAACAATTTCTAATTTTCTGCCCAGTGGGTAATATAGAAGATTTAGCTTCCCCCAAAAATCATACACAAATTTTTCTGAAGGTGATGGTCGTTGTATAGTTTTGAAGTCAATGATACAGTCTCTGGAAGACGTTTGGGAGAGTCTTCCAGTGTCTCTAGAATCTTAAGAGTGTGCTTTTCCTTAACTGCCTTTCATGCAGAAAAGCATCACCAGAAGATTGGGGAGGGCTGGCAGTTTTAGTGTGTCCCAGGGCCGCCACTGTTGCTGAGGAGGGTTGGCCCAGGGCTGCCATCTAACAGAGTTAGTCTTACACCAACTTTAATAAAGGGTTGGTTTAGAAAGATGTAGCGGGTCACGTTGTGTCACAAACTATAGGGTGAGCAGCTAACATGCATAGTTGTTCAGTTGAGAAGTGTCTTAGAGAGAGGGTAGAAAGTCGTCTACACAGTTTTCTTTTCCCCTCTCTCTGAGCACAGTGAGAAAACCATGTTTATGTTATGCCACAGATTCCAAATCCATTCTCATTGAAACCTATATAAGTATTCTTGAAAATAGTTTTTGTGAGACATACTTTAAAAACATAGAAAAGGAAATATATTGTGTTGTTTGGTCATAACTGAAAAATGTAGTGGATTTGAGTTTCATAGAACATGTTTTGATCAAGCTTAACCCCCTACCCCACTTCCTTCCAGATTCCCCTCTTTTCCTATCCACCTGATGTGTGTCCTCTTCATTGCTCTTCTTAGGACTAATCAAGTCCAATTTGTGCTGCCCATGTATTCTTGGGTGTGTAGTACTCCACCGGAGTGTGGGTGCGTTGGGGCGACACTCTCCCAGCAGCTTTCGTTGTCAGATGCACCTTGGCGAGGGGTAGGACTTCACGTCTGCCTCCCTTCTCAGGCAGGGATTTGGTCTGGCATGAGAATTAAAGTCTTATTCTCATAGCTGTAAAATGTTCTTTAAAATATGTAAATATGTAGTATTGCTTAATTTTCACTATTAGAATTAGTCCCGCTTTAATTCTTACTGTTAGAGTTTAGAGGTGATTAACTCTATCCTTTTTTAAATTAACATAATATTTTTATGGATTCTTTGGGAATTTCACATCATGCACCCCATCATACTCACTTCCCAGTCCTTTCCTTGACCCCCTCAAAATATAAATAAAAATAGGAAAAATAGAAAAATAAAGAAAAAAAACCCAATTCTGATTTGTGTTATCTGTATACTCACTGGAGCCTGGTCAAACTCTTCAGAGTTCTGCCCCCTTCCACACCCCAGCCAGAAGCCGTCAATTGTAGAGAGCTCTACTTCCGCATCCCGTATCTCACTTTTGATGGCTTCCTGCTTAGGCTGTTACTTTGGGGGCGGGGCAGTAGTTGTCCCAGAATTCATCCGTCCGTGTCTCTCTTTTTCAACTGTCCTCAGTCATTGCTATCTCTGCAAAAGTAGCTTCCTTGCTCTTTGTAGTCAGTGGGAGCATGGATCGTGAGCTTCCACGTGGTTTCTGACAACCGCACAGACTATGAACATGGCCCCCGTCTGCAGTAGGACCCTGGACCCAGCCAGGGCCCTTTGAGGCAGCCTAGACCATAGACACCAGCATGGCCTCAGGTGGCTGTGCAGGCTGCTCAGATCAGTATGGCCCCCATTGGCAGTATGGCCCATGGACGACACCATGGCGCCAGGTGGCAGCCCAGCCCACAGACATCTGCATTGGCTTCAATAGGACCATGAACCCAGACATGGCCCTTGATGGTGGCATGGAGGTAGACATCATCATGGTCTCAGGTGGCAGGGCAGGTCACTTACATCAACATGGCCACCCTGTGGCAGCGTGGCCCATGGACATGAGCATGACTTTTAGTAAGCAGCCCAGACCTTGAACAGCCACGTGGATTTCAGGCTTCATCATGGCCTGGGGCAGCAGCATGGACCACAGACACCAACGTGGCCTCTGGTGGCATCACAGACATGGTGGTGCTTCAGGGAGGTCCAATCCAGAAAGTGAACTGTTCCTCGTCTCGGGCCTGTGTCATTGCCCAGAGCCAGGGTGATCCTGTGGCTGGGTGGCGCGTCCTGGGGCTGCGGAAGCTCCAGGCTTCTACACTGCACCCCGCTGCCGCTGCCGCCACCTCCGCCCTCTCTCACACCTGTCACTGGCGTGGAGTCTCCAGGTCTGCCTCTCCCCATGGCACACGCACCGCTCTGTTTTTCTGTCTTTCCCGCCTCTCCATGGCATATTTGGTCATCTTAGTGGTGCCCGTCTTGTGATGTGGGGTGGCCTCAAATTTAATCTATTCTTAAAAGATTTATTGATTTTGTTTTGTTTTGTTTTGTTTTTTGAGACAGGATTTCATTGTAGCTTTGGCTGGACTGGCTCTCACTTTGTAATTTTAATTACGTTTACTTGTGTGTATCCGTGTTGGTATGTGTACTTGAGTCTATGTGCCTGCAGAGGCCAGAAGTGTCAGATCCCTGAGAACTAGAATTGCAGTTGGTTGTGAACCGTCAGATATGAGTGCTGGGAACTGAACTCAGGTCCTGGAAGAGCAGGCCACTTGACCACTCTTGACCACTGATTGATTTCTCCAGTCCCTTAAGAGGTCATTTAAAGGATGGATGATTAGCTAGATTTGATAGGATATGCTTACAACATTATGATCTTAAACTTATCTTTTCATCTTTGTAGATTGCTGTACTTCTTTAGTTTGTCTTAATGAGATAGATATTCTAGAAACATTTCTGCTAATTAGAAGATAGATACAGTGTGAGAGTTCAGACTTGCTGTGAATGAAAGGGCCTGGTGGCAAAGACTATTTAGGAGCTGAGTCAGGCTCATCACAAGTTCAAGGCCTGCCTAGGTTTAGAGAGAGATCAAGGCCAACCTGGGTAACTCAGTAAGACTCTGTCTTGGGGAAAAACAAAAAAAAGAAGATAAAATGAGAGCTGGGGATGTATAATGTAATGCTTCCCTAGACTGTCCAAGCGTCACTGCTCAAGAGACGGTGGCACCTAGGAGAATGGAGCCAAGAAACGAGACAGGTTAAAGTCGCACGCACTAGCCAACTTAATTCAGAGCCTAGACAGTTTATACTCTGAGGGTTAAATAGAGATGCCTGAGTAACGTTCTCATGAGTTCAAGCTGTATACAGTCACAAGGACAAGCCACATGTGGCAAAACCATGCTCTTCCATACAGGCATGTGAAGGATAGTTTAAACGTTTAATCAAATACCAACGGCAAGCCATAGTGAGTGATCAGGGGTAAACTCGGTCCTATCCACTGCGCCCGGAGGAGCACAAACACTCCGAGGTCACAGGACTCTTGTCTTGTTTTCTTGGCCTGTTCTCATAGACTCCATTCCTGGACCATGTTCCAACAACTAAGATCCAGGTTTGCCATCCAGCACTACCAAATACATATGTATATACACACATATATATACAGATATACACACATGCATGTATAGTGAGAAAGAGTCTAGCTTGATGACTTGGTATTCCTTTTTTTTTTGTTGTTGTTGTTGTTGTTGAGTAACTAGAGGAGACACAAGGATTTATTTTTAAATGTTTCTGTCCTTAAGATACTGTAACAGTTTTCATTTATACAGCACATTTAAATCTTGGCAAATGAATTCAGAAGACCAGATTTTGGATTTGAAGATTTGTTGGGAATAGTCTTTAGAGAAGTGGCTTTTTAGTTGGGGACTTTCTTTATATATACTCTTTATATAAACTTTCTTTATATAGACTATATAGACCATTTAAATATTTGTTACTAATTTAAAAAAATTTTATTTTTAAAACTTTCATGAAATATATTTTCCCCTTTCCCAACTCTTTCCAGATCCCATCCCTAGCTCCCCGCTTCATATTCTTTCTGTTTCTTAAAATAAAAAACAAACAAAAACATAAACAAAACCAAAGCAAAACAAAGAAAAAAAGTGAGAAGATAAAGCACAGAGTTCCTTTGTGTTGGCCAGCTCGTCCTGAGCATGCGGCTTGCCTAGCACGTGGTTGACGTACCCAGCGTCACTCTGTTGGAGAAAGCTGAGTTCTCCTCCCCCCAGAAGCTGTCAATTACAAATAGCTTCTTGGTTGGGGTAGGTGTTTGTGGCTCTTCCTCTTGTCATGTGCATGCCGTCACAATCTCTGTGAGTTCATGTGTGTGTCAGCCCTGTTGTGAGTAGGAACAAGTTGTTTCCTGGAGTTGTCTACCACCTCTGGCTCCTAAAACGTTTCTGTTCCTTCTTCCCCATAGATCTCTGATCCTTGAGGGGAGAGGCGTGATCTACACATCCCATTTAGGGCTGAGTTCTCCAAAGCCTCTGTCTGCATGTTGTCCGGTCTCTGTTAATTGCCATCTAGTACAAGAAGCAGCTTCTCTGCTGACGGTTCAGCATACACTGATCGATAGATAAGGCAGTGTGTGGTTAGGAGACACTCCTACACATATTTGAAGACCCTCAAGAGCTTTGCTTTATGTGGTTTGTATCTATCTGCCTATTATAAATGAAAACAAAATTTAAGTGATAAGGAAATGCGATTTATTGAAAAAATAACAAATATTACAAGGTAACGTGTTTTAAAAGAGAGGTAACTTTTTAAAATAATGAGAAGAGTCCCATTATTTACATACATAAAAAACGCGTTAAAATGCAAAAACAGCCGAATTGTTACATCATTAGTGCATACTTTTGCACTTAGTTGGCTGAAATAGTTTATGAAACAGCCTGTGGAAAATCCTGCTGCGTATGTGTGGGAGAAGTGTGGGAAAGCCAATAAATCCTTTGCATTGTTCTGAGAATTGCTTGACCCCCTTGCAAAGGTCCCCTAGTCTTTGCTTTAGAGCACAATGAAGTTGGGTCCTAACCCTTGACCTCTGGAGTTGCGCACTCTCACGGGCCTTTTCTGCCCTGTAGAAGTCACTCACCAGATTTCTTTTCTGGACTTGACTGCCGTTGGATACATTCACTTAGGTCTCTATCGACTTGGTTTGGAAGTGGTAAGGTCTCCTCACTTGTGATTGTCATCTCAGGCACATTCTTTGATTTGGATGTCTTTCCTCCTGAAAGATGGGAAGAGCAATGACAAAGAAGGTTTTCATGGCAATCAAATCAAGTAATTAATACACAGTTTCTAGTCATCTCTCTTTGGTAATACTACTACCTGAAATACGTTATAATTTTGTCACATGTTTTGTGGCTATGTGATGGCTATTCTAGCTTGTCAACTTACATTTGGGACTAAAACCCCCAAATGGAGGATACACCTATGAGGGATTTTTGCTTAATTTGAAGTAGGAAGATCCACTTCTAATCCAGATCTTTGAGGTAAGAGGACAGACCTTTAATCTAGATCTTGAGGCAGGAAGACACACCTTTAATCTGGGCTACACCGTCTGCTAGAAGCCTATAGAAGGACATGGAAGAAGGAAGCTTTTGCTCTTCCTGCTTGTCCTCCACCTTGCCTGCAAGTTCATTCCTTCACTGGCATTACAACCTACTTCTTCAGATTCCAGTGTCTACTGAAGATCAGCTGAGACGTCCAGCCTTGTGGACTGAGAAACTTCTGGATTCTTGGATTTTCTGTTCATAGGCGGCCATTGTTGGACTATCTGGACTGCAGCCTGTAATTCATTCTAATGAATCCCCTTTCAATATATATAAAGAGAGATTCATTCTAAAAGTTGTGCTTCAGAACCCTGACTAATACAGGCTAATTTGGTTACATTTACAAAATATACTAAGCAGTGATTGTACTGTGTCTCTTAAATACAAGTTATTTCAGGGAAGTGTTTGGTTTTTGTTTTGTTTTATTTAAAGTTACTCCTTTTCTGTCTTTTTGTGTAGTACTTATATGGTCCCTCCAACAATGTCTCCCTTCTCCAAGGCACTCAGGATGTATGGTTAGTAATTAGAGATAGTTAGGAACTTGCCATGTGCTGGGATTAAAGGCAAGTGCCACCATCATGCCTGAACTATGCTGATTTTTATAACTCTCAGCAGAAAGAAAAAGTTATGAAGGGCCCATCTAATTCATGTTTGTTCATGCTTGTGAGCAAAGGCATGTGCTCATTCTATTCTGGATTATACTGTGGAATGGTTGAGAGTATGGACAAGCGTTTTTAAACTACTTGGGTTTCAAGTGGCTTCTCTGCTAACTTGTAACTTGTTCTGGATTTTTAACTCTTTGCTTGGTAAGTTTCTTATGTATAAAATGAGACTAATTTCAGTAATGTGTCTGGAACACTCTGCCATATAATACTGCCCAGCTGCTTTCCCCGTTACCGAAGACACTGAGAAGGGAACAGGCATCATTTCTTCAATTAGTACTAACACTAGTACCCCCAGAGAGATCACGTTTTTTAGAGTGACTACTGGAAATTTGTAAGAGGAAAAGTTCCTTTGTTCACCTCTCTACTGCTTAAGTCGGATTTTATTACTTTGAATTACACCAGACCTTACAGTACTTAGAATGTGTTTTACCTAAATATATGCCTTTGAAATGCCTCTTTTTTTGAATCTGTAGATATTGTTTCAAGAGAAATCGATGGCTGAGGAAGTTCTTCAATTTAAGCAAAAATTATTAACATATTAATTGTACAAAATAATGGACTCCATTTATTTACTTATTTTCTATTTAGTTTGGGAGAGTTTGCATGGAGTGGCAAGTGCCATGTATATGAGGACAGTTTGGGGAATCAGTTCTTTCCACTCCAGGTTTTGAGGATCAAATTCGGGTTGTCAAGCTTGATAGCAGGTGGTGGTGGTAGTGGTGTGTGTGTGTGTGTGTGTGTGTATGTGTGTGAGTGTGTATGTGTGTGTGAGTGTGTATGTGTGAGTGTGTGTGTATGTGTGTGTGTATGTATGTGTGAGTGTGTGTGTGTGTGTAAGTGTAAAAAAAACCCTTTGAGCCATTTTCACCTGCCCCATGATGTGTTTCACGACGACATAGTTTTTCTTTTGTTTTCTTCAAGACAGTTTCTCCGTGTCTCCCTGGCTGCCTGGAATTTGCTCTGTAGACCAGGCTGGCCTCGAAAACTCAGAGATCTGTCTGCCTCTTCTAGGACTAAAGGCATGCGCCACCTCACCTGGCCTCGTGATGACATTTTCATACACCAGCTCCCTCCTGCCGATCCTCATTTATGTATTAATTTTGTTTTTGGGGGACAGGGTTTCTCTGTGTAGCCCTTGCTTGTTTAGGACTTTGTAAATTCCCACTTGATTTTGTCATTGTCCTACTGGCCATTCAGACATTTTATTGTTCATTTCTCATGTTTGTGTCGTTACTTCTGCTGCTGACTTTTATCCCTTATAACCTGATGACAAATATGTCAGTCCTTTTATATTTGAAGACTTGCTTTATGGCCTAAGGTGGGATCTATTTTGGAGAAGGTTCCATGGGCCACCATGAAGAATGTGTATGCTTCAGCTTTGGGGTGGAATATCCTATAGGTCGTCTGTTAACGTTTTGGCATGTGCTCTAGTTTTAACTGAAATTTTTTGTTGTTTTTTTCGGTCTGTCTTGATCTGTCTTTTGAGGAGAGTGGTATTGAAGTCACCTGCATTACTGTATATGGACCTCTATGTCCTTCTGTGTCCAGTAATGTTTGTCTTATAAAATTGGGTATGCTAATATTCAGTGCATATGTATCCACAGTCATTGTATCTTCTTAGTGGAGTATTCCTGTCATTAATAGTGACCTTTAGCTCTTCTGACTTAGTTTGCCTTTGAAGTTGCCCTGTAGGATAGCAGTATAGTTATTTGTGCTTACTTTTGGTTTTCATTTGCCTCAGATATTTCCTCTCCTTTCTTTCACTTTTGGTCTGAGTATCTTTGCCAGTGGGCCGATGTATTTTTTAGTGACATCAAAAGACTTTTGCTTGTAGTTCAGTTAGCAGTCTTTGTCTTTTAATTGGAGTGTTAAGACCATTTACAGTTAGTCATTTGTCAAACTTTGTACCTATTTCTTTCTTTCTTTTCTTTTTTTTTTCTTTTTCAGATCAGAGGACCGAACCCAGGACCTTGTGCTTGCTAGGCAAGCACTCTACCACTGAGCTAAATCCCCAACCCCAAATTCTTTTTTTTTTTTTTTTTTTTTTTTTTTCTCGAGACAGGGTTTCTCTGTGTAGCTTTGCGCCTTTCCTGGATCTTGCTCTGTAGGCCAGGCTGCCTTGAACTCACAGAGATCCACCTGGCTCTGCCTTCCAAGTGCGGGGATTAAAGGCGTGCGCTGCCGCCGCCGCCGCCGCGCCGCCGCCGCCGCCGCCGCCTATTTCTTTTTTCTTTACCTTAGAACTTGGCTGGCTTACATTATTAATAATCTTTGATTTTTTTTTCCCCTCCCCAATCCAATGCAACTTATTTCCTCAGCACTCAAGTGCTGGCTTGATGGTCATGAACTACTTTACACTCATGGAAGGTCTGTTTCTCCTTTCATTTTAAAGGTTGCCTGTATTTGATATAGTATGGGTGACAGTTTAGTTCATGGCTTGGAATAACATTGGTCCATGCTCTCCTGGCCCTTGGGTTTCTGCTGAGAGGTGTTGTTCTGATTGTAGCCTTTATAAGGAATTTGACACTTCTTACTTGTGACTTTCAGCGTTCTTTCTTGTCCTGTACTCTTGGCATTTTGACTACAGGAGGACATAGAGGGGTTAAATACTTCTGGATTTGGAGATCTGTTTTCATTCCTGAGGTTTCTGATATTTTCTGCTATCATTTTGTTGACTAGGTTTACTGAGCAGCTAGTCCACATCTTTAGTTCACTGTTACCGATTACTGATGGATAGGTTTATTTTCTTTATGTTGTCCTGCACATCTTAGTCTTGAATGTTGTACCCTTACTGCTCACTTGCTTTCTTGTCCTCTCTTATGCTCACTCTTGTCTCCCTCTTTTTCCCCATTTCCTCTCTTCGTCTCCCTGTCTGTCCCTCTTCCTATTTATGTTTCCGTGTTGAAATTCCTCCGCTGTTTGTCCATCCCTGGAACTCTTTCTTCTACAAGGTCTACCTAATTGGTGGTGCCTTTAATTGATTTTCAGATTGATTTATTAATTTCATATTTTCCCTGCAGAACCTCCCTTTTGGTTGACTATCTCATCCAAATTGTTAAATTTCTCATCTCAGTCTTGTATTGACACCTTTACTTCATTTATTGGTTTATGAGTCTTTTTTAAACCCTAGAATTCTTTGTCTGACATTTCATCTATTTCAGTACTCTTGGGTTAAAGAATCTTTGTAGGTGTAAAATTGCTTTGCTTTTTCATTTTTATCACCTTTTTTGTGTTGTGATTTGTGCATATGTTGAAATATACATCTTTTTCATTTTATATTGTGGTCTTGTTGTGGGTTTTGAATGAGAATGGCCCCCGTAGGTTCATATTTGGATTCTTGGTCCCTAGCTGGTGGAACTGTTTTGGGAAGGATTGGGAGGTGTGGCCTTGTCAGAGGAAGTGTGTCACTAGGGGTGGGCTTTTTGAAGTTTCAAAAGCCCTTACCAGGCCCAGTCATAGTGTCTGTCTGTCTGTTGGTCTTGTCTGTCTGTAAGTACCCCCTACCCTCCTCCCTCTTGGCTTGTGGATCACATGTAAGCCCTCAGTTACTGCCCCAGCACCATGCCTGCCTGTTGCCATGTTCTCAGTCATGATAGCATGGACTCACCTTCTGAAACTATAAGTAAGCCCCTAATTAAATGCTTCCTTTTATAAGTTGCATTGGTCATGCTGTCTCTTCACAGCAAAAGAACAGTTACTAAGACAGATCTTAGATAGCATCCTCTCAGAAGGGCTCAGTCCTCAGTCTTCCTCAGAAAGGAGAAAACACAACCACAATCACAGTAACAACAAAAAGAAACCTGATAGAGAAATATTGTAAAAACAAAGTCACTTATCACTCTACCCATAACCATAGGAAAGAAAATGGCAAGAATAATGCAACATAAACTCTGATGTTAAAAAATTTATTACAAAAGTAAAGCTGATCAAAGGAGGGGAAAGTGAGAAACAGTTAAGGAAAAGAAGAAAAAGAAAGGAGGTGCAGTTGAGGAAGCAGAAGAGAATGCTGAGAGGCTTCAAAACCACTGTCAAAGAGGAGTGGAGTGGAGCTGGAGAGAAGTCAGTCTCCCTCGGGAGTTAGCCTGGCTGCACCCACACTCCGGGCAGGCCCCTGTGCAGGAGTAGTCGACCAGCACGAAGCGTCCTCCACGTTTGTTGTTTTGTTTTTAAAAGAGAAAGAACATGAAGTTGGGGGAGTGGGAAAGTGAGGAAGAGAAAAGAATAGAATAAAAACATGAAATTCTCAAAAATAAATAATATACAAACAAAAATTGAAATGCTAAAATTATAGCAAAAGGAAGAGAAGCGATTAAAGACCTTGTCTTCCAAACCCTCTAGCATCGGAGTAAGCCGTGACTGGGAACTGGGCACGGATTGGGTTGTGGCTGCAGTCTGGCGCCTTTCCGCTTTGTCCTCATTGTAGGTAGAGGTTGGTGCTGTGGTCTGAGGGCTGGGCCATCAAGGGGATGCTGCCAGCCTCACTGCTCCGTCCGCCGTAGACACTTCCCTTCTTTGTGGACCTGCTCCACTGCAGGCCCACAGGAGCTTTCTGGCCTGTTGGCCGTCAGATTCTTGCGCCCTCCAGAGGCCCTCCAGTTGGTCTGCCTGGGGGTGGCCCACGTCCCACCTGGGTGATGGTGAGTATGTCAGGGAGGTGGTAAGGTAAACAGCACAGATCCTGCACTGGAGGGAGAGAGCTGAGGGATCTGAGCTCTGCCTGCCCATCTCACAGCTTTCAGACCCTGCAGGAGGAAGGAAGCTATGGAAATTGAGGAATCTAGCAGATACGGCCGTGACATTGTCTGTCCCACCCGGCAGCAGCAAACTGTCGTAAGACAGTTCTAGAGGCCAAGCCCAGAGCAAGCACAGAGCTCTTCATCTCCACTGTAATTGCCAGGCCATAGGTTTTGCTTCTCACCACAGAGGAGGGCAGGGCCACCAACACCTCATCCTCCATAGCCTGAACTCTCTGCTGCTTAAAGATTTGAGCTGGTTCAAGTCCCGCCCTTCCTCATCCATAACCACTTTTGTGACTTTTCCCATCCAGATGCTGTGGCAGGCTTTCTGGCTTGTGATTATTATCTTGTGTTCAGGTACCTGGAGTAGCTAGTCTCCAACAACAGACCTTGTGGTTGCAGCCTCAGCTTCTACCCCCTGGGAACCCATGTTGGAGCTGGGACTGTTGGCAACTTTTCTGTGTGCCACCTCTGTTCTGCTGTGCCTTTTTAATATCTGGTCACCTCTTCTTGATCCCCAGCACTCTGTTCTCTCCTCAGAATACAGCCCTTCTCATTTACACAGTGGCACTGAGGAAACTTAGTCTTCCATCAGACTTCTGAAGACTATAACAATATTCAGAGTACCTCAACTCCATTCCCACTTACTGAGAGAAAAATTCCGTTGATGGCTCTAAATACTAATAATTTCCCATAAACTTTTAAATAACTCTTGAAGGCTATGGTGATTGCTGTGTATCCTGGAAGTTGTCTGGTTAACTCAAGAATATTGCCTATATATATATATATAGTCCAAGTACTGAGATTGATTTTGTTGTCTTTGGTATATTGTTTTGGGTCAAGTGTCAGGATAGTACACGTTAACATTATTTCTTTCCAAGTCCATAGCATCTTTGGAAAATGTCATTGCATTTAATTCTTCTGATTATAGGAAAGAACAAACAAGAGTAGACACCTTTTTCTGTATTTTACATCATTGGGGATATTGAGAAAAAAAGGAATGATGATGAAATGCTTACATAGAAGGCAAATAGGTATCAGAGCTCTAGTTTAAGCTTAGTTAGAAAGAGATGCCCAAAGCAAGCAGATGCTATTACTTTCCCATGCCTAGGCTTAATTTTTTAAAAAAGAGTGAAGTCTGTGTATCAGGAGAAAAGTCATATTTTCTCTTTGCTTAAAAAAAAAAATCTGTGGCCAGGCGGTGGTGGCGCACACCTTTAATCCCAGCACTCGGGAGGCAGAGCCAGGCGGATCTTTGTGAGTTCGAGGCCAGCCTGGGCTACCAAGTGAGTTCCAGGAAAAAGCGCAAAGCTGCACAGAGAAACCCTATCTTGAAAAAAAAAAAAAAATCAGTGTTTTTGAAAGCAATTACAACCACAAAAAGAGGTTAACTTTGGACTCTTTGGGAGGCGTCCCTGTGATTAAATGATGGTTTTTCTTCTAGTATTTGCATAAAGTAAAACACCTCTGGTCTTACTGCTCATGAGTGCTGGAGAACCTTGGTGTTGTGCTTAGATTTTCGTTTCCATGTATGTGCTTGCGAACCCATTGGCTTGTATCTGATCACATTTAAATTACGCTCTTTTAAAACAATTATCTCAGACAACACGATAAGACAGAAACTGATTTTATAACGTCAGATCAGACTTACATTGTTTTTTATTTATATGATAAGCAGTAAATCTTAGTAAATACCATATTTCAAAGATAACTGTTATAAGCATAAGCATAAGAAAACTCGAGATTCATAAGTGAATTTATTTTTTGAAAAAGAAATGTCATGGACAGATAGGAACATTGTAATTGCAAAGAATATTGGATTTTTTCCTGTTTACCCTTTTTCCATTATATCATTTAAAATTGCAAGGATCTTTATTACTATTTATCAGCATTGCATTAGAAAGTTTAAGTTAAGCTTGTTCTTCAGTTAAGAGATTTGTCACATGTTTAATAGTTTAAGTATTTTAGGTAGCATTAGTGACAACATGCAGTGGTCACTGGGGGCATTGCTTTAGAAATGAGTAAGGGCTAGTGAGATAAACGGACGACCCAGTGGGTGAAGAAGAGCCTTGCTATCAAGCTGGTGACCTGAGTTCAGTCCGTGAAACACGTGGTGGGAGGCGAGGACATCCATAGTTGTTCTCTTACCTACATGCATGCATATAGAAATAAGCAAAGGGAATAAAAATATTTATGTGAGTGAGGTGTGGGAGAAACTCTTCTGACGGTCTCTGGTCTAGTGTGTGGCTTTTCCTCTGTAAGTCTGGCCCTGGCGTGTTTAATGCTAACCCCTGGAGAGACTTCTGTCTAGTTTGACCTGAATTTTTCCCCCATCAGTTTGTCAGCTTTACTTATGATTATATTTACATAGTTTAATCAGACACTACCTAAACTAATGAAATGTTAATGCATAAAGAGTAACTTCTGTGAGAAAAGTCTTGGAATTAGATGTGAGGAAGAGAACTAAGAGTCTGGAGAGGTTATAAATATCCACGTGAGTTGGCCATGGTTGCTTCACGCCTGTTTTCAAGTTTGCCTTCACTCGTAATGAAACCAGCTAGAAATGGTGTTTGTTGGTGTGTGGTTTAGTTATATAAGGAATTCTTATTGGGGATCCAGGCTTTCATCTAGGAACGGACTGGTAAGCGCATTTGAATGCTTTATGTTAAAAGGTTTAGGGTTTCTCCTCTCTCTCTCTTCCTCCCTCCCTCCTCCCTCCCTCCCTCCCCCCTCTCCCTCCCCTCAAATGTGTTTCCCTGAACTACTAACTAGATTAGGCTGGTCCTAAGTTAATCTGTTCACTAAATTCTTTTTCTTTCTTTCTTTCTTTTTTTTTTTTTTTTCTTTTCTTTTTTCTTTCTTTTCTTTCTTCTCTTCTCTTTTTCTTTCTTTTTTCTTTTCTTTCTTCTCTTTCTTCTCTCTCTTTCTCTCTCTCTCTCTCTTCTTTCTTTCTTTCTTTTTTTTTTTTTTTCGAGACAGGGTTTCTCTATGTAGCTTTGGCACCTTTCCTGGAACTCACTCTGTAGTCCAGGCCGGCCTTGAACTCACAGAGATCTGGTTCTGTCTCCCACGTGCTGGGGTTAAAGGCGTGCCCATCACTGCCTGGCCTCACTAAATTCTTATCTTGAGCATATTTCTCTTGGATTCTAACTTAGAAGAACGTTAATGGTAAGAGTGAAGTGCTTTGTCAAACACAGATTTTATAACAGAATTGGAGTAATACACTGATTTTGTAGTTAGTGCGCCTTGTCAGGTCTAGCACCTGTTGTAACCTTTATATCCATGCTGCTTTTTGTTTTGTTTTTGAAGGACTCTGTAGTTATCTAGGAGTTGGAGGCTCTTCTGTTCCTCTCCAGCAGCCTTCTGAATTTTTTTTTTGGGGGGGGGATAGAGGGGAGATAGGCTTCCTCATATATTTCCTTCAGCTGCTGTTTCTAGGGTAGACCCTTGGACTCTTGACCAAGTGCAGCGGCTTTATACAGAGGTGTCAAAACACTTTGTTTTTGAGTGCATATTAAAGCATGAAATACTGCCACAACTGGAATATAAAAGGCGGCTATTTTCTATTTTTTTCTTCATAACTGAGGAGTGGAAAATAGCCTTCAGGAATAAGCAGTAATGGGATTGGCTTGCACTCAGATTTCTGAGGCACGGTGCCCAGAGAAGGCTGCAAAGCTGTTTTGCTGGCTGCCTGCTCTGGAGCAGCTGACTAAGCCCTGCCGAACACGTTGATCTGTCCTGATTGCTCCCCTCCTAGAGCAGAGCAAGTTAACACAGTTTAAATCCAGAGCCGCAGGAGACGTTCCTGACCGCAGGGGGACCTCTTCCCTACCTTTGAAAGGAGGCGTGTTCTTGTCATTTCCAAGTCTAGTCACAAGGTGCTCGGGAAGAGATAGCTACATAAAAAGAATGACATTTCAGTGATTTCTCACACAGGCAGATCTTTTTGGGGGTTTGGTTTTTTGAGACAGGGTTTCTCTGTGTAGATTTGGAGCCTTTCCTGGAACTCGCTCTGTAGCCCAGGCTCGAACTCACAGAGATCCACCTGCCTCTGCCTCCCGAGTGCTGGGATCAAAGGCGTGAGCCACCACTGCCCAGCTGTGAACCAGTGTTTCTTGATATACATATTTGCGTGCGTGCGTGCGTGCGTGCGTGCGTGCGTCCGTGCGTGCGTGCGTATCTGTATAGAACAGAAGTTGACATTTGGCTTCTTACTTACCCTCTCCACTTTACTTCTGGGGAGGAGACCCCTCACAGAACCTGAAGCTCCCGATTTTGGTCACCCTGTCTCTGCATCCTCATCACGAGGGTTACACATGCCTGCTTCCGCAGCTGGCCTTTATGTAGGTACTGGGGGTCCAAACTCAGATCTCCGCATTTGCTCAGCAAAGTTACCACTAAGCGCTTTACCCCAGCCGAGACGTATACATTTTTAAACCCATGCTTCTCATGGATAAGTCTAGATCTGTCATTCTCTGAACATCCCACTAGTCACTATAAAGGTTTAATTTAGTTTTTGTTTGTTTGCTTACTTTTTGAGATAGAATAGCGTTCTGTAGTCCATGATAGCCTGGAACTTACCATTTAGCGCAGACTAGCCCTGAAGTCATGGCAGCCTCAGCCTCCCAAGTGTTGGAATTATGGTATGAGTCACCATGCCTATCTCTAAGCTTTATTTAGTAGACCTTTCAACTTTGTTCCTTCTCTTACTTGCCTGATAGGATAGATAATTTCACTTACAGAACATTATAAATTGCTCTACTGATGAACAACAGAGTATGGTGATCAATTTCTAAGTTAGAAGTTGTAGATCAACTTTTTACCATTAATTATTTAAAGAATAACCTTTAAAGTGTTCTAATTCATTAATTATAATTCAAATTTCTTTGATTATTAATAATAAATTCAGAAGTTCATACTGTGATCACTAAATTGAACAATTAATCGTAGAGTTGGCTAAGTTTTCCTGCTACCAAACAAACTACCATTATGCCAGAGATCTGTGCTTGACTCTAAAAGGGCATATCTCGAGAAAAATAAGAGTAGAAATCATTAAAAATATCATGAAATAAGGAAGAAAGGGAAATAAGATTAAAAAATACATGTATGTGATTTTGTGAAGTTAGAATATTTATCTGAACTTATATGTACTTTAACTGTACCTTCCTGCTAGTTGGTGGTGTCTTAGTTTGGTTTCTATTGCTGTGATAAAACACTGACCAAAAGCAATTTTGGGAGGAAAGGATTTAATTCATCTTGTATTTCCAGAAAAGAGTAGAGTAATAAGGCAGGAGCCTGGAGGCAGGAACTGCAGGAGAGGTCTTGGAGGAATGCCACCTTGCTCTCCATGGCTTGCTCAACCTGCTTCCTTATAGAACCCCAAACCACCTGCTCAGAGGTGACCACACATAGGCTGGGCCCTCCTACAGCGATCATTAATCAAGAAAATGCCCCATAGACTTGGCTTGCAGTCCATTCTGATAGAGGCCTTTTCTCAGTTGATAACCTGAGTTTATGTCAAGTTGACCAAAACCCAACCGAACAGATGGTATTTGGTCACTTATGACTTTGGCTAAGTACTCATAAGGTTAGTGATATGGTACTTAATGTTTCTGATTGTTCAAAATTATGGTTCCTTATACCTGGTTGAAATTCTGATTTTTTTAAAAATATGTTTATGTGTGTATCTGTGTGTATATGCACATGCATGTGAGTGCCCACAGAGTCAAGAAGAGGGCACTGGATCCCCTAAAGTTGATGTGGGTGGTGGGAACAGAATTCAGCTCCTCTGTAGGATCACTAAGCATTCTTTTTTTTTTTTTTTAAGATTTATTTTTTTTGTATGCATTAGTGTTTTGCCTGCATGTATGTCTGTGTGAGGGTGTTGGATCCCTTGGGACTGGAGCTACAGACAGTTGTGAGCTGCCATGTGGGTGCTGGGGACTGAACCAGGTCCTCTGTAAGAGCAGCAAGTGCTCTTAACCACCATGGAGCCATCTCTCCAGCCCCCTCACTAAAGACTCTTAACCACCGAGCCATCTTTCCAGTCCCCTGCTTTTTATAAAGAACAAAAGTTAAATCTTAGCCTTAGCCAATTAACTTTAAAGAAGCATGAGTTACTATTACTTTTGGTGCGCAGTACAATTTAAATGTTCTGTAAACCTAGTGTGTGTTAATGCGTGCCTGTAATCTCAGCATTTGGGAGACTGAGGAAGAAGGGTTGTGAGTTTAAGGCCAACCTGGGCTACATAGCAAGATGTTAGCCTTAGAAAAGATGGGAAATGAAGATTTTTTTTGTGTGTGTCTTCTACAGTAATCACTAATGCTGAAAGATATTACAAGCTTATAAAATGTGTAGCAACACTAAAATACTCTATTAGTACAAAAGAATGAAGACAGAGGTCAAAGAATGGGACAAACAGCAAGTAGGAAAATATGGTAGACAGCCATGTACAGTTAATGCAGATGGACAGAACACTCCTGAGAAGGAGGATTAGGGCTAGGGATATAATAGCTCATTGTCAGAGTCCACACTTAGCGTGCATGAGTTTAGCTGGATAAAAAAAAAAAGCATAAATGGAGACTTTATAGGAAAAGAGGTAAAACCATACCATGTAAATGTTAACCCAGAGAAGGCTAACTAACCTAAGTGGCTGTACTAGTGTGAGAAGGAAATGGGGCATATTCATAGAATAGACTCCAGGTAAGCAGTGAAAAGCCACACAACGTGAATAGTAGCCTCAGAGTTACGCCCAGGAAAGAAGTTACATGTAGCAAAAATATACTTTTACCCGTGGTTCAGTGTGGCAGTCTAAAGAAGTTGTTGAGGTAGGGTCTCAGGTAGCCCCTGGCCGGCCTATAGACGCTCGCTCTGTAGCAAGACTAGCTTTGAATTCTGGGTCCTCCTGCCTCCCTCTTGTGCGTTTTGGGTTTACAGGCCTGTTACCACTCCCAGGTACCTTCTGTTGTTGGTGCTGACGCTTTATTCAGCCTGGAACTCACTATGTAGCCCAGACTGGCCTGCCTCTCCGATCCCCACTCCCCACTCCCCACTCCTGCCCCCCCCCTTCTAGACAAGGTTTCTCTGTGTGGCCCTGGCTGTCCTGGAACACATTCTGGGTGATCTTTTGCCTCAGCCTTCCGAGTGCTGGGACTACATTGGCACCAGCCACCTTCTTAGAGGTTACTGTCTTCAAGGAGTTGCTGTAATAAGACTGCTTGGCCGCCTCGCTCGGTGAGATGCAGCATTGTTCAGATGTGCCAAGCTGAAACAGTGTCCCGTATTTTTCAGTTAAAATAGCTCACGTAGGTAGCGTTTCATGGAACCCTTGACTTACTGTGTGGAACCCCGCTTGAATCACTTGTCTTGGAATTCTGATTATAATAATGCTAGTTGGTGACATTTATTTAAACTCAGAACTGGAGGGTTATGAACTTTGACTGTGTATAAGGGGGTGTATCTGTGAGCCAGTCTGTGATTGCCTTTGCATATAAGTCTATCCTGAGGTGATGTTCCTTTAGCACTGCAGGAGTTGATTAAGGGGGCAGGGGGCACGGGACGGGACAGCTTCACTGACTTCTAAACTGTGAAAGGACCCACAAACACGGACTTTAACTTCCAGCAGTTTTTTCCTTGCTAGTTTGCAGTGATGCCGTGATCTGTAGTTGGTGATACCTTATGAGGTATTTTTAAAACGACAAACATTAAATGTTAACAGAAAAAGACAACCTTTCAGCCAGTTCGGACACA
Organism: Peromyscus leucopus; assembly: GCF_004664715.2. Taxonomy (NCBI): domain Eukaryota; kingdom Metazoa; phylum Chordata; class Mammalia; order Rodentia; family Cricetidae; genus Peromyscus; species Peromyscus leucopus. Next base: position 36,392,947 of record NC_051078.1, on the reverse strand, counting down.
AAGATGAATAAGGCTTAGTTTAAGGGGACAGTGACTTATGTTTAAAAGTAATGGATTCATCTAAGATTTTAACAGTCCGACTGTTCACTAATCCGTATCAATCTTTTCCTCTGAATGCTGCACAGATGGGAATGTACAGTTCCCATGTGGGTGCCAAATTGAGACTGAGACCTTTCTTCCAGCTCTTGAATTTCTGATACTGTTTTCTAAGATCTGTACTTTGTTTTTACTATGAAGCAGAAAAGGTTATTTTTTTTAAGTTTGGTTTTATTAAGGTAGTTACCTTTATGTTGGCATATATTATTTATGTAATTACTTCAGAATTCATAAGAGAAATATCAAACATCCCTAACTAGGTAGGCTTTTATGACCAGATATTTGCATAGTGTTACCGTAAGTACGTAAGTGGAGAAATGAAATCATCAGGTGGTTCTGACTGCTAATCCATGTTTTCATGGCCTCAGACACACATGCTAAGTCAGTGGTGGTGGAGAGCAGGGATCCTACAGACTGTGTTGAAACTGTTTCTCTTTTGCTGAAGTCCTTTGTTACATTCTGCCTAGAGAAAGAACGGCTGAGTGAAGGAAGAGGAACATGGGGGAGCAGAGATTGTTCTGGTTACGTCTTTCCTTATACTGCCCCCCCCCCAAGCTCTGGCCTGGCAGGAGCAGCATGGCCAGTGGTCCCAGTGTGCGTGTTCTTAGAACTGCCCTCGCCATCTTAGATACAGTGAGCATCATCACCTAGGCACGGCGCCTTCAGGGATCGGCGCATGGCCATTGCTGGCCCCCCTTCCTGCAGCTCTTGGCTTCTGGCGTCTGCGAACAACTGACTCTTCAGAGGTTCAGTTTTTGCAGTTTTTGTTCCAAGGCTCTGAGTTGTAATAATTCCAGCTGCTTCCTCTTTGTTTCCTTCAGCTGTGTTGATTTTTGCTTCCGTAAAAACCTGTCTTTCTTTTTCCTTTTCAGTCCTCCAGTTTCTGGTTTGCAATTACATTAAATTCTTGGGGCTGATGAGCTGGCTCAGTAGGTCAAGGTTCTTGCCACTCAGGCTGATGACCTGAGTTCAGTCCCAGAGATCCAGTGGTGGAGGGAGAGAACCGACTTCTACAAGTTGTCCTCTGACCTGTTCATACACACACACACACACACAAATAAATAAATGTAATAAAATATGGAAAAATCTGTTAAAATTATATGTGTGATATTTGTCCTTTTATTATAGCCTGTCTAATACACTTGTCAAAGTAATAGGCCATTACCAACCCAGGTGCTGGGGATGATAACTAGTCCATCTTTCCTGTGGTAGTTATTGAGCCTCTGCAGTGTGGGCGGCTTCTGCTGTCTGTGTGTCCTGTTAGGTGCCTCTTCTGTGTTCCCAGAGGTGTCTGAGCAAATGTCGTCATACTTGTGTTATTTTTCATCTCAAGGGCAATGATACTATTTTGTTTTGTTTTCTCTACCTAGTCATTAACATAAGTAAGATCTATATACATGAGGTGCACAATGACTGTTAACGAATGCGCATGCTTGCAGATCACTGTGGAGGGCAGAAGTCATGGTAAACAATATCTGCTAAAGGGGGAGGACCTTGCTGTGGTGATCTATTGTGTACCCCAATAAAGCTTGCCAGAGATCAGAGGACAGAGCCAGCCAGTAGATTAGACATAGAGGTCAGGCAGTGGACACCTTTAATCCCAGAAAGTAATATGGCAGGAGAAAACAGGAACTCGCTCTCTTGAGGCTGAGGATTTCGTAGAGGTAAGCTAGTGGTTGGCTGTTCTGCTTCTCTGATCTTTCAGCTTTCACCCCAATACGTTTTTGTTTTTTTTTTTATAAGACATTTTAAGATTCATGATTCATGCTACATCTTATTTTAACAGCTGGCATCTAAACTTCCTCAGAACTTGGAACTGGATCCTCATGTCGTAACTTACATGAAACCCCCCCAAGAAGCCACATACCCAAGGCTTCACTAGGCCTTTCCACCCCAGTTATCCTGAGATCGAACCTGCTCATTCTTTTCTGTTGGCTTGTGTTTTGAGACAGGGTTTCTCCGTGTATCCCTGACTGCCCGGGAACTTGCTCTGTAGACCAGGCTGGCCTTGAACTCAGAGATTCTCCTCCCTCTGCCTCTCAGAACCTCACATTCTTACTGGCATATCTTCACCAGTCCTTTGAAGGTATTCCAGAGAAGGGTGAAAGTCAGTCCGAGGTGATACCGTATAGTTTCTCAGCTTTTTGTGCATTATACTCCACTTTGAAGTCTTTCAAGTAAGTCTTCAAGCTTCCCTTGCCCTTCCTGCTCACGGGGCCCACGAATTAACCCCACGTTTGTGCTTCCATCATTGGTACTTTTTGATGTGGGAACACCCCCCAACACACACTCTCGAATGTGCACACGCACACGCACACATGCACGCACGTGCACATGTGGTTTCCAGGTCTTGAAGTTACAGTAATTACAATGTAACACACACTCCTTTGCTGAGTCCTTCACCATAATCTGTGTTATAGACCTTAATGTCATTTCTGTTGGACTCTCCATTAATATAGGTTTCCTCCATCTAACTATAAATTAACACATTTATAATTACTGTGTTAGCTCTCTGGTACTGTTGCAGAATACTTGAGCTACTTAAGTGTGTCGGCTCCCAGTTTGGGTGGTCTCAGTCTGTCACTGTCAAGCTGCCCTCTTCTTGTTAGGGCTCCATGGTGAGGAGGGAGCACTTGGTGGAGGCCCAGTGTGAGAGAGAGAGAAAGAATGATTGGTGCCACCTTTTTGACAGCCCATCCCTAGTGACTTAAGTCGCTCACTAGGTCCCACCTCTTCTCAGTTCTGCCACCTCCCAGCAGCCCCAGTGACCGGAGAGAAACTCTTGAATTACCAGGCTGGGGCACATTTAACAAGCAAGCTAAGAGAGTGTTATCTCAGTTCCTGCTGTTACTTCTCCTCTTCATCTGGTCACCTACTAACTAGATGACTTGACTGACATCTGTGGGAGTGTAGGATTCAAAGGGGGACTTCTTTGAAACTTTGTATGTCTGAACGGTATGATCTCAGCTCCCCGAGGAGCAGACAAGGGCCTTCCCTATCCTGATGGCTCACAGCCCCCTGTGGGCCAATAGCACCTGGGGGATCTGATGTCTCTGACCTCTGCCAGCGTGTGCACATGCTCCCTCGACAGACACAGGGATTGCACATAATTAAAAACAACAACAAAATCAAATCGTAAAGGGGAAGAACACCATAGATGAATCAGTAGCCTGAGATTACAGTTACTCAGCCGCAGGCTTGGAGACAGTAAGCCAGTCCTTTGACCTTAGGCTTCTTTTGATTATTAAACTGTGTCACTGAGTCCCTTCAGAGTTTTGATCTCATGTTACTTGTTAATTAACCTGTCCATTCATTCCTAGTATGTTCTAAGCATGTTATCACTTTTCTGATAATTTGCACAGAATTATGGTAGTCTTGACCTAGCCTTACTGATCCCTTCATGTTATGCATATCTTTATGTGTATTTATACGACAATAGCTAATATCTGTGAACCCAGCTTCATAAACATTGACAGTAACTTTCTGTGTGTTCTTCTTGCTTTTGCCTAATCAGTAACTATAACGAATGTGTCCTTTAGTCTTTGGGATTCGATAAAAAAATGTTGTGTACAATTACCTAAACCAGTGGTTCTGAACCTTCCTAATGCTTCGACCCTTTAATAGAGTTCTTTGTGTTGACGTCACCCCCAACCATGACATTATTTTCATTGCTATTTCATAACTGTAATTTCGCTGCTGTTAGGAGTCGTAATCCACAAGTTAAGAATTGCTGATCTAAGTAATACTTTTATTTTTAGTTTTGTATAAGTATTACCAATCCAAGGCTCTGTTTTGATTAAAAAAATATCAATCTTGGACAGGGGTATAACTCAATAGTGGAGTACATTTGATCCTAAATACCAAAAAAAGGAGAGATTTATTTTTGAATTATAGTTCAGGAATTTAAATTTTTATCAGATAGTAGTGTTTAACCATCCACCACAGGTGGTCACTGGTTTTAAAGTTCAGGAGATAATCATCAGAGCAAGTATTTTAAAAAAGATTCTTTATCTTTCAGTGAAGTTCTGGTTTTATGATTTAAAGTTACTTATTAAAATTAATCTTATTTATGTGTATTGGGTTTTTTTTTTTTTTGCATATATGTCTGTGTACCATGTGTACCTAGTGCCCTTGGAGGCCAGAAGAGGGCATTGGATTCTAGGAACTGGAGTTACGGATGGTTGTGAGCCCAGCCATGAGGGTGCTGGGAATTGAACTCGGGTCCTCTGGAAGAACAGCCAGTGCTCCTAACCTCTGAGCCATCTCTCCAGCCCCTAAAGTCACTTTAAAAGAAAAAAATCAACAGGGGTTTGGCAAAATAAGTGTAGCTGGAGTACATAATTTAAAAGAGTAGTTGTTTTATTTGTAAAACGATACTGCGATGGTCTTTGTCTTGTGCTTTCGTTTGCTGGGCTTTTCCCATGTTGTCGGTAGCTGTGTGTCAGGCCGGGACACCACCTCACATAGTTACAGTTGCTCTGGTGGTTCTGGTGGTGAGACGATGACCTTCTGAACTCACTGAAACAGGACAGCTGTTTAAAATAAAACCCCCTTTGTGGGGACTTACCACCTGCAAATCAATTATTTGTGATGAGAAAGTATGTGCATTTTGATGATTTCAAAGTCAGGTTTTAATTATAAGTTTTAAGTTTTAACCTACTAACTAGTAGCAAATACATTTGAAAATACGCTTAAAGAAAACAATAAACTTCTTGTAGAAAAAAATTATCTTTTAAAATCCTGACGATTTGGGGTTGTGATTTACTTAACTTACTAGGGGCTACACTTTCAGAGGAGAGTGACCCTTCTCTCCCAGCAGCTAAGAATTGCCCTTGGCTAGGGGGGAAACTGCCCAGCCCCTCTTCCCCCTTGATCTTAGTGTTTCAGGCCTGTACGGTTTTGTACATGGTGTCACAACCGTCAGGATACCGTATGTGTAGCTGCTCTGCTGCGTCCAGAAGACACTGTTTCCCACCTCCGCTGGCTCGTACCCTCTTTCTGCCCCCTCTTCCACCGCGAGCGACCCCTGAGCCTGGGGAGGAGCAAGCACAGCATGTGTTCTTCTTCAGGACTGCTCTCTGTAGTCTCTTTATACCTTACCTGCTCGCTTGGCTGGTTGTGGGCATCTGCTGAAAACAGAGGCTTGTCTGATATGTGGAGCTGCTTCCATCTATGGTTATAATGATAGGTCATTGGGAGTGTTAGTGTCCAATACTGTGTCCATTTAACAGAATAATAGTAGTAAGTTCTCTCCCAGGGTCTATGATCTGGCTAGCCATAGATTCTTAGCCAGGGAGGAGTTTCATCCTGGGGGCAGGCCTTAAATCCAATCCATGACATTCATGGCACTATTGGACCAGTGGACATGTCTTACCAGGCTGGTGGTTGTAATCCAGAGGTTACACCTGGGCAATATTGGTCATTACTTCTCTGTTCTCATGAAAGCTAACCAGTAAACATGGAGCTCCCACCCAGGTCAGTAACCGCTTGCTTTCTCCAATAAGGTCTTATCTCGAGTTGTGGAGGATGTCCAAGAACATTGGTGATAGGCTGTAATGTTTGAGGACTTTGGGACCTGGGTGGGGGGTGGGACGGGACACATGCCATGGTACATGTGTAAAGGTCAGAGGACAGCTTGCTGGACTTAGGTCTTTTCCTTCTACCACACGAGCGCCGGAGATCAAGTTCAGGTCCCCCTTAGCAGCTGAGCCATCTCACTAGCCCCAAGAATTGTTTGGTTTTTGTTACATAGTTTTAATGCTTAGGTTTAGATCCATCTATTTTCTTTCATCTGTTTTAAGTTAACTCTTGCATATGGCATGCAAGTCCAACTCCATTGTATTCCATTAGAATATCCAATTTTCCCAGCACTGTTGTTGGAAGATTGTCTTGGCAGTTTCTATGGACTCCTCCTCCTACTGCTTAGATGTCCGTGTTAACTTCTGATGCAAGGGCTACAATGTTTGGATTACATTGTGTTTCAGCAGACTTTGTAGTAAAGAAAATAGGAGCCCGATAGTTTACTTCTGTTTCAAGATCATTGTGATTATTCACGTCTCTTTGGAATACCATATACATTTTAGGGTATGTTCTCCTGTTGCTTGAAATAAACACTGTTGGGCTTTTGATCGGGGCTGTATTGAATAGGTAGAGCCCCTTTGAGTAATAGTCAGTCTTAACAGATTTGTCATAGAGTCCATGAAAAGAGGATATATTTTCATTTACATACATGTTTTCTAACTTTATTCAACAAAAGTTTTTAGCTTTTGCTTTTTGTTTTTTTTGAGACAGTTTCTCTGTGTGGCCATGACAATCTGTAGACCAGGCTGGCCTTGAACTCAGATTGACCTGCCTCTGCCTCCCAAGTACTGGGATTAAAGGTGTACGCCACCACCACTGGCTGTTTTTTTAGTTTTTAGCATATGTCTGTCATCTTATTGGATAACTCCTAAGGATTGATGTTATTTTTAATACTGTTTGGTTGCTGTTATAAGTGTATTCTTTGTCTGTGTGAGTACATGTGTGCAGTGTACATGCACGTGTGTGTACATACATGGGTTGTGGAGGTGATGCTCCTCAGGAGTTATCAACCTTGCTTTTTGAGAAGAATCTCTCACCAGTGAATATATCCTATGCTGGACTTTTCCTTTATCACACTAATTCGTTCTCCTTGGATGTTAGATATCTTCTTAAATTGTGCTTTTTCATGAGCCATTGTTGGTGTTTTGCATGTTTTTGAGATATTTGTTCATTTTATTAGGTTATTCACTTTCTGGTGCATAAATCATAGATTTTTCTTATTTATTGTTGTAGCTAGAGTTCTCCAGCCTGGCCCACAGTCAGGACAAATATCTGTCACTCTCCAGTCCCACAGCCGCTCAGACCCAACCAAGTAAACACAGTGACTTATATTGCTTACAAACTGTATGGCCGTGGCAGGCTTCTAGCTATCTAGTTCTTACATCTTAAATTAATCCATTTTTATAAATCTATACCTTGCCACGTGGCTCATGGCTTACCGCCGTTTTCACATGCTGCTTGTCATGGCGGCGGCTGGCAGTGTCTCCTCCCATCTTCCTGTTCTCTCAATTCTCCTCTCTGTTAGTCCCGCCTATACTTCCTGACTGGCCACTGGCCAATCAGTGTTTTATTTATTGACCAACCAGAGCATTTGACATACAGACCATCCCACAGCATATTGTCTACTTAAATAGGTACTAATATCCACATTTTTTAATTGTATTTATTTACTTGTGTTTGTGGCTCTTGAATGCGAGTGTGTGTGTGTGTGTGTGTGTGTGTGTGTGTGTGTGTGTGTGTAAGGACAACTTTTAGAGTCTCTTCTTCCTCACCATGTGTATTTGGATGATAAAATTCAGTCACCAGGCTTGGCAGCAAGTCTCTACCTACTGATCTATGTCATCTTCTCATTGGTATTTTTTTCTAGGTCAGTGTAACATTTTCAAAGAACCAAATTCTTGTCTTGTTTATCCCCACTCTGTTCTTATTGTATACTTCTTTTTTCTAGTTTTTGATTTCATTGGCTCTTTGTTTTCTAATTATTATTTTGTTGTTGTTGTTGTTTTGAGACAGGGTTTCTGTGTGTAGCTGTGGTTGTCCTGGGACTTGCTCTGTAGACCAGGCTGGCCTTGAAGAGATTTACCTGCCTCTGCCTCTCAAGTGCTAAGATTAAAGGTGTGCACCACCACCACCACCACCTGGCGTTTTCTGATCCCGTGAAGTGTACTATTTGCCTGTTTGAGATTTTCTTTTTGATGTAGACAGTACAGCTAGAACTTTCCTCAACACCTTTGACTGAACTCTCAAAGTTTTAGGGTATCAGTGTTTTGACTTGTTTCAAAGTGTATTCTGTGGTCTGTTGTGAGTTCTGTGGCCCATTAGTTAAGATTGTATTATGTTATCTTCACATATTTGTAAACTTTCCTTGTTTGATGCTTACTTTCATTTTATTGTAATCAGAAAAAGACACACACACACACACACACACACACACACTTATTTCTGTCAGGGCTGTAGCTCAGTAGTAGAGCATTTGCCTAGCATTGCATGTCCTGGGTTTAACCTAAAAAGAGAAAACAATGTATTCGAGTTTGTCTTGTGACCTTGTGGTCTGGACTGCTGTGTGTCCTCTGTGACCTAAGAGGAGGTGTGCACTGTGGTTAAATGAAGTATCCTGCATCTGCCTCTAGGTCTAATACATTAAACTTTCAAGTCCTCTCTTTCTTCTTGTCTGTTTTTTTCTAATTATTATTGTAAGTTGGCTGTCAAAATTTCCAGTTTATTGTAATCCTCTTAGCTATATTCCTTCTTCTTTTACTTTGCCCTGAAAGCCTTCTTACATCATGTTTTGTTGGGCAAGTCTGTTGGAAACAAATATCTTAATTTCGGTTTCATTTTTGAAGTATAGTTTTGCTGACTATAGTATTCTTGGTTAGCATTTTCTTTTTCCTTCCAGTGTTTAAATATGCTACTCTGGCCTTTAATCTCTAACGTGTCATTGGTTTTTAACCGTGTTGAAGGACCTTGTGTAGATTAAATAGCTTCCTTCTGGCTGCTTCAAGGCTCCTCGCTTTGGGATTTGTACACTTTTAATAAAAAGGTGTCTTGGATTTCTTTGTGTTTATTCTTAGTAGGTCTTGTATACTTGTGTCTTTGGCATCTGAGCTAGGAGTTTGGGGCCAACATTTACTGTTTTTTAAATGTAATTATTTCCATTTTGCTGTCCTGAAGGAATTCTCACGATGCTGAATTCATGTGTGTACTTGGTGGGGTCCCAAATGTCCCTGGTGCTCAGCTTATTTATTTACCAGAATATTTTTCATTGTTTGATGGCTAAGTAAGTATTTATTTGTACTGTTGTAAATTATGGACAAAGGGCCCTTCCCGAATGTACACAGTTACTCAGATGCACTACGGTAAGAAGTCATTTTTATCCCCTCTTGCATCTACTTAAACCCACCAAGATCTATTTAATGTTCTCTGTTAGCAGGCAGCTACCACTGTTTTCCATCTCAAGAGTTCCTTTTCTTGAAAATCCAGAATTCTGTCTATATTATTTCCTACTTTCTACTCTTTCCCCAGGTCCAGGAACTTCCATTTTAGTTATTTTTATATGACTTTGTTTGCAGTTATGAAGATATCTTTACATTCTTGTTTTCGTGCCAGATTTATATTTTGCATTTGCAGCGTAACTCAGTTTGGACTGAACCACTTTTTAGGTGCTCATTGGCCACATTGGCTTATATTTTGGATAGCTGACCTCCATGCTATAATACAGAATCCATATATAATTGATTATTTATGGTTTATTATGTTATCCTTATTCTAGAGCAATAGGCAAGAACCATGGTCAGCAAACTTTAGAATACGCTGTGTTCAGGTTCTGTAGTAATGCTATGTAGTTAGATAGACATTAGGGACCATATGGCTGTGTTAAAGAGAGTAGGGTCTGAAGCGTTGGTAGAGCGTGTGTTGATCTTGCTTGGGAGCTGGATTATGAGCACCTGCCTCGCATGCATGAGGTGCTGCATTTCATCCTTAGCATTGAAAAGAATTATCCAGTATGACTTAGTTTCAAGTGTATAGAGACACTCGTGTCAAGTGGAGTATTCCAAGGGCTTACAGGTTGGTTCTCTTCCAGGAGCCTCTCACAGGTGAGCTTTGGTGAGGTTAGTTTCTCCTCTGCTGGACATGGTGCTTCCTGAACCTTCCCGAAAGGAGGGCTTCTGTAGTGTGAAGTCTTTTTGTTGTTCTTTGGCTTCTGAGATAAGGTCTCACCCAGTGTCTCCAGTCTAGCTGGGAATTCACTGTATAGCCCATACTGCCCTGACATCAATCAGCCTTCCAGGGGCTGGGGTTATAGGTGTGAGCCACCATGCCTAGCTCTAGCGTACAGTCTTAGGGAACACAATGATAGTTGAGAGCGACTCCTTAATTCACTTAGATGTCTAAGATGTTGAAACAGATGTCCTGAATTACTACTGACGGCCATGGTGGATCTGTGTCCAAAGGTGCAGCTATCAGAAGTGAAGCGGAGAGCATTTAGGACGTCTACAGTTAGCACACGTAGGGCATGTCTACAGTTAGAGCGTGTTCTTTGGAATCAGCTTAAGCTTGCTGGGCTGCCTCCTATAGACATCTGTGTATTATCTTGTCTAACCCATACCAGAGCTTCCATTTTGCCTGTGAGGGGGTAACTTTATAAGTGAACTGAAGTCCTGCGGAAATGCTAGGGGCGTGAGACCATTTTGAAGGGATATAAGGCTCTCCGTCAGTCCAAACTTGAGTAGAATCAGGAGGGAAGGGAGAGAAACGCTGTCTTTCTACTGTTTGTGAGCGAATTGACTTTCAAAAAGCCTTTAACCTGTTCTCAGGGCGAGCAGGTCATAGAGAAGAGCAGAAAGCAGCCGGTGACGTCGACAGAGCCTCTCCTGTATTGTGCCGCTGCTGTTACTCTGGCCCTAGATTACAGTCGGAGACCCTTGAAGGACTTTCCCAAGTGACGATGCAGGAGAGGGTCGAACTCTCTGTCTGAGGTTCAGTCTCCAGCAATCGCTGTCCGTCCGTCATCGGATTGCGATCATCTGCTGATCTGCTTCTGCTTGGATATCCAGCTAGGAAAAATGAATACAGCCTCTGTGGAGGAAGACAGCAGCATCTGGAGCCTGTACATTGCTCCAGTTGCACATCCTCATTCACATAGAATGTCTGGCATTTAGTAAAATACTGCTACCCACATAGCAAAAGGAGAAAAACCCAACACCAGAAACAGATCAACGGGTTATCCAGACTAGGGGGTTATATACAGACAGGAGCTTTAACATATGGTGATTAATACGTTCACGAAAATAGATGCTCAGCTGAGAATTTCACTAGAGAACTGGAATCTATAGAAAAGAATCAAATGGGGGTTCTATAACTGAAGAGATGAACAGCACAACAAGTGGGTGGATTTCATCCCAGGTCAGGCACAGGCGGAAGGAAGGATGTTGGTACGTTACAGGGCACTGCTCCACACCACTGTCTTGGTATCAGGCTAAACCCAGCTATCCCCTGGTTGCTTTTTAGACTGATTAGTCAACATGTCTTAAGATTTTAGAGCTTGGAGATGAAGAGAAACCGTATTGGATTATAGTTGCAATACTTGCCTTTTAATGTGTATAGTTTCGTATTTTATTCTGGCGGTGTTGTTAAAATTAGAGTAAAAACATAGCAGAGAATGGCCAGATAGGAAGTTATCAGTTATAGATTTGTATTTGTGTTTCCCAGCCTTTGGGCAAACAAAAAATTTTCCGTAAGTCACCTGTTCAGCAAACCTCGAGTATACCCTTAGAATGGGAAATTAAGTAGAACACATATGGAAAACATATAAACAGCTGGATTTATTTTAGCACTGTGGTGTTGTAAAGGCTCTTGTTTTGTTTAGGTATACTACATAGCTTGCAAGGTGATCTGGTAAATTTGGTTATTATGGGTCATGAAGAGCAATTAGAAAAGAAGGTACAGGTCTTGGGGAGTTGATTAAGGGAGCAAGTTCCTTGTTTTTCACTTATTAGGCTCTGCTGATTCCAGTAAGATGGGAAAAAATATTGCCAGTTACATTTGACATCCTGTAAATTGTAACATGCACCCCGACTTCAGAAATGTTATAATTTAGAAGACAAGGCAAACGTTGATCTTACCTCCAAGTCTTAGGTCTGTTTCCTAGTATTTGATGATTTGCTCAGGGGAGGTCTCTGAGTGTTTTCCCTACCGCGAAAATGGGATAGGATGGATCTGACTCTTTCCTGAATGATAGTTGAGACTTGAGATGGAACCTGGCATCAACATAATAGTCCGTTTTCACTCTAGGAGTTTTCAGAGGGTACTGTATAGGGGATTTTCATTCCTTCAGATCTCATCATTCTTGTCTCTCTGTGGACTTCAGTAAAAATGTTTCCCTTCTATTGATGCCAACTGAATATAGCATTAATCAAATTACATCTTTTTGAACAAAAAGTGTAGATTCTGTGATGTTTGCTGGAATCGAGGACTCCTTAATATATTCCTATTTTGAAGATTCACTGTAAGCCCAGAATGACAGTTTTCTTGAGCAATAAAATATTTAAAACTTCAATTTTCGCATGTTCTTCCCTTTCAGAAGTTTTCACGCTGCATCCAGCTGGTAGGATGAAAAAGTTCAAGAGGAGACTGTCCCTCACGCTCAGGGGAAGCCAGACGATCGACGAGTCGCTGTCGGAGCTGGCTGAGCAGATGACGGTGGAGGAGAGCAGCAGCAAAGACAACGGTAATGCCGGGCGGGAGACGGTAATGCTGGGCGGGAGACGGTAATACCGGGCAGGAGACGGTAATACCGGGCGGGAGACGGTAATGCCGGGCGGGAGACGTCTGACTGCTTCCTGAACACCGCTGAGGCCTTCGGTGTAGAGAACCCGAACGTGGCGCTCGGCTAAATCCTTCTTTGGTGTTTTGGAAGCAAAAGACTAACTGGAATATTGGCTAATATATTCTGTTCTCATCCCAAATGAGATGGACTGCCCATGTACTTGGTCTCCTACTCCTGTGAACGCCTTTCTGTTTTTATTATTTTTTTTTTTTTGGAGCTGAGGACTGAACCCAGGGCCTTGCACTTGCTAGGCAAGCGCTCTACCATTGAGCTAAATCCCCAACCCCATTAGTTCTTAAATATGAATATAGTATTTAATATAATATATAATATTATATTATATATATAACATATAATATACAATTATAGTAATTGTTAAATAAATTAACATTTAAATATTTTATAACTTGAGCAAGTTTATACAATTCTTGTTTGTAGCTTTATCATGGTTTATAGCATTCTGGATGTGCACTGACTGTCTCTATAGATTACAAGGTTCATTGGATGAGTGAGTTTACTATTTTCTTATTTAACGTACCACAGTGTGTTCATAATATTGAGAACACATAACAAAGACAGAAACATGATGTTTCATTTGACAGTGCTTTTACAATACAAAGTAATAGTGCCCAAAGTGTAATGTAAAAGATTGAAGGGTTTGATAAGTCGAATGACTTAAAATGTAAACTTGGTGAAAATCTTAGAACAAGGTTGTACAATCAAAACCAGAATAGCCCTAGGAATGTGCTGGAGACCAGGAAGGAGCTCATAAAAATGGCTACTAACGCGCTATGGTTTGCAGCGTAGCGTCTGGAGAGCTTCCTTTCCTGTGCACTTGAAATTCTGGTTGGAGATCTCAGGCAGTGATTGAAAGCCTGAATGCCTGCCCCATTGCAGGTAAATGCTTGTGGTGTGAGGCAGACAGAAGGTTCTGTAGGTCAGCAGTCATGGTGTGGGGCTGCGGACGCACTAACGCACTGAAATACTGCCTCGGTGACATCAAGAAGTCAGCTTTTCCTCCCAGGCCTCAGAGACTTGGCTTTTCTACTCAGACAGATCATTCTCTGCTGAAGGTTTTCCCTCTTGTCAGCAGAGCCAAGACCCTCGCTTCATGCCTGCAGCCTTGCTTGGTTTGGGAATGCTTTCCTTGATGGCTTGGTTTCTGACAGAAGGGGAGGAAAATGAGCTCCAGAAGAAATTCAAGACAATAATTTGGATTTCATTCTATAGGGTGGTAAAATTTGTATTTGGCTTAAATCTTGAAGATGATTTTGTAATATTTATCCCTCTTATAAAGGGATCTGTGAGCTACGTGGAGCAGAATCCTACTGTCCTCCCAGGCCCCCATTGACTTCTTGGTGATAGTGGTTGAGTCCAGCTTGCTCATTCTTGCAGCTAGAAATGTCTGGCCAGGGTATTTGCAGTGATGCTCAGGGATGAAAGAGGCACAATGTCCATCATGGTACCTGGCTTCTAGAATGCATTCCTAATGAATATTTGATTACCAAACTGTTGTGTTAAAATCGAGTCATGGAAAATGCACTGACTTTATTTAGATAGGTAATTAATAATTTAGACTAATTGATTATTTTCTGAAATACTTTAGTAATTGTCTTAAAATCTGATTAGTTTGTAACAAATGGTGATGTCATAGTTAGGGTTTCTGTTTCTATATAGAGACACCATGACCACAGCAACTCTTGGTTTTTTTTGAGATAGGGTTTCTCTGTGTAGTTTTGGTGCCTGTCCTGGATCTTGCTCTGTAGACCAGTCTGGCCTCACATTCACAGAGATCCACCTGGCTATGCCTCCCAAGTGCTGGGATTAAAGGCATGCGCCACCACTGCCCAGCCACGGCAATTCTTATAAAGGAGCACATTTAATTGGGGCTAGTTTATAGCTTAGGGATTTAGTCCATTATCTCAGTGGTAGCATGTAGGCAGACATAGTGCTGGAGAAGGAGCTGAGAGTTCTATATCTTGATTTCCAGGGAGCAGAAGCAACTGTGTGGCACACTGAGCATAGCTTGAGCAAAGGAGACCTCAAAGCCCACCCCCACAGTGACACACTTCCCCCAACAAGGCCACGCCCACTCCGACAAGGCCACACCTCCTAATGGTGCCACTCCCTTGGGGGTGGGCATGCATTTTCTTTCAAACCATCACAGGTGAAATGTTAAAAGTACCTAATATTTTAAAAATAGTATAAGTTGTTTATTTGTAACAGACAGTGAAAAAGGAAAAATAGGGACGCTGTTGGAACTCCTCCTCACCAGAGTGACTTGATATCATACCTGAAGACATAGGTAGACATTGATTCCTCTTTGGCATGACTACCATAGTCGGTTGCTGCTTATTTTCTGTGTATAACGTGGATTTCACCTACAGTTTTGACAGGAATTCTAAGTCTGTTGTTGACCTTGTCAGTGCCTACTTGCTAGAGTAAATACCTTCCCCCCCTTAGAGAGTTTTTTCCTTCCTCTCTTGTTTTTAGCATAAGAACTACACAAGATAGGGTTGCACACAGAGATAGAGTTCATGTGAAAATACTGCATAAGAATGTATGTGGACTGTACTATTTAAAAATCTCACACGTAACAAAATAAATTTATAAAGCAAAAGTGATCTTTGTCTAGTTTGAAACAGTGGCAGTCTGGCTTAAGGAAAATCATTTGTAACTTCTCTGAATAAACTGCCCCAGACCAACTTTTGATTTCCTGTCTCTAGTTTGATCACGAGCACGGTCGAGAGCCCTGTTACTCTGTCAGTATGTGTAGGCATGTAGCTGTCATGCATACTAACAAAATGGAGAAGTTCACACTTGTAGGGTTGTAATTATATAAATACCTTAGAAAAATTCTAATGTACATGGCCCTTCGGTCATCATCTGTGGTATTCCTCTCAACCAGAATTGGAGAGATTTCTGCAGTTTTAATAACTGTATCACACTTGGAAGGCTTAAACTCAGCTGACGATGTTCCGCGATAATTGTAATTCACAGTACAGTGCGTAGCTGGGATGTTTGCACCTTGACTGATGGACTGAATCCAGGAAAGAAGAATCTTGAATGTTATAGATGAAATTTGATTAAAGTTGTTAATCTTGGCCACTTCACACATACTGGCCCTAACTTAGAACAGCTTTATTCAAATATAAATTAAAAATCATAAATGGAGGTGTAAGCTATTATTTCTAAAATACCTACTGTGAAAGATAACAGAGAAAAATTATATGTCTCGTTTTATTTATGTGTTTGCTCTTGTAACACCAAGAATTGGACTTGGCCTCACACCTGCTGGCAATCACTGTACCACTGAGCTATATTCCCAGCCCTAAGAGTTTAGTTTTTAAAAATTGTCAAAAATTAATGTTTCATTTTCTTTAAAAGTTCAGCATAGAATTACCATATGGACCAGCAGTTCCATTTTTGGGGATATTCTTAATAGAATTGAATTAGGTGTTCAAACAAAATACCACTAAGATTCTTCCTCACGTATAGCTAACCGATTCTGATGTCCTATATTGTCAGATGTTTCTGCTCGGTAATGACTCTTGCTTATTTAAAGATTATTTATATAACAAAATACCAAATTTGGAGCAAATATCTCTGCCTCCATATTGATATACATTTAAGTATTTCTGCTTTATTCACTAATTGACTTACCTTTCTGAATGTCTACCAATAGAAGTATAAATTTCTTTAGATAAGGATTATGTGTGTTATATTATATAGCATATTTAACCATGAGACACATGTAAGATAGCATATGGAATAGAATCAAAGATGTAGGTAATTTGATAATAAAAAACTTGGTGAGGTATATTAGTGATGTTAACCAGTTTTGGTCATTGAAACAACTTAAAATATTAAGGTATTTTCTATAAATATATTTTTCATAGAAGTTATTTTACTCTAGCACTTTGAATAAATAGCCAAAGAGGTGAGCTTACATGTAAATGATCTCCATTAAAACCTTCTGTTTGGTTTTGTTTTCTTAATCCTTCTCATCTGATCCCGACTCTTGCGATGACTGTGGAATGACTCCTGGATGCCGTGAACACAGAGCCTATTGTGAAGAATGGCAGACCTCCCACGTCCCACAGTGTACATTCCTTCCTTCATCAGTACACAGGGTCCTTCAAGAAGCCGCCATTGCGAAGACCCCACAGTGTTATCGGAGGAAGCCTTGGTTCCTTCATGGCAATGCCCAGAAATGGAAGCCGATTAGGTAATGTGGTTCTGTTGCATTTGACTTTCTGGTTGTAGGACATCTACACTGGGTGTTAGTTGTATGGAGAAAAAAGATGGAGGAGTGCTAATACCATAGAGGAATAATGTTGGCATATCTATTCACCCAGAAGAACCTCCATAAAAAAGCAGACGAAAGATTTCAAACTGTGGCTTAACTGTCATACTGTATCATAGTATATAGTCATACTTCAGTAGCTCTTTATTTATATCATTACCACATAATGGTTCAGTACAGGAAATAGATTATCACCTGATTTGTTGTTCTCTTGCCTTTATGTCCTTAGGAATATCTAGGAAAAATATCTGCAGGGTTTTGTGTATTTCATGTGTCTGATCTTTTTTGATAGTAGTGTATTATGTTTTGATTTAAAGATAATTTTAAACATTGCTGTTTCACTGTCCCATTAGATGATTGTATTTTCTAACGTTCCTGAATATGTTATTCTACTGTTTGCTTTATTTCTTACCCACTGTAGGTTACTCCCTGGTTCATTTCAGTAATTTTAAGACTGAGCTTCCCTACAATGTGGTTTCGTCTGTTAGAAATGTGCCGTTATCCCTGTCAGTACCGCACAAAGGATGGTGTGCTGAAAACATCTTGAGCTGGTTATGAGAAATGATTACGATAGTTGGTTGTTAAGGTTTATAGTTAAGCAGCTAAATTTAAAAAACAAAGGCAATTAGAACTCCAAAGCCATCCCCTGTAACTGCTTTACTCCTGTCCACAATTATCGACTCTCGGAGGGTTATTTGCATTGTTTGTTGGTAGTGATAATACTACATAATGGTTTGTCATTGCACATTTCTCCCAGCATCCCATGTCCAATAATACTATCCCAATACTTTGAAGTCAGCTGTGAAGGGAATATTTATCTTCAAGAAATCTGGTATTGGCTTGTAATTATCAGTTGTGTAGACAAGAGGTTGATTAGTAAATGTTTTAGGTTTTATGGGCTGTAGTCTCTGTTGAATATTCTTTTGCTGTAGTCTCTGTTGAATATTCTTTTGCTGTGGGTATAAATCCTTAAAAATGTAACAAACATTTTTAGTTCAGGAGCAATATAAAAACGTCTGTTCTGGTGCACGCCTTTAATCCCAGTGTTCAGGAGACAGAGTCAGGCAGATCTCTGTGAGTTCAAGGCCAGCCTAGTCCACAGAGTGAGTTCTAGAATAGCTAGGGCTACACAGAGAAACTCTGTCCCAAAAAAAACAAAACAAAATAAATAAAAATAAAAATGAGACGCTTGGTCTAGTTAAGGTAGTACTATTGAAAACGTTAGTAATGTACATGGAATTTAAAGTGTATTATGTCTTGTCAGCTTAATGGTAAGTGGCACAAAAGTTGACTAAGCAAATATTCTCTGGTTCTTGATATTCTTCACATTTCAGCAAAGTCCTTTGACTTTGAAGAGATTAGTGAAGTTCTGACCACAGCCTTCATCATTTCCTCCACTTGCATCTTGAAGGAGACAGAACATCTGTGCTTGTTTGTTGATGTGAATACTCTCTTGGTTGAGTCAGATGGTGCTCACCTGTCTGTTCATGTCTGAGGTCAATACCTTGGCCGTGTAGTCCTTCACAGCAGGAGCGGTTGGCTTCTTCTTTGCCTGTGGCTTGGTTGGTTGGTAGTACCGGGGAACTGAATCTCTGCCCCACAAAGACATGCTGTGCAAATGCTGTGTCACTGAGCTTACATGGCCTTGCTGCACTTGGAGCTCTCAGCAGATTTTTGATACTTTGGAGGCCACAAACTTCATTTTGTAGTGATGCTCGGCGAATAATGCTTGGAACACTCAATCGAGATAGCATCTTGCTATGTAGCCTCAGCTGGCATCTTCTGTTCCATCCTCCTGCCCTTAGTTCTGGAGTTCTGGGACTACAGGCATGTGCCTCCACATCCTTCTTGCTCCTGGTGGGTAGCAGCTTTTGAAAAAGACTAGTCTGTGAGTTGACTCCATTTTATTGTTGACCTAATGACACTTAATGAAAGGATCGTCACAAGAAGCAAAAGGCAAGGTTTCTTGTCTGCAGCTGTGTGTCTCAGCTCTCCGATCTGAAAGTCAGTTATCCTTGGAAGACTCTGATTCCTAGAATTTGGAAAATGAATACTTCTCAAGAACTATTTTGAGTCTGTAATTTTATTCAATTCTTGATAATTTGAATGGTTTTTTCTTGTAAATTTTTTCATAATTTGAAACTATACAGAGATTCTCCCCCTCTCCTGCCTCTGCCCCCCTAGTGCTGGGATTAAAGGTATGTGCCACAATGCCTGAGGGCCTAGTGTGCTTTCTGCTGCTGTGAGAAATACCATGATCAAAAGCAACTTAGAGAGAGGGGGGTTTTTGTTTTTTTGACTTCTATATCCCAGATCACAATCCATTGTTGAAGGATAGCCAAGGCAGGAACTCAGGAATGGCAGGAACCTGGAGACAGGAATTGAAGCAGAGACCATGGAGGGACTCTGCTTACCGCCTGGCTCCATGTGGCTTGTTGAGCTTGCTTTTACATACAGCCTAGGGCCACCTGCCTGCAGTTGCACCACCCACAGTGGGCTGGCTCCTCCTGTATCAATTATTAATCAAGAAAACTCACTGCAAGCTTTTCCTACACAACAGTCTGATGGAGGCATTTTCTCAATTGACTTTCTCTTTTCCCAAGTGACTCTAACTTGAGTCAAGTTGGCAAAAAAAAAACATGAGTACAATTAAACCCTTGTCATCTTGACAAACACATCATCATCAAGCCCCAACCGTTCCTTTCTTTTTTGTCCCCAAGATGTCATACTAATATTATTATTATATAACTATAAAGCATAATACATTTTTAAAAGTCCCATAGTTTTAAAAATATTTGAATACTTCTCTTTAAAATATGCATATCTTTTAAGTTCAAGCTCTCTCAATTTGAACTTATATAAAATAGAAAGGGTTACATACTTCTTATTCTAAGAGGGAAGAAAGGGCACAGTTACAATAAAATTAGAGCAAATCCACCATCTAAGAGTGTAAATCAAAACTTTTAGCTAAATGTCCAGCATCTAAGATCCTCTGGTGCTAAGGGACTTGAGTAGCTTCACCTCTCCTACTGTGCCATCCACGGCACATGCAGCTAATCTCACAGGCTCAGGTTGGTTCCGCTGCACACCCGCCTCTGCCCATGTGATTGTTCCACAGCCCTGGATTCTAGTGTGTTCGGGTCTCCACTGTAACTGTATATATCCGCCAATGGCGTCATCTGGCCTCTCTCCAGGGACTCTGTAGCGTGCTATGTGGCGCCGAGCCTTAGCCTCTCTTCAGGCTCTCCAGACTCCTTCAGTCTTGGGCTTTCCACTGCAACTGAGACTGCACATTCACCAGTGGCCGCTCCTGGCCTCTCACAGGGCCAGGTGCTCTCAGCTGCTCTCCATGACCCCTTCAGTCCTGCAGCTCCCCAGCTCCCAACACCTGTAACACAGGGGAGACTATCACACATCGCCAACATTGGCTGCCAGCTTGAAATGCACCTTTGCCACCTTCTGGACCACGGCTCTGTGTGGTGACCCCGAGGAAACACTTGCCAGAAGATTTCACCTCAGTGGTGCTGGTCTCTTCATAACCACCCCTGCTTTTCACCCCCAGCTGGCCAGAAACCACAGGTTCTAAATTCAGAATATATGAAAAGCTTGATCGAATGCTTCCCTCCCCTGAACGTCACAAGCCACGCCTCTCGTCATCTGTTGCTCTCAGCCTTCTTCCGACTCCAAGGGTCAATGGCTCTTCCAGCCCAAAGTTTCAAACGTTCTCACTCTCTTTCTCCATAACAGCACATAACAGTTCTGTCTGAACAAGAGCCCACAGTCCTGGTTCCTCTTGCTTAGTTTGCTTTGTGTTGCTGTAATAAACATCATGATCCAAAGCAGCTGGGGAGGAAAGGGCTTCTTTGGCTCACACATCTTAGTCACAGTACATCTTTGAGGGAAGCCTGGGCAGGAACTCAAGCCGGGCAGGAACCTGGAGCCAGGAACTGAGACAGAGACCACAGAGAGGGAACCTTACTGACTGGCTCGCCCAGCTGGGTTTATTATACAAGTAAGGACCCACAGTGGGCGGGGCTCGCCCATCCATCATTAATCAAGAAAACTCCCCACAAGCTGGCCCAGAGGGCAGTCTGATGGAGACATTGTTGACGTTTTCCTCTCAGTTGACCATAGCTTGTGTCAAGTGGGCTAAAAACTAACGAGCACACCTGGCCTGAGAGTCTTATAAGGAATTTCTATTTCGATCTGTCAACTGCGTATCTATGTATCCAGAATATAGATGACTTTCAATACTGTGATTTCCGATTGTTGACTGTCTCTTTTCTTGGAATGATAATCAATTATACTATATAAGGATCTGTATTTTAAAGGTAAACAGTGCCTCCTTTTCTGTTACAGATATTGTTCATGAAAACCTGAAAATGGGATCGGACGGCGAGAGCGACCAGGCCTCTGGGACGTCATCTGATGAAGTCCAGTCCCCTACAGGGGTTTGCCTCAGAAATCGAATACACAGACGGATCTCAATGGAGGTAACCGTTTCCGACACACCTCTGTGGGAAGAGCACTGGTGTTTATGAAGGAACACGCACACAGATGCAGCAAATAGAGCTCATCTGGAACTCTTCATGAAGGCAAATGGCACTCCCACAAGAACGGCTGCTGTGCCTGAGTGAGCCGGAGTCTGATGTTTCTTTTTTCTAATTACCACCCTAAGACAACTGTACGTTAATTACAGTTCACATTCTGCAGAAAACATTTTCTTAATCACACCTTTTCAGTAGTCATCCGGACACTTTGTAGTTTATATATATGTTTTGATTTTTAAGAGGTATAAATAAACCAGAGCCAGATTGTTCTCTGACTTCGTTAGTCTCTCCTAAATGGCTCTCTACGTATACATCCCTTTGGTAGACTTAAGTTATTTCTCTATGTAAAAGAAGAAGGGGTGGGGACTGCAGAGGTGGCCCAACACCTGTGGCCCTTGCAGAAGACCCAGGTTCAGCCACAGTGCCCACGTGGTTCCAGGGGACCTGATACTCCCTTCTGGCCTCTGAGTGCACCAGGCACACACACAGTTCACATACATAAATGCAAACAAGACACTCGTAAACATAATACATATTTAACCTCACATGATTCGTTTTATTTAAAAAAAATACGTTTTTAGTCTTATGGACAGAAGTTTGTTATGACTATTATTTCAATATATCCTATAAGTTAAAAGCTTGCTGCAATGATACTAAGTATGGTTTTTTGTCTTGGTTTTTTTTTTTTTTTTCTGAGCATGTTTTAAAATAAAACTTTAGGGGGCTAAAGAGAAGGTTCAGCAGGTTAACAGCACTTGTCAGCAAGCCTGTAACCTTGAGTTCAGTCCCTGGAACCCCCATGGTGGAAGGAGAGAACTGACCCCTGCCAATTGTCCTCTTGTTACTGAAGTGATGACATTCTGTGTTAGGCTGCTTACTTCTGCATAGAGTAATTGCAGAGTAAAGGTCAACTTAAATTTGCTACGGAAAGTACTGAGCCTTTTTAAACCATTTCTGTAAAAACCCCCGTTATTTGCCTTTGGTTATAGTAAGTACTTTTGCCTTAAGTCATTTTGGCCCTGCAAGAAAGCTTCAGTTACTTACCACTAGAAAACAACGTGCCTGGGCGCGTGCCTCTGAAGTCTGATGCCCTGGTCTTGCTGGTCTGTGCAGGACTTGAACAAGCGGCTGTCCCTGCCTGCGGACATCAGGATACCTGATGGCTACCTGGAGAAGCTGCAGATCAGCAGCCCCCCGTTCGACCAGCCCATGAGCCGCAGGTCCAGGAGGGCTTCCTTGGTAAGTTTCTGTCCTGCGCTCTGCCGTCAGGACGGCTTTGTGGCTTCTCTGGGGCGCAGCTCTTTTTCCTGTTTCTCCTTTCGTCTTTTTTTCTCTCTTCACCTCTTCCCTGCCTCCCGCTCTTTCTTCCCATCCTTTCCCGTGTCATAACTTTAGGAAACACAGGGATCTGCTAGGCAAGTGCTCCACCGTTGATTTGTACCCCTAGCCCTGAAATTGATTTTTACATGTAAATTTGGATCACTCACTCAGTTTTATTACATTATTGTCTGCGTTTTGTCGTGGTGTATGGCAGCCAGACTTAGGTCCTACCTTAGTTTTGGATGTATCTGCGGATGTATGTGCCCCATGTACTAGACATGCAGCCCGCCGTGTGTAGACAGTACATTTTACAGCAGAGTACCCGACCCCAGGTACAGCTCAGTGTATTTGTGTGGTGGTGTCATACGCTGTAACCAGTACCCAGATGAATAAATGAAAGCTTTAGACACTTTTCTGTTACTTTTCTCTTTACTTAATACCCTCCTTCCTCAGCTTACCCATAATTCCTGCTTCCCAAAAACAAAGATTAGTTTTACATACTTGGTCATACATACTGTGTTGAGATTATACTCTTCATAGTGTGATTTTCTGTCTGAGCCTTTTTTTTTTTTTTTTTTTTTTTTTTTTTTTCGAGACAGGTTCTCTGTGTAGCTTTGCGCTTTCTGGAGCTCACTTGTAGCCAGCTGCCTCAACTCACAGGATCCGCTGGCTTTGCCTCCCGAGTGCTGGGATTAAAGGCGTGCGCCACCACCGCCCGGCGTGTCTGAGCCTTTTTAGTATTCATAAACGTGATCATACTTGTTTTTTAAAGTACTTAATACTTTGCGACATATTTTCTTTGAGAGAGGGTCTTGCTGGGTTAGAAGTCACTGTGTAAATCAGAGTGGCCTCACTTAGCCACTTTCCACAGCCTCCTGAAGTGTTGGGATCACAAACATCTTCTACAATACCTGAATCTGCTTCCTGCTTCCTCTCATTTAGTCTCTTGAATTGTATGTAGTTATGACTATAGATTATAAAATATGTTTATACAAATATGCAAGAAATACGCGCCTTTATCATATAAAGTTGATATAATGTTATTATAGAATCACAGCCTGGATGTAAATATACAAAACGTGTTTTTGTAGTCACTTACTTTGTTCAGTGTTAAGTCTGTGAATTTCATCGACTTGTTGCTTGTGGTTCTAGTCTCTTCTCACAGTTGTATGGTGCACAATTGTATAAGCATACCATCTCTCTTGGTGTGTTAGACTTTGTCCGTTCTTGTACTTACGGTCTTGAAGCTTGTTTTTAGGCCTTGACTGTTATCTGATAGTGCTTCTGTCCCATTCCTGTGTGCGTTTTTGGCTATGTTACTAGATCCCAAGTAAGCTAGAAATCTCCCCTAATGCTTGCTGTCACTGTCCTGTGACACTGTTGTAGGTAGACAGTATACGATATAACTTACTTTATGTATCATTTCATATTTGTATGCTTTTGTTTTAAGAGTCGTCTGGACGGTAATTGCTTAGACTGTGAAAAGTTATTTCCTGAAGTAATGAATTACTCTCTTGGAATATTACCAAAAAAAAAATCTTCATTTGTATAAAGAGCACATTATGGATTCTTAATAGTGTATTAAAATACAGGCTTCTGGAACCATCTCTGACTGTTTTTATGATGCCTGTTGGTAGACGTGCGCGCACATTGTTAGCCTGCGCTAAAGTGTGCACGCCATCTTGTTTTCACCGTGTGCTCAGCACCTGGCGTTGCCCTCCGTGAGTGTTGAATAAATGGGCTTGTCTTTTGTCTTCTGAATACTTTATGCAGGGGTGGCAACAAGCTGCTAACTTCTGTTAATTATTTGTTAATTATTGTTAATCTGTGTAACAAAAAATACAGGCAAATTTTTCTAAAAATTCCACTTAAAGATTCACTAATTGCTGTTCAGATGTAATCATTGAGTCCACTAAGTTGAGGATTCCTTAGGGGCTTGAGATTGTGTCGTCATTCTGTGCATTAGGATCTGACAGCCAGTCACTAGTGTAAGTCCTTCTGTTGAATTTCCTGGCCATCTACATGGATGGCGCTCAGGAGTGCTGTTCATCTTCTAGACTAACTAGTTATTCAAATATAACTTTAATAATTACAATTTTAGTCTTCACTTCTCTTAGAGATATATGCTTACTTTTCATTGGCATGTAGTCTACATATTTATGGGGTGCAGTGTGACATTTCAGTACATGTGCACAATGTGCTTTGATTAGTGTAAGCCGCGTATTTATGCCAAAATATCTATTTCTTTGTGAGCAGTATTTAAAATATACTAGGTATTTTGACATATTCTATTATTGTTGACTGTAGCTACTTTGTGTGTATATATGTACTTGAGTGTGTGTGTGTGTGTGTGTGTTTGGGCACATGCACATGTATTCATGTGTGTGATATATACTAATAATGTCACTATATTTCATTCTCTAAAGAGCGACTCTTGCTATATTAATTTTTGATGCATCTGTTATATTTTATTCCATGTGTACTTAGTATTATAGTAATTCTAAAACATTTTGTTTATATAGCTCCTAGTTTGTTGTCAGTACCTTATATAATCTTGAAAGCAAACCTCAGTATTTTTGACATAGTCACTACTGGACCACAATGTATTGGGTGTTTGCAGGGTATGGAAGCATTCATTCACCATAAAAAGAACAAGTGGGGAAAGAAGTCCCTCTTCGGAGAGAAAAAGTTCTTAGCTTACAGTTACATTTTCCCATGTGCCTTTCATTGTAGATGATATTTTAAGATGTTTCAATGATGCTCACTGTCTTGTTCATACTAGTTTGAATTTATTCTCAATGTAGCATTGTTCACTCTGTGAACGGGAACAAGAAAAATTCACTACCATTTGAATTAAAACCAAATTAAGCAGTGCCATAACACGTGTTGTAGCATGACATGTGTGTATGATTGTAACAGAAGCCTGAGAACAGCTCCTGTGAGGGAAGTCTGCAGATTGGTTGGGGTTTCAAATGCCTGTGGCCTGCACATTTTAGAGGTTTGCATGTTCATTAACAGAAGATTAGTCGTTCTTATATAGACTATTTTAATTATAAACTTTGCTATTTTTAAACTTTCTGATGTTCTAATAACAAATGTATTTTAAGGCTTGCCAGGTGTTCAACAGTTTCTACTTTTTAGAATAGAGTTACAAGTTAGAAGAGGTAAAGGTTTAAGAATAGATGCTAAATTCACAATTGTTTGCTTTCAGTCAGAAATTGGGTTTGGGAAAATGGAGACCTACATCAAATTGGAAAAGCTTGGAGAGGTGAGTACACTTTTAAAATAAGACATTTTCTTGTTATCCAGACTTGCACTACATAATTTTTGCCAGCTTAGAAAACTACAGATTTTTAGTTATTATCGTCTAAAAGATCTATATATACCTAATTCTGAAATGACAGCAGAACTAGATGGGATAAATTGTCTCAGTCCTTGAAGAACTGATAAAGATGAAGTTAATATTTCTTAGTAGACCTGTTCCCTAAAAAAATGCTGTGTTTTGTGAGTACTGGAACAGGCACCTACTTGTTTACTTCTTGGAGTCTGTTGTGATCTGGATATTGTGTGAATTCAGAATAACTATCTATAGAGAGAAAAGTCATCAAAGGTGAGAACATTCTTTAGGCCGTAGCTTTCTTGAACTTGCTTCTAATAGCTGTACTGCTGTTAATTAGAAATGGCCTGCCATCTCCAGTAAGAAAGGGCAGGAAAAGAACGAGCAAGCCTTCAGGGGGCTTTTTAAAGGAGGGCTAATGTGCACAGACTCTGAAGAGTGTGGAGGCCGGAGCAGGTTTTCATGATTGAATATTGTCATTACATTTTCATTGACAGTGCTCAGTGCCCTGTGGGTTTTATACACCATTACCTTAAGTGCCTTTGATATTAATCCATCGATCAGTTGTTAATCTGGAATAACACAAGAATGAAGGAAATGCTTTTTTATGCTTTGGAAACACCACAGTGTGGTAGAAATATGGATTCGTACATACAAAACTAAGGCATTTCTGTAAGAAAAACTGAATAAGATGTTTCGTTTTAAGGTAACTTTAGCATGCTTTAGTTTAATTTAAAAATTGAGCTTAAGGCTCTTTACTTTCTTGAGACGAAGCTCCAGCACGTAGTCCCAGCTGCCCTGTAACTCACTGTATAGGCCAGGGTGGCTTCTGCCTCCCTCTGCTTCCCAAGTGCTGGAAGTAAGTCATACACTGCTATGCCTGGTGACGACCACATTTGAACAAGGACCTTCAAATATATTTTATAGGGAACGTATGCAACAGTATATAAAGGAAGAAGTAAATTGACAGAGAATTTGGTCGCATTAAAAGAGATCCGCTTGGAACACGAAGAAGGGGCGCCCTGTACAGCTATAAGAGAAGGTATGGTATTTATATAAATAGTTAAGTCTAAGCCATATTAAGATGACTGTTTGTAAAAGGTGCTTAGGTATAAAGATAGTCAATGGCTGGAAGCCATCTTTAGACCTTGCAATTGTTCATTTCTAATCTCAAAATATTCAACAGAAAGCAATTAGTCAATTGTATTACTGTATAGTTCATAATGAAATACTTACGAAGCTGTTAAAAATCTCTGACAGATAAAATATTTGACCTAGGAAAACTTTATGTATTGATATACAGAGACCATGATAACAACAAATTACTTACATCAGTAAATTTTACTAAATATAAGAATCAAATAGCATATAAACACGACCATTTTATTTTTTATTTATTTATTTTTTTTTGGTTTTTTCGAGACAGGGTTTCTCTGCGTAGTTTTGCGCCTTTCCTGGAGCTCACTTGGTAGCCCAGGCTGGCTCGAACTCACAGCGATCCACCTGGCTCTGCCTCCCGAGTGCTGGGATTAAAGGCGTGCGCCACCACCGCCGCCGCCCCGCCCAACGACCATTTTATTTTTAAAACTCAGGGTTTTTTATTGGTAATAGATACAACGTATAGAAAATATTCTGATTATGGTCCTCCCTTCTACTCCTCACTTTCCCACCCACCCAAAATCTTCTCTCTCTCTCTCTCTCTCTCTCTCTCTCTCTCTCTCTCTCTCTCTCTCTCTCTCATTAAAATACCAATAGACATCTAAAAAATAATAAAGTAAGATAAAATCAAAACAAACCAGTATAGGACAAAATAAACAAACAGAAGAGAAAAAAGAAACAAAGAAAAAGCATAAAACACATACAGATGCTGGGACACATACATACATACATACATACATGTGTACATACGTACACACACATGCCATTGCAAGTCAGATTATTAAGAAAGAGCTTGAGCTGACTAATGATATGGAAGAGCGAATGGTGCCTTGTATTCTATGATCTCAGAGCCTCAAGTAGTTGATACGAAGTTAAAAGATACAGAGTTGTAGTGTTGGGGACAGTGTCAGGAATTACAGTGTCAAACTCACAACCACACAAGCAAAGGAGAAAACCATACTCTCATTTTCTCCACTGTCAGTCTGGCTTTAAACTCTGGGCTTTATCTTAACACAGTCAACTTATGTGCAAAACTTGGGGTTTTTATGAAGACTGACTACTGTCGACTAAATAACTTGCTTTCTTTTTTTTTCTTTTTTCAGTCTCACTGTTAAAGGATTTAAAACATGCAAATATTGTAACCTTGCATGACATTGTTCACACAGATAAATCTTTGACTCTGGTCTTTGAGTATCTGGTAAGCATTTAATAAACTTTATCATTCTGTTTTGCTTCAGTACAATAGACAATTGGACCTTTTAACAGCCCCAGGGACATTATTGTTTAATTATTGATATTTAATTACATTTATGTGTAGTGCATTCTGTTTCTTTGAATTCTACTGGGCTGGTGAGATGGTCCCATGGACAAAGGTGCTTACCAGCTTTATCCAACTCCAGCCTCCTGACGACTTGAGTTTCATCCTTGGAACTTACAGAAAATTCAATCACTCCCTTTGTTGACCTTGGACCTCCACATACATGTCATGACACATACATGTGTGCCCTCAGACATAAATAAGTGGTTTTTGTTAAGGAAAAAAGCTCTTAGGTTGATTGGCCATCAGTTCCCAAATCTGTGTCACATGGTGAAATGTTGTCTCTTTTCAGGACAAAGACCTGAAACAGTACATGGATGACTGTGGCAACATCATGAGTATGCACAATGTAAAGGTATGTTTTACATGTCCTTCTAAACCTTAGTTAGAGCACGGCTGGACTAGATTGCCCAAGCCCAGTATACTAGCCTCATACGTCATTTTTCATTTGGTATTTTTAGATGATCACCTTCTAAGTATATTTAGTCAGCGTCTGTTTACTACACCATAGCTTTTAAAAATCATCCCCCTTTGTAGTGCTGCTTCACTTTAAAGGTCTTTTAAATTTTTTTCCTTTTACAACCGTTTGTTCCTCTATATGTAGGATGGACATCTAAGTATATTCTAGATAAAAAACAAACATTTAAAATAAATAGACATGATGGGTACATACTTTGAAAGACCCTTTTGATGATAAACTTCCCTAATATATTTAAAACAGTGTTTAATTATAAAATAATCAGTTCAACAAGGTCAGAAACTTGCAGGTGTCTTGAATGCTGTGCTGGACACATAGATCTGTGTTATCAGAAGATAGTGGGTTTTCTTAGCACTAATTATCTAAGAATTCAAGTAATGCTATAGAAGTTGGCTAAGACAACCAGTGCAGATGAAACCCAAAAGTTAGTAGTTAAGTGAGAGCATTTGACATAGCTGAGTATTAACAATAGATGTCTTTGACTTAATTGTCGTACCCCAAATTTAGCAGATTTATTTATGCAAAATTAACAGTTCACGGAAACCTATTTTGGAAAAAGGCAGTGTGTGGTTGAGACATTTCTAATTCTGTAGATAATAACTTTAACTTTGTTTCTTTTAAACAGCACATTGGTGGATATAGAGGAAAGCCAGTTTCTGTTCCTAACAGAGAACTCTGAACACGGGCTAATCCGTTGCTAAGAGCAGGACTTTAAATGGATTTCCATGTGTTCTAGGAGGGTTTTTTTTTTATCTACAATATTTTATCTTATTTTGTAATCTGTTATGAATAGCATTTGTATATTTTTATTTTTGTTTTCCCTGCTTTTATATATAGCAATAATTTGGAAAGAAAATAAAGAGTTTAATTGGCATAGTTTGATAAAGATTTGCAAAGTCTATGCTTTTTAAGTTAGGTCCATGTGGGTGCTGTGACGTGGAAAGCATGTTATTGTCTATCTGTTAAAATTACACTTACGTTTTTCAAGGCTAACATCTAATAGATATTGAGATGATAATTCCAGAGTTTTCAGAGCATATAAATATGCAAACTCTGGAAGCTGCTTCTTAGAATTCATTCAGGCCTATCACTCATCTTCTGTGGTTTCACCTTCAGTGACCTAAAGACACTTGTGAATTCTCCGTAGGAAGGCTCCTTTTCTGCTAACCACAAAGCATCAAAATGCACTGAGTCTTTTCCTCTAAAATACACAAAAGCCCTCAGCCATTAACCTTGCAGGAGTCACTTTTCTCAGTCATTCAGAGGACAATGGTGCCAGGGCCCCTCTCTGAATCACAGCGGATTTTGAAGAGTGAGTAGGAGGCACTGGAAGTCAAGTGCCCAGGAGGTGGATGAGGAACGGGGTAGGGTATTTTTATAGCAAGTCGTCTGCCAGCGCTACCCAGCACTGTTCTTTTCTGATACCTTGGCTCCTGTGCAAAACCATTAATTCTGATGCCCCCTTTTAAACTGATGCTGCCCCTGTACAGACTCTGTGTGTGTGTGTGTGTGTGTGTGTGTGTTTCAAGGAGGAAATCAATGGCAGGCTTTGGTTGGTTGTTACAACAGAATTTTATAATCTAATGCTAGCCTCCAGCCAGTGAACTGTTATTATTCAGAGTTTTATTTGCAGTATTTATTTTCCTGGTTATCATTAGGTTAAAAACAAAATGATGCTTTAATTGAACAATAAACCATAAAATTGAGAAAACAACTCTAAGAGGCAAAGATGTCCTTAAATGGCTTTAATTACTTGACTTTTCCTTATAGCAAAGCCTGTTACATTGTCTTCAAGAGTCCTTTTCATTTGTCTCTCTAGCTGTTCCTGTACCAGATTCTCCGTGGCTTGGCATATTGCCATAGAAGAAAGGTATTGCATCGGGACCTGAAACCACAGAACCTCCTCATTAATGAGAGAGGGGAGCTAAAGCTGGCTGACTTTGGTATGGAGAGATAAGATATTCATACAAACTTCCAGGTGGCTGAGTTTAAAAAAAAAAAAAAAAAAAAAAAAAAAAAAAAAACACCGTTGTCACAAGGTGGCATCATCGTGTGGGTGTTGTAGTTTTCTCTGTAGCTCAGAGAAGTGTGATAGAATTTAGGTGGATGGTTTATGATGGTTGTTAGTGGTCAACCCTAAGATGCATGGGTCCCAGGCATTCTCCAGACCTCTGGGGTTTCTGAGACCTTCTAGGGTCTCTAAAGATAAACTACATGATCAGGGCTACACTGGTGTTCTTTGCTTTGTCCCTGTGTTAATGTTGGATCCAGTGACTCGAAACCAGTAAGAAGGAGAGTCACGGGTTCCCTGTGTAGGCTCCACTGTTCACAGTGTGAAGGGCCAAGTGTCAGTTATACTTCAGATACTTGATACCGCAGCAGTCAAATTTATTTTCCTCAACTTTCAGCCTGGGGTATAAGTCTTTACAGTATTTCTTGTGATAAAATGAGGTACATATATAAAACACATTGACCTCACACAGAAACAACAGTAATCTAAAGAAAAGGGGCTAGGGTGTCCTTTTCTAAAGAATCACTGTTTTGCTAGGAAATTTTGGACTAATAGACTGAATACTTAGACTTCAGTTCATTTGCTTGCTTGCTTGCTTTTTCTTCTTTCTTTCCATTCATTCATTCATTCATTCATTCATTTATTATCTGTCTATTCTATCATATCTATCTATCTATCTATCTATCTATCTATCTATCTATTTATTTATTTGAAACAAGGCTTCTCTGTGTAGCCTTGGCTGTCCTGGAAAGGCTGGCATCCAACTCAAAGAGATCTGCTTGCCTCTGCCTCCAGAGTTCTGGGATTAAAGGTGTGTGCCACCACCTCCCAGTCATATTTTGTTTTCTTAAAAATGAATTGTTGTTCCTCTTCAGGCCTGGGTTAGTTAGCCATGTTGTTGAGATTTCACGGACGTAGCTTCCCTGGTATTTGCTGGAGACACACACAGTCCTCTCAGCCGAACAGCTTGGCGTTCCTCCAGCCTCTCCGTCTCCCGCCATCCTCTTTGGAGATGGTTCCTGAGCCCGAGGTGCAGGAGTTTTGTTCTAGATGGATCAGCTGGCGTGGCTGCCACGGGATGACTTGTTGTCTGCGTTTTGACCAGCTGTGGTTTTCTGTAACAGTCTTTAGCTGTTGCAGAGAGAAGTTTCTTAGTTGAGGGGTTAGAGCTTCACATACCTGTGGGTGTGAGAATAAATATTTAGAGTGCAGTCAGGAATTGTGCGGCTAGTTTAGTGAAGCGGCAGCTGTAGGTTCTTCCCCAAATCCATATCATGCTAACACGGAAGCGGGATCTCGTGGGACTCCAACCCTAGGGGGTAAAACCAAACTACAGACCACTAAGGAATGCTGAGTGTGGAAGAAATAGTCTTCCTCAGGCAAGAGCCTCGCTATAAGTTATCCAGTACCAAGTGGTCAGCCCTAAAGTTATATATGTGTCCAAGTAACATTACATGGACTGAGCAGATTGTGTTTATATCTTTAGGAATATATCTTGCAAACAATCACACACACACACACACACAGATGAATTTTTCTTGGGGCCACCAACTCACAAAAAAATAGCATGAAGGTTTATTAATTGTGAAAGCTTAGCCATTAGCTTAGGTTTGTCCCACTCTCTCTTATAACTTAAATTAACCCATATTCCTATTAATCTACGTTCTACCATGTGTCTTTTACCCCTGTCCCATTCTGTGTGTCCAACTCATTCTGCATCTCAGTGGAATCTCCTGCACACCTAGATTCTCCTCCTCTTCTTTCTCTCCATAGAAATCCCACCTATACCTCCTGTCTAGCTATTGGCTAATTAGCTTTTTATCATACCAATTACAGCAGTACATCTTCACACAGTGTACAGCTATCCCACAACACATATATATATAAACTCACATATGTGTATGTGCGTATATACATCATGTACATATATACATACACACACACACACACACACACACACACACACACACACACAATGAAAGAGAAAGACGTCATGAATTTGAGATCCGAAAGCAGTTGTGGGGGAGGTAGGAAGAGTTGGAGGGAGGAGAGGGAAGGGGAAAATGATAGAATTTTAATTTCAAAAATGATTTTTTAAATGAATTGCCATTTTAATAAAAACATATTCATATATCATGTGATACAATAACATATTAATAGAACACAAATAAATATGCAAATAAAATAAGGAAAAAAGGATTATTCAAGTTTTCAAACAAGTGAAAATTTGAGAACTTGGATCTGCTACTTTGGCTTTAACTCCTAACTTGCTGATGTTCAGAGACAATACAGTGGTGACATAAAATATTTTATGAACCTTTGATATATCAAAGAAATGCATAGCCATTTATATAACCCAAAGACCAGCATTTCCCAAATTACCAGGAGATGACACTGGATAAAGATCCGGTTAAAGCGCTGGCTGGGGCACAGAGCGCCCAGGAAAGCAGCGGAAGTTCATGGCGGCGCTCTCAGTTCCCACATAAGCTTTCACAAACCACGTTCTGTCTCAGTAGGGCCACAGAAGATGGCTCAGGCCTCAGAAGAGGTGCTTGGTGTTTGTGGGATTTATTCTTGTCGTATGTATGTGAGCTGTTAGAAATTTGATGTGCTACCCTGCGGAAACCGTGATTTATCAAAGCATCGTATCACAGCAGATCAAATGTAGAAGCAAATGTGGAATCCAGTTGTCCTTCATTAACGTCAAATTTAAAATAAGTAATAGAAATGTAGGGCCAATCTTGCCCCATCCCCCCCCCCCCGCCTTTGCCATGGAAAATAGCTTTTTATAGAGATGTTATCGCAGACAGCCTGTTGTGAATGGTGGGCGCTTGAGGTTAGGATTGTTGGGTGGTTTTGGCTTTTGAGGCAGGGTCTCACTGTGTAGCCCACATTGACCTCAAACTCATGATCATCTTGCTTCAGTCTCTTGAATTACGTGATTATAGGACAGCATTGCTACACCTGATTGAGTCTTGTTTTTAATCTGTAAATAAGTACTTTTAAGTTTTCTCAATTTTAGATTATAAATATGGTAAATACCAACAATCCACATAAATGAAAGCACTTGGGTCCTTAATTTTGAAACGCTTATGCCGGATCCTGAGACCTGGAAGCTGCCTCTGAAAAGCTTTTCCCCATATGCCTGCCTCCATTCGTCTGGTTTTTTGTTTGTTTGGTTGGTTTTTTATTTGCTTAGTGATTTAACTAGTAGCTGTTTATCCGTATCCCTCTAACTAATCTGATTTTAAGGGGTGTGTCTGATTTTAAGGGGTTTGAAAATAAAATACACTTACATACACTTCACTTTTAGCAAATTTTATATTGAAAGAATATTTTGTAGAGTAGCTTTGAATTTTTGTGTTATACAGTCAGAATTTGAATATTTTAGTAAACTTAGTTTTTAAATGCCAGTATAGTTTCTGCGATTAGCATTTGTAAGTTACAATAATTTTACTGTAGGACTTTAATACATTTCACAAATAGGAGATTTTCCAGCTTTCTGTTGGTAACAAGTTAAAACCCATTCTTATTGAAGAGTGAATTTCCCCCAGCTGTTTATGGACATTTGTATTTAGAACTTGACCATTTGTTTGTAGGGGCTCTACTGCTTGGCTCCCTGAGTCTAAATGAGAAGCACAGATGAATTGTGTATGCTTACACAGATTACATACCCGTTACCTCTTGGGCATCATTTATGCTGTTTCCCTTAGAATTGTCCCTGCTCCTCCTTCCTCTCTCCTTGCCAAGCTAGTTTTTTCCCTTAAGCTTAGTCCTGAATGAATGTCAGTGGCAGAGCAGTCATGCAAAGGGTATGTCAAAGGCCGTGGACAGTCTTTTATCTGAGAGTGCTCTGAATTGTAGACTTTGAGTTTTTCCTTTAATCTCCAGAGAGCAAGCAGGCAAAAACCCATATTACAGTCATCATTGTCTCCAGTGCTTGGCAGTTTTTTTTTTTTTATTTAAATTGGTTGCATAGTAAATACACATATGGCTTCCAGTAATGCGGGTCATTTCACTGCGTGCTGATTCTCCCTTTTTCCCCCTGTGGTGCTGGGGATCCAAGTCAGCCCTGAGTGTGGTAGCAGACAGGAGCTCTGAACTACATCTCCACCTTTGCGAGTTGTTCTTGATCACTTTGAAAATACCATTATTTCCTTATTATCAGTGAAATTCAGACAGTTGGTAAAGTCAAACAGAAATACATACTTCCATTACTGGTAGAACACGGCTTTAAACAAATGTATATCACAGTTAATGTGGGACGAGATTGTTTATATAATTTCATAGAAAAGACTGAAGCTCTGATTTTGACCCCTGAGCCCAGCAGGGTAAGCGTCTCCGTTCAGGACAGGGGAGTAAAATGCTATGGACAGTTGGCTTTAATGGCTTAAATTCCAGCAGATTTACAGTCTTGCCATCCACGACTCATTCTTAATATCAAGATGTGCAAGGTGGCGCACACCTTTAATCCCAGGACTCAGGAGGCAGAGGCAAGCAATCTCTGAGTTTGAGGCCAGCCTGGTCTACATAGTGAGTTCCAGGGCTATATAGTGATAGCCTGTCTCAAACAAAACAAAACAAAAAACCAAGTGTGAGGAATGAGAAAGCTGCCCTGCATCTTGCTAATTACCAAAATATGTGGAAAAATAATTTGTTGGACATGACTATACCAAACTGGAATGTTGGGATAACAATTTATAATTAAAATAGTGTCAACATTACACCAATTTAATGAAATGTTGAGTTTCCATTTTATGACATTTTTACTTAATATTTTAATAAGATACATAGTTATGCATAACAGCAATCTTAGCCTAAGCGCCCTTGTTACTTGAAATAAAATGTATGATAAAAATAAGGTTATGTTTCTCAGATGTAAACTTATTAACCACAGTTTAGAAGCTTAGATCATTAACTCTCCGCCAGTGGCAGAGCAAGGAGGTTGCAGGCTTTTCTGTATTTGGGAACACACAGTAGAGTCCACAGGAGGCCGACAAGGGATGGGCATTGTTTATAGCAGTTGGTATTATCCAAAAGCATCAAGGCCTCTCTTACCCTAAAGTTACCCACCTCATACAAGGCATTTAAAAAAAGACAAAGAGCACCAAGTTTTGTTCCAGAGAAATCTCCAAATAGGCTCAAGAAAATTGCCAATAAAATTCAACTAGTCATAGACCAAATGATTGTGAGGTTTTTAATTTGTAAAAAATGATGTAGCAAATAAATGTGGCCTTTGGGTTAAAAGGTGGTAAATAGCTTATAGCCGTAGCAAGGAAACTATATCTCAGTGTCATTGACCTATTTTGGATTAATTTCAGGAAATAATTCTGGCATCATGACTCATCGACAAACAGAAAATATCTTAAGTTTTAATTAACTTAGACACTGCGTCAGCTTAGTCTCTGGTCTGCAATTACTGTTTTTAGTTTAATTATATAATACTGACTCGGCCCAGGACTCCATGCATTCAACAGAATTTGTAAAACTAATTTTTTGAAGTTTCAAGATGTTAAAGATTAGGTAGGCTTCACTGAATGAATGGGTCATGGTGAAGATAGGGACTAAGAAATTCATATATTCATGGATCTCAGTATATTTCATTCCTTGTTTTCTTTTCCCTGTGAAGGACTAGCCAGAGCCAAGTCAGTTCCCACAAAGACCTACTCAAATGAAGTTGTCACGCTGTGGTACCGGCCTCCAGATGTGCTTCTCGGCTCCTCAGAGTACTCAACCCAGATTGACATGTGGTAAATATACAGAGATGCCGTTGCCCTTTATAGTTTGAAGAGCATCGCCATTAACAGGGCACCCTGACAAATACTTATTTTTCCTTAATTTTCAAGATTTTAAAGAGTTAGTTTGTGTATGAGCAGTGATTAAGAATTGAGGTATGCCTGGTCTACAGAGTGAGTTCCAGGACAGCCAGGACTGTTACACAGAGAAACCTTATCTCGAAAAACTAAAAGAAAAAAAGGAAAAAAAGAATTGAGGCATGGAAATAGAACTATTTAGATTTAAATGTCAAGTCTACCACTAATGACTATATAACCGCCTTATTCACATTATTAGCCTGTGCCTTCATTAAGGGGGTAGACACAGTAATAATAAAGTTCAGTAGATATTAAGACTAAATGAGTTAATGCTCAGAGAGCACTTAAAAGAATATATGATATAGGAATTTCAAAAAAGTATTTTGAATATGTAGAATAGACCTACATATTTGGTCCAAAAAATAATTAAAATTTCAAATACCCTTTTCATACATAATTATGTGTGTTATATATGTATGTACACTTATGTGTATACGGTGCACTCACCTGTACATGCATACACATATAGAGACCAGAGGTCAACATGACACCTCACATATCACTTTCCCTTAAAAAACCGTTATTTCTTTGAGACAGTCTTTGAACCTGGAGCTTGCTGTCTGAGCTCAGCTAACAGGCCAGCTAGAGCTGGGCCCTCCCTGTCTCAGGCCTGTAGCATTTTGTACGTGGGCTCTCAGGCTGTGTGTGCAGCCAACATCGTGCCCACAGAGCCATGTCCCCAGCCTTCACATCATTGTAACTGCCATCGATCCTCTCTGCATGTTGCTAACAGAATCATTGCCTATATATTTCCTTGATCTGATAGAGATTTTCAACTTGATTCAGCCTATTTCTCAACACCGATGTTCTCCTTGACACAATTGTTCTGCTTGCTGTTCTTTAATTGGCCTAGCTCTCCTGCTCTCTGCCTAGTGTTCACCCCGGTCTGCTCATTTGACGTGTTCTCTCCACCCAGTGGGATCCGCGTGTAGAGATTCCAAACAGTTTGTTATCAGTCCTTTCCTGAGTGTGCCCCAGCTTCCAGAGGCAGTTCCTTTCTCTGAATCATGGCTGTGTTTATTATCTACTCCTTATGTCTAGTTTGTTTGTTTGTTTGTTTGTTTGTGACAGGGTTTCTCTGTGTAGCCCTGGCTGACCTGGATCTCGCACTGTAGACCAGGCTGGCCTTGAACTTAGAGATCCACGTGCCTCTGCTTCCTGAGTGCTGGGATTAAAGGCGTGTGCCACCACCACCCAGCTACTCTTTATGTCTTGATAACTTAAATGCTTATTTCTGTTATTGTCTTGTGCAATTGCATCTCATTTTGTAGGACTTTTTTTTTCTCTTAAATTCTAATAAGATATGCCGAAGATAAAGTTTATAATTTTAACTAGTCTGATTGTACAGTTTCAGACACAAGTTCATTTATATGGTTAAACAACGGTCTCTACTGTCCATCTTTAGAACTTAAGAACCTTTTACTCTTTTAAACTGAAACTTTACCCATTAGCTAACCATTCAAACTTTGTATTTGGTCCCTGGTAATCAGTACTCTACTTCCTGTCTCTGAATTTACCTGTTCCAAGTACCTCATGCAAATGAAACCATGCTACATTTGTCCTTTTCTTACTGACTTACTCGTTCATTTACCACGATGTCTTTAGGCTTCGTCAACACTGTGTGTGGTTTCCTCAAGTCATTGTGTATATACAGCACATCGTTTATTTGTTTGTCCAGTGATAGGGCCTGGAGTTTCTTCCATCTTTGACCTGCCGTCCATGATGCTACTGTGAATGTGGATGTACACATCGTTTCAAGACTTTGCTTTGGGTTCTCTTGCATACGTACCTAGAAGTGAAATTGCCGGGTCATGGCAGTTCTGTTTGCAAATGCGTGAGGAACCATCCTACTGCTTTCCATAGCAATGTGCCCTTTTCTCTTCTGCCTGGTGCTTTCAGTTTTGTGTGGTTTTGCTGTCTGTGCGCCCTTCTGGAAGCACTGTGTCTTACCTTCCTTGTATGGCATGGTTCCTAATGATGATGTCTGTTCTCCGAGCCTCTGCCTTTTCCTCCTCTTTCACACAGTCACGTCGCCACCAGCACCCGCCGGACTCGCTCCTTCCTGCGAGTCGGTCATGAATGGTGACTTCTCTCTCTTCCACACTACCATTGCAGTGTTACCGTCCAGGTGACCGTAGCGATAGTATGCTTCTGTCACTACTAAATAGTTTTTAATTCTCTGGGAATCGTATAGAAGAGAAAGCTAGACGTTTTAAGAGGAAAAATGAATTAGTAACATGGTGGTCGATACGGTAAATTTAATAAATCAGTTGGATCTAAAAATATCTTTGCAGAAAGTTTTCTGGTAGGCTGGTTTAAAATTCCCCTGAAAGGCAATCTTGAGGAAAAAATATTCTTGTGCTTCCTAATATGTAAATGGATTGTTTTCTTTTTCTTTCTTTCTTTTTTTTTTTAACTGATGCATTTTAAAGGGGAGTTGGCTGTATTTTCTTTGAAATGGCTTCTGGAAGACCACTGTTTCCAGGGTCAACCGTGGAAGATGAACTGCACTTAATATTTCGACTACTAGGTAAGAAAGAAGTCTTTTTCCCATGATTCACAGCTGCAGTTGGCTAGTTAAATAAGGACTGTCTGTAAGCATGTGTGTACATGCATGCATAGCTATTACGGTAACTACGGTTGGCCTCTCTGTCACAGGGTAGGTCTTCTAGGGTAGCTGCTCATTTAACTTCATTGCACAAAGATTTTATGAAAGAAGATTTGACCCTCTGCATATTATTAAGTACTGCACCTAGTGTAGTTAGTGCATATGGGACTTTATCATATTTATGACATAATCGCATAGTTCCTAATCCACACACACACATATATATATATGTGTAAAATTTTAATTTCTATTGAAATGGTTTAAGCATTTAATAAAAATATATGGTTCTTTAAGTATTTCTTAGTTATACCTGTTTATATATGTTTGTACATATATAATTTAAATGCTTATCATGAATTTATTCTTTTAATTCAGGAACTCCATCTCAGGAAACTTGGCCAGGTGTTTCTTCAAATGATGA
The DNA here is from genome assembly GCF_004664715.2 of Peromyscus leucopus. Classification (NCBI taxonomy): domain Eukaryota; kingdom Metazoa; phylum Chordata; class Mammalia; order Rodentia; family Cricetidae; genus Peromyscus; species Peromyscus leucopus. The sequence continues at coordinate 36,353,065 of NC_051078.1, read as the reverse complement.
ATTCAAGAACTACAACTTCCCCAAATATAAGGCACAACCTCTAATTAACCACGCACCCAGGTATGTCTTTTTTAAGTGGAGAGGGGCAGACTCTTGTGGTTCATTAGACAGGTAGCTGTATTTACACAGTGAGGGTTCAGGACTGATGAGGAGGGTTTCTCAGCAGTATGTGACTTAAGTTGATTCTTTCCATTGACATAATGCTTTTGTAAGTCAGTGGTCAGGAATCCCCAAAGTATGTAAATAGAACTGAGCTGTAAAAGGAATATAGAATGCATATATCAGCATTCTGGAGCTTAGGTAGATAGATCCGCAAAGGCCATGATAACACTTCTGTTTAGGACTCTCGATGGCTTTGTCATTGGTTTTTATAGCCTTTATTACTGAAGTTTTATATACTTTATAGTAATCGTTGCTTAGCAAGTTATTTTCTGTGATTTTGTTGATGGCTTACCTTTATTTCGAATCCTGTTGATACATTTCGGGGTCACGGTCTCACTGTTTTTACCTATGTTCTAGGGGAGTGATGTTCTGGTGCCTTCATTGGCACACTGGATATTGGTGTCCAGTTTAAACTTCCCTCGTCATAGAGGATACTACTGTATTTGGGGGTAGAATGTTAACTTTCAAAATTCTATAAAGTTAATAATTTTTCTTGAATATTGAATATTTGAATGGCAGTCCCAATGATTTGTGGTTTATTCTCAAGAAAATGGCAAGATAAGTCTTTTAGGGCTAAGACAGGTTTGGGTCTTTGAAAGCAGTAAGAGTAGTTATTTTAGGGCACTTATATTTGGCCGATGGGAACATTTGGAAAATCATTTTATCTGGAGTGTTTCAGCTAAGAGAAAGGAATAAATGGACACTTGTTTTGGTTTGTTGTTCTTGTTTCTAGGTTAGACTCTGAAGGAATTGAGTTGATAACAAAATTTCTTCAGGTAAGTCACATCTTATTTTATAAACGTTAAATGGATCATTAAGTGTCGCTTTCCTTATAGGAACAATAGAATCAATAATAACCCCCTCAAGCACTGTTAATGGCAGTAAGATTGCTCACGGGGCTTTCTAGGCTGGCGGCCGCTCAGCGCGGCCCTTTGCAGTTCACGCCCTGTGCTCTCCTTTCCCACACTTGTGCCTGTAGGATGCTGCGCCCCAAGTACCGCTCATTCTCCTCCAGAGCAGGAAGAAGAGAGAGGACAAGGGTGCCATCGGCACATTCACTCTCTTACATCTAGAAAGCAAAGGCTTCTTCCAGGTCTCCTTGGCCAGAACATTTCATTGTAAAGAAGAAGCAAAAAAGGAGAATTAGGGAATTAGTCTAAATCTAGAACAGTTCATGGTTTGTCTGTTGGAGTTGGAAGCATGAACGTCTTGAACAAATCTAGGTTGCGTCATTTAGGAGAAAAGAGCGGTGCGATTTATCGGCCAGGGATGCCGGTATAAAGACATTGCGCATATCTCCACCAGTACATTGCTGTTTGCAAGGAAAAGTAACATTAAAGACTGAATGTGTTCAGTTTTCATCGCTTTAGAAAAATACAAAGAATCTAATTTTTTATTATGAGACTTAGCTGGGAAATGTGGAATTGAGATAGAATGATCCCCATACTCCGAGTGTATTGGGAGTACTCTAAATTGATGCTGGAAAAATTGCCATATTAAATAGTCAAGAATTTTTTAAGTATTTCTAAATACTAATGTATCCTTCTTCAGCTTTTTAGAGTAATTAGAGAAAAGGTTAATGAAGAAGTTTTTTGCTCTTTCACAGTATGAGTCTAAGAAGAGGGTTCCAGCGGAAGAGGCCATGAAACATGTGTACTTCAGAAGTCTGGGACCGAGAATACATGCTTTGCCAGAAAGTAAGACACACCAAGTTTGTTCCCTTTGATTTCCATTTGTCTAGGATTGAGCATTGGAATGTTTGGGGATTTAATTTGGGGATGGTTGTTGGTTTCTAAACCTAAAATTTTAGTCCTGGTTTGTAATCAGATCATGATTTTTTTTCCAAGCAAGGTATAGATCTTGTTTTTCTTATTTATGTCTTATAACATTGAGCACACTGTCTTTACTCACTAAGAAATCAGTAATATTTGGATGTGAATCATTAATCTTAGAATATGCTGATGATATCATCCTTATGCTTAATCTGGTTCAGTTCATTTGTTAAAAGTGGATTTCTAGGGTTGGACATGTGTAAACCTGACTTAAGAGGTTTACGCCAACCTCTCTGTAAAAGTTGGCCACTGCTGTGCGCATGTTCATCTCCAGTACTTGGTGGGGTGGGGATCCCGAGAGTCCAGGGCCAGCGTAGTCAAAATGGTGTGTTCACAGGCGCACACACTCCGTTTTCTATAAAGACTAGTGAAGCACGATCAAAATGCAAGCTTTTCCTCATGGAGCTGTATTTCTTTCCTGAGAGGATACCAAGACAGCTCTCCTTCCTTGTTATTCCGGCTGTACTCTCCCTAAGAAAATAGTAAGCCTATTACCGAAATCACTAGAATAGAAAACTGCCCGGGGCTGAGGCAACGCTTTAATTTTGTTCACGCTATCTTAAATTAGTCCAGTGTTTCACTTTAAAATGGAGGGGGGGGGGATAGGAGACTGCCGTGGAGAGCAGCTGTGGGAGCTATCAGCACCGTCCCATTCTCTTTTACTAGGTCCTTGTTAACTGAGTCCAGGGAACAGCTGGTAGCAAAGCCTGTACAAGACTTTTCATGTAGAATTTGCTTGATTTTTTTTTTTTTAAATGAAAAACTATCTCTGACGGAGGTTAGAAATGAGAGGCGATATGTTTATATTTCCTAAGTCTTTTTAAGACTGTGTCTTGCTATATAGCCCTGCCTGGCCTGGAACTCACTGTGTAAAGCAGCTGGCCTTGAGTGTAATGGTACTCCACAAAACCCTGCCTTCCAAGTACTTGGATTACAGATGTGTGCTACTACACCTTCCTTTCTTTTAAGGGAGGCATTTCGTTACCATGCCAAGTTGCAGTTTGATTTAGTGATTCCTGTACAAATCTACTCCATTCTTGACTGAAAGTATCCGAAAATAACTTAAAGGTTGATGTCCTCAGGCCTTTAAGGGGACAGATGTCAGGAAGAATAAGAACCCAGTAACGCATTTTAATTAGATCTCCCAACCCTAATAAGTCCTAAAACAATGTAAAAAAAGTTTTAAAGGCAGAGTTTGACAGAGAATGATTTGGAAGGAGATAACTTGATTTGGTTTTCTGCTTAGAACATAGGGACAAATGTGAAATCTTTAAGGGGGCCATAACCTTGGGAGTATAGAATAGATGTCCGATCTTGAGTCATCATATGTGTTTTGAATGTTTTATTGCAATTGATCTAGATTTGTTGTTAATATCTGGTGATTTTTGTCTATTCATTTTAGGCGTATCAATATTCAGTTTGAAAGAGATTCAGTTGCAAAAGGACCCGGGTTTTCGAAATTCTTCCTATCCAGAGACAGGTGTGTTTGTCATAAACCATTTCACGTGTCGATCATGAATTTTTGCGTGGAACCAAGCTTTGGGTTTATAAGTTGATGAGTAAAATTACTGATGTAAAAACCAATGTACAGTGCATCCCACAACTCTGTATGTTTAGATTTGCACATACTTAACTGTTTTGAATGATGTGGGCAGCTCAGTAAATCTTCAGAGAGCAATTGACTCAGTCAAGTCAGGGATCCTGAAAGCTGCAGCTGGCACAAAGACCTTTTACAAGAGTGACCTGCCTTGATCACTGCACACGCCATCCCTGGTACCTGAGGCAGAAGACATACCTAGCCATCAGGTTCGTCACTCGGAAGCATAGAAGCTGTAGACTGACCCCGTCACCAGAGGGTCCTTTAAGACAGTGCCGAGCACTCTTACCATGGAAGATTAGCATTTGCTGGTGGGAACATTAGCTTCCTAGAGTCACCAAATACTGTATGTGGGATGAAAACTGAACCTTGAACTGCCTCCTAAAATGACTTTATATTTTAGGACACGGGAAGAACAGAAGACAGAGCATGCTCTTTTAAGTCTGGTAACATGGTTTCAAGCCCAGCCCCAGCCTTTCTTAGCAGTCATGGACTCAGAGCTGAAGGCAGTTATTTCTTGTGCTGGACTTGGAACCTCCGTTTGTCTACACTGTCCTCTTCACAGTGGAGTCTTTTTATTGCAGACCTACAGATTGTTTTTTATATTTGTTGTCACAGTGTGACAATTTTTTTTTGTCTTGTCCAGTTGGTTTTAAGGTCGCCTCTGCCAGTAGAGCCAATAGGTCACAGCTCTCCATGTAACTGTCGCTGCAGAGTGTTGGGCAGGACTGAGAAACACAGTGCATTATTTATTGCGGAATCGTTGCTGCTAAATAACTACTGTCTGTTGATTTAACACAACAGTTGAATGCCTGAAGAAGTTGCAGTGGCTTTATTATATGTGAACGCATCTGTTTCTCCTCACAAAGTGTTTTTACTGCTGCATTTTTTTTTTTTGTTCGTTTGTGTTTTTAAAAAATTAAACTGCAGTGTTTTCCTGGAATGTACATTTAGCTTTGCTTAGCAGTAAAAAAAAAAAAAACGTGAGCCATCTTGAACACTCTTAAGTTCGTGCTACATATAATTTCGTAGGAACGCTGGCCGATAGCGTAGCTGAGAGATTGGCAGCACAATGTGTTTAAGAAGCATGCAATGTGAGAGTTGAGTCAAGCAGTGGAATATCAGACATTTTTGGATTCTTACATTAGACACCAATAAATTAAAAACCAAGTTATTTATTTTTACCTATTCCTCATTTTAGAAATGTCTACTGCATATTCGTATGCTCCTACCCTTGGTTAACTCTTGTACACTGTGTTTTTAGTTAAATTTTAACCATAGAAGTCATTCAAACAGGAAAGGCCTTGCTGCTCTTTGTTTTAAGCACATTTCTTTTATTAGATGATAATTCATTTTGAGGAACAGTTTCCTTCCTTCGGAGGCTGTGTGTGTTTCAGTAACATTCACTTGGAATCAGCTGAAAGCTGTACTATGTCTTTAAAATGAGCCATGATAAATTAGAAATGAGAAATAAGAACCCAGAGGACCGCTCTAAAGCATTGTGGGTATTATCTGCTCATCAGAGACACTAACTAGTGTAACTTGAATTATGCATCTCCTTGAACATCACAGACACTTTGGTGTTGGTAACAGTGTTTTAGGCATTTGTGTTCATTTTTAAGGACTATTGGTTAGTGCATCCTATAACTATAAATCTTAATTGATATATTTTGAAATGGTCATGTGCATTTTTGCCTTATATCATGAAAATAGTTATAACTTAATTTTTTTGTCCTGCCATTCACTGTAAACATTCAGGGTCCTCTCATTTCTGTTCAGGAAATCCTGTAGTTTATTGTTGTTATTTAACAGTATTAAGTGAGTTTTTGTATATTTCTTTTTAACTTTATTTGTGAATAGTGATTGTGGCATGTTTGGGGATGTTATTTTAATATTTCATGATACTGAAATTTTAATTTTTTTTTTTAAAAAAAAAAAAGTTCTGGAAGAAACAGATTCATGTATAATGGTGAATATCGGACCACTACTGCTTTTCACACCTGTCAACTGGTTTTCTGTTAAACCCTGTAGCCTAACTGCTGTTACTTCTAACTGACAGACATATGTATTAATATTGTACTTTGAAGGTTATAAATATTATGTGAAAATTCCTTCATTTCGTTTTGAAATTTATAACTAAATCTCTGTGTTATATAAAATGTGATTGTGTCGCGTCACTGTTCTTTCGTGGGGAGGAAGGCTGTGCACACTGGGATCAGTTTCTTTCCCTGGTGTCATTGACAAGTGAGGAAATGTCGCTGTGCGGAAATTGACAGCTGCCTTGTGTCTGCGCCCACCATTTGGTTAGCCGTCTCCTACGGAATCTTGCAAGAGAGCGTTCGTTACTTAAGAAATAGCAGGTTTGTCCGTTTGGTTTGCAAATTGGCTTGTAGTTAGTTGTCAGTAAGTTCGATTCTTGTCTGTAAAAAGTAAAGAGGTACGTGCAGTCATTGAAAGCTCTTTCTAGGGAGTCCGGGGACCTCTTGTTAAGGAATTCGGCCAGCAAATAGACATGTGTAGGTTGCTGTTTTTTGACATTCCCCCTCATTCAGCTCCTGGAAACTTCGCAGTGAAGAGACTTGAGACTCACTCAGGAGGATTGAACCTGGAACTCTCTCACAAGCCCCTCGAACTGCCGGTTCTGAAGGAAGGTAAGAGGTGCTAGGTCGGTCTCACCATCAACAGGCTCACTGGGCATTGTATCAGCTTAGTCTGAAAGAATGTCTAATAACATGTTATAATCTATCTTTCAGACTCATGACAGTTCATATTGGTTTTCTTTACCTCTTCATGGCATTAACTTCATTCACAATACAATAGTTACATTGATTTATTTCCAAGATTGTCTTACTGTTTCAGAAATTGAACTCATTAAAAAATAATTCCATCTAAGCCTCTCATAACTATTAACTACTTCCTGTATTTATGAATTTCCCTACTCTCGATATTTTCTGGTATGTGCAACCATACCATTTGGTTTATTGCTTTCAACATAATCTTTTCAGAGTTTGTCTTCGTGGCTGACTGATGTTCTGTTGTGACTGAACAAGTGTGAATCCTGCTGCTGTGAGCCTTGGTGTACACTGTTTGGGCTCCTGTTTCCTCTTTGTGGTGTGTATACGTTAGGAGTGAGATTGCTACCCAGACATCGTTCTGATTGTTACTTTCCGAGAAGCTGCCGAGCTTTCCACAACAGCTGCACTATTTAAACCCAAGGTGATGTATGAGAATTCTCTATCCTTCCACTACCTGCTGTTGTCAGTACCATCATCCTGTTCATTCTGAGAGGCATGAAGACGGAGGTCATTGTAGGTTTATTTACACTTACTAACGATTACCCAGATTGAGTGTCTTTTGTGTGAAGAAAAGCTATTTATGTAAAAATTTTGCCAGTTTTAACAAGGTTGTCTTTTTGTTACTGAATTATAAGAATTCTTTATGGATTCTTTGGGTTTTTTTTTAGGGGGGGTGTTTTTATTTATTTATTTTATTTATTTATTTATTTTATTTTATTTTTCTTTTCGAGACAGGGTTTCTCTGTGTAGCTTTGCGCCTTTCCTGGAGCTCACTTGGTAGCCCAGGCTGGCCTCGAACTCACAGAGATCCGCCTGGCTTTGCCTCCCGAGTGCTGGGATTAAAGGCGTGCACCACCACCGCCCGGCTTCTTTATGGATTCTTATAACGCTCATAATTTTCAGCTGTTTCCTCCTGTTCTATGAGTTGTCTTTCACTTTCTTGAAGATATCCTTGTAAGGCCTCAGAGCTTTCGGTTTGCATCTCACTCACCTGTCTTTAATTTTGTGGCTGGTGCTTTTGGTGTCAGATTTTAAAAACCTGTTGTTAGTTTTCCAAGATCATAAATATTTGCCCCAATTTTTTCTTTTAAGATTCTAAGATTTTAAGATTTAAGTTAGGTCTGTACATGTCCAGCTTCACTCTTCTGAGTGTGAAGCATCATTTCCAACACCATTTCTTGAAAAGGTGCCCACATCAAATGAGCCCCACAACCTCAAATGAGCCCCACAACCTCATTGACAGGCAGCTTCCGGGGTAGGAAGGGTTTATTTCTGGGCCCTCTGCTGTTCCGTGAGCATATGTCTGTAGTCTGGCCATTCAGATAGTGCCTCCATGTTTTGTTCACTGTGGAGTTTTCTAGACCGTGTTTGCTTTGCTTGGGCGGGGGAGAGAGTTGAGGTTAAAATTTGGAATCAGGAAATGTGAGTTAATCCAACAGCCTTTTGACAATTATAACAGGATATCATCATCCAAAATCCATGCTTGAGAGCTACACAACCAAGTTACATAAAATGAATTGAAAAGGAAAATCTCACCATGTTTTAAGTTGCTCGTGAGTCTGTATTGGGCTGTATTCATACCATGCTTGGTTCCACATAGCTGACGGTCTGAAGCTTAGACATGTCTAGAACTTGAGGCTATCCAGCATCACTTGAAACTCTGCGTATGAGTTTTAGAGTAAGGTTTCCTATTTCCACAAAATTGGATTATAGTGGAGATTTGCTTCCCATTTTAATCCTATCCCTTCAGGTGGTATTTTCCTCTTAACAGCATTTTTTCCAGTCCGTGAGTTTGAGGTGTTTTCCACTTACTTAGGTTGTTTTTTAATTTTTCTCAGCAACATTTAGTAGTTTTTAATAGAATTATTACTCCTCCGTGGTAAATTTATTCCTAAGTGTTTTGCTACTGATGCAGGTAGGATAGTTTTCCTAAATTCATTGCTAGTTCTTGAAGTACAGATGATTTTGTTTGGATTTTGTAACCTCCAACTTTGTTGAATTTGTTGCCTTTAAAGTTTTTTGTTTTTGGTTTTTTGTTTTTGTCTGTTTTTTAGCCTCTTCTACATACAACATTATGTTGTCTGCAGCAAGAAATAGTTTGACTTTTTCCTTTATGAATTGGATGTTTTTTTCTTTCTTTTCTTTTTTTCTTGTCTAATTGGTGTTGTAGACCTCCATTATCACTGAGAAGCAGTAAAAGAAGCTGACTGACTTGTGTCCTGGTTTGGGGGAAAAGCTTCCTGGGATTCACCACCTAAGGTGCCACCAGTCTCCGGCTTCCTTGTATAGCCCTCCTGCGGGACTTTCCTCCTGTTCCTACTTTGCAGACTGTTTGATCATGGGAGGTTCCTGGCTCTTTCATTTTCTAAAGCGTTTCCTCTGTCTTTTCTGATGGTCACGTCGCTTTCTTCCTTCATTACCTTGATTGCTTTTGGTTAACTCAGCACTGCCTTTCTGGGAAGAAACCATTTGGTGATGAATTAAAATTTCAGCATCCTTTAGGAAAATGTTTGGGACCCAGAGTGTCTCAGATTTCAAGGGATTGCCCCCAGTTTGGAATATTTGCATAGTCTGTGGTTGTTGAGCATCCCTGCTTCAAAATTACAAAATCTGAAATGCTACAAAATCTGAAAGGTTTTTTGTTTTGTTTTTGTTTTTTTTGCATATCGTTACTCTAAAAGCTTCAGATGTCAAGGCCTTTTAGATTTCATATTAGGGATGCAAAGTTGTGGTTCTTTAAACATGCTGCTGAATTCGGTTCACTAGTGTTTTGTTGAGAGTTTTAGCCTGAATTCATAATGGGTTTGGCCTGTGCTCTTGTGTGCTGGCAGTATCTCTCGATTTGGTATTAGGGCTTTGCTAGCATTAGAATGAGTGAAGAAAATATTCTACCCTTCAGGTACTTTGTCTTAATTCTCCTAATACCATACTGTTTGTATTTAGTTGTGTTTGTTTATAGTAGGTCATTTTGATTTTCATATATATATATAATAAAAAATATATATGAGAAAGGAAGGATATATATGTATTTAGTTGTTTTGGTAATATGTATTATCTATACTAGTTATTTTGAGTTTGTGTGGTTTTAAGAGATTTATCTCCAAATGTCATCTCTTTTTGTTTTTTTTCTGTCAGTGGCTCTAGTCTTTAAATATTCTAATCTAAATTCTTCCTCCCCAACCTTCCTTGGCTTTTCCAGACAGGGTTTCACTGTGTAGCTTTGGCTGTCCTGAAACTTGCTCTGTAGACCAGTCAGGCTGGCCTCGAACTCATCTCCCTGCCTCTGCCTCTCAAATGCTGGGATTAAAGGCATGCATCTAGATTTTTAAATTAATTCTTTCTTTGTTTTTCATGTTCATCCGTACAGAAGTGTTAAGTGGCAATATAAAGCCCACAAGCTTGGTAGAATTAGACCTTTTTTAATGCATTACTTTCGATACAAAGCAATACATGTTTTCCTTCTGGAACTTTTGCTAATGCTGAGTTCAGGCCCTGGATTTACAATGGTCAGGAGCTGTTACCATCATTCCTAGACCTGGACTTACAGAGATCAGGAACTGTTACTATTCCTAGTCAAGAGTTCTTCCTTCTGACCTAAAAAACTACAGACAACATCTGTCCATCTAAAACAGGAGAGTATAAGCAAATTACCGCTTATTAAACTACTTTAATGTGAAAGGAATGAAGTCTTGACCTGTGATGGTTGGAAGACTTTTTCATTTGTGGCTTCTCCCTACGAGAAATAAGTGTATTGGAAAAACTAACATTTTTTTTTTTTGGAAAGCCACCTCTTTAGAGACGGGACAAAACTAAACATTTTTTGCATACCTAGCCCCTAGGTGTACGAGTGTACACTTGTAAGAAAGACAGACGGACAAGACTGGCACAGGACAGTGGCTGTCCCTGCCGCCCTCCTCCACCCGTCCTACTGAAGCATAGAGAAGTGGTAGACACGTACCAGAAGATGAGCACCTGGGTGTACCACTTCCGCCTGCGAAAGCTCTGGTCTGAAAGATGTTCAGCTGGGCTCCGGGGAGGAGACCGCTCCTGCCAGACTGAATTCCCGGAAGAGCATTGGTGAAGAGCTGCAGATGTGTTGGTCCCTGCTCCAGCTGTGGTGACGGTTCTCACCACCCGGTCTTTAATTCCCCCGGCTGTTAATAATGAATGAGTGAGGTGGTGGTGGTGTCGACTGTGTGGGTCACTTTGGGATAATGTTCATGCACCATTTTTTTTTTTTTTCTGGAAACATTGGAACTCTAGAAGATTGCTTTGGAAGCAGTCCAACTGTTTGGCTCTTCCAGACCCCTAATCAACCATTCTTTCATTACGTCTTAGCTACCTGGAAACTGCCCCTCTCTTTTGAACTCAGGCTTCATCGCTACTAATTATTCCACCTACATCTCTTATCACGATGTGTCCTTTGCTCTCTGAGCTCCTCAAGTGTCTCTTCTCTTGCATATTAGTTATACTCCCACTTTCTTCCACTTGTGTTTTCTTCTTTCTCTTGTCTTCTAAGACTTGGGTCTCAACTCTTTATTCTGGAGGTCCTTCTCTATACCCCACCCTACCCTACCACAGACGGCTATGTGTCCTCCTGTTTAAAGAACTACTAATATTTGTTAAGACACAGAGTGAAGAGATCCTTGTTTGTAAGTAAACCGTATCACTTACATTAACTTGGCCTGGTCTCTTCTCTATGAATAAATTAAAGATAAATGCAGCAGTCAAAAATTATCTAAAGAAACCTAAGAACTAACCCATAATCAAGCTATCAAATTGTTCTATATCTGTCCTCTCTCTCTCTCTCTCTCTCTCTCTCTCTCTCTCTCTCTCTCTCTCTCTCTCCACACACACACACACACATACACACACACGAGGGGAAAGGCGGAGATCACACACAGGACTAGAAATAAAATGAAGTCCAGACAGGGCACGTTATAATAACTGGGACTCTCCCAGACAACAGTGGTGTGTGCCAGGTACTGTGTAAAGATGTAAGAGTTACTGACCAACATCATGGCCTCTACAGTCAAAGTTTGAAAGCTGATCAGCTGTTTCTTGGAGTCAACTATTTAACTACAAAAGGCCTCAATTTCCTTATAAAATTATATATAATAGCACTTCCCTCCTAGGGCCTCGTGAGTGGTCTGGATAAATAAACTCCCCACAGAGTACATCTTAAGTAGTTTGGAGATAGTTATTCTCACTAACTAAAACTGTCACGTGATGAAGCGGAAATGGGTCTTAGGATCCAGACTCATTTGAAAGAGGGTACCGGAACTCCGTGTCAGTCTTCTAGAGTCAGAGCCACACAAGCCAGGGGGGGTATGCCAAGAGGGAGTATGGGTGCACAGAAAAGATGCCTGAGGATTAAGACAGAAGGGGCACTTTGTACCACTGACTGCGGTGGCCTGCTGTGTATAAGCAGGACCACACACATACGATCTTCTTGGGTAGAAGGGGCGTTTCTACAGCACTTCCTGGACCAGTTATTTTCAGGTGTTTCTTAGTGACTGATCTCCTACCGTAACTACAGATACGTTATACCATACGTAGCTACGAATGTGTGTCCCTTCTGAAACTGTAGCAACACTGTACGTGTCAGACTAAGTCCCTGCTTATCAACTATTTCTCCCCCCTCACACACACAAACACACACGTCAGCTCGGAAGTAAAACAAGGAGGAATAATAACCTTTGCAATAAGTCTGTAGTTCATATGCCCTCTGTAAACAGAATGGCTAAAAGGAAAAACTGTAGCTTAGCCTTCCCTTTATTTCCCATTTCCCTGTTCCTCAGCGCAGAGAACAATGGACAGAACTTGTTTACTTTTGTTGTTGCTGCTGCTGCTGCTGGTGGTGGTGGTGTGTGTCAGTGAGTGTGTGAGAGTGACGTGCACAGGTGTACATGCACAAGCTCAGAGACCAGATGATGTCGGATGCTCCATTCGGCACCCTGCCCTGCTTCCTTGAGACAGGGTCTCTCCCTGAATTGCATCTCCCCATATCAGCAAGACTGCTGGCCAGCAGGCCCCAGGTCTGTCCCTTACCCCCGCCTCTCCAGCAGTGCTGGACTTACAGGGACATGCAGTCATGCCCTACTTTTCACGGGAGTGCTGGGCATGAGTTTTGGTCCTCATATGCCCTTATTCACTAAGCTATCTTCTCAGCTCCACACCCATTTCAGTCTTCCACCCAATTCATCCTCAGTGGTGTGTGTGTGTGTGTGTGTGTGTGTGTGTGTGTGTGTGTGTGTGTGTACAGCACTGGCATTAGGAGACAAAGTGCTCTTCTACTGTGCTATAACCCTTATGGATATATAAAGCATTTGTTGTGCCATAGTTACAGGTAGCAAACAAAGTGTATTGATCCAACTTGTCTACGTCGACAGTGATATTTGAGTCATTGTAAGGAAATGCAAGTACACCAACCCAATTGCCTTGTCACACTCTTTATTACAAAGTCTTTATTCACCAAAACAGTATTACAGTAAAGACAACAAAACCCCCACGTGGAAGTGGATGAAGCTTAGCAGTCCTGGAGATGCTGCCTACAGAGACTGAGTTCGGGTCCCACCATCAGGTTCTAGAGCTCCGACTTCAGCCACAGCAGGTCAGCATTGATTAGGCAAGCATAAAAAAAAGAAATGTTAACGTTCTTTGGAATCTGTTTTCTGGCTAAATCAATCCTGTTAAAAACACTATAAAGATGGGGAAGCTGATTATTCTCCAAACCTCCAGTTCCCTTCACTACAGTGAGTATTTGGATTCCCCCAAGAATTAGAGCATTTTTCCCATTTCTAATCAACGAATCTATAATATAGGATAATCACAGTGGTTGGAAGAAAGTCATTGGACCATTTCCAACCAACATTTAGAGTTGAAATTCCTGCACCCCAATTCCTCTTGCTTCTTTGTGAGAATCTTGCACATCAGATGCATTCTCATGGAGCAGGTTTAGATACCCCAGCCTCGTTTCTTCACCTGAACTCTGGGCCAGCCTTCCTCTGTCTTAGGCGTCCCAGCTTCTCCCAGCTGGAGGAAAGCATTCTCAAAGCCTCTCCTGACTCTGACATTGTATGCAGTAATTGCAGCTCCCTGAAACAGCTCCTTTTTATTTTATGGAGATTTGTTCTTCGCCCATGAGGGAGTGGCAGGGACAGTCTATTTATGGGTTCGGAGCTATTTCCATGGCTTTACAGTCAGAGGCCCCCCACCCCCGCCCCTCAGTAAAGACACACACCCCCCCTTAGAAACATGGTCAGTTTTGGTACAAAGTCTCATTTATAAGTATCTAAACAGAATTTTAGATTTTTTTAAAATTCAAATGTCTTTCCACAAGCTTTTTTTTTTTTTTTTTTTTTTTTTTTTTTTTTTTAAAAAGAACAAACCATATAATCCTCTTATTTAGTACCTAGTTTGGAACAGCTGTTGAGGCACATTTCCGATTCGGTTTTTCCTACTGGTAGGTGAGTATGACAGCACACCCAAGCTTACATGGGCCGTACTCTGAGTTCGTAGTTTGCATCAGCATTTCCGCCCATTCCCAGTGTCTGACCAGCTGAGGGGCTGCTGCCTTCCCAGCCCTCACCCACCCCTCCCACAATGCTTGTCCCGCAGAGCATCCAAATGGCCGCACAGTCACGTCCACAGTGAGCCTCCTGAAGAGTTTTCTCTTACTCCATTGCCTTTATTCTCCTCCTCACTGGAATACAGAGAGCATGTCTCCTAGGTGCTCCTCTCCAGCAAAGCCTCCAGCTCCTCCAGTTCTCCGTAGTACAGTTTGCTTAACCCATCAAAAATTGTGGTATCTGTACCCAGGAAGATACCTGGTGTAATATCATCATTTCTTCAGGGTATGAGTTCATCACTGTCTGTGAGCATGTTCCACTCTTGGTTTTTGTCTCTTCTTCTCCCCCCACCCCCCTTTTCTAGGAGGGACCAAGAGCAGATTGCTAGGGATTGCACCCACACTGTACGGAGTACACCCTCAGCCCTAAAACATTCGATTTTTAAATATTAGTTGTCATGCCAGGATTCTAAAGAAACCCTAACTCCCAGAAGTGATAAAGATACCAGATGGTTGTGGTTACAGGAAACCAAGAGAACAGAGATAACAACCTGTAAACCTGGGAAGTACTTCTAAGAGTTCTGCCGGTGTGGACCTAGTGTGGTTTCAGTATCCCAGGGCAGAAAGGCTACTTCATATGGCTAAGCAGCTGGCCACTGGCAAGCTCATCTTTTAAAAAATGCACTTTGGAACATGTTCTTTAAAGAATGTTTATTGTCTAAATATGGCTTCGTTCATTCTTATAAAAACATTACTTGGACATTTGTATTTACTGATTTTTCATTTCAAAAGAGGGTCTAAGGCAGTTCTTACAGTGATAGGAGCACACTTTTCATGGTTTCTACTTGTGAAAATAACATTCTTCCGAGAGCTGTTTGATGCTGTTTTGTCTTTCAGACATTTTCTCTTAACACTAGAAATACATAACTCATGTACATAAAACTAAATGCAAAGGAAGGCACAGCTGGTTATATTGTGTATACAAGCAGAGTTCAGCATATGCAGAATTAAAGCAATAAAAAGCTTCACATCCTTATTAGTTATATAGAAAACATTAAGAAAGGTTCTTCACCGTCAGTGCTCAACACTTCAGAGCCAAAAGGATAGAAAAACAGAAACATTAAAATCCACTTAATGCACAACAGACTTTCATATATAGCTGAATATATAAAAAATGGTTCTTAAAATGCTAACATACATCTAGATTATCTGTGTTATGAAAAGCGCAAACCAAATGAACAGGGTTTCACAATGTCCTTCTCATGACACAGGTAAACTAGTCCCTGGGGACAAGCTGGCGTCATCAGCTTTGAGTCCTTCCTTGCCGCCGCCGCCGCCGCCGCCGGTCATCATGATTTCTGAGAGCTGGAGGAGAGGAGGACTGGAGACGGGGCTCTGTCCAGACTGGGCAGTGGCACCGGCATGTGACCATTGAGCAGTGTGGGGAACTGGAAAGGATGAGAGGCATTCAGTAATCAATCGTGGCAGATGTATTGAAGAGTGTGCATGCTTTTCACACACAGACACACCGGTGGAGGCAGCTCTCGGCACCGAGAGATGGGAGTTGGTCGCTGATCTGTTTTACAAAGGTTACCTAGAGCCACAGAGGGAGGCCCGGAAAATATCTCTATTCTGTGTGCCTGAGGTCCCAAAACATGCTTTACATGTTGCTGTAAAACTCACTCTACTATTGTTTTTAAAGGTTCTCAGCTATATACCCTGCTGATTTGCTTTAAATATTGGGGGCGGGGTGTGTGTGTGTGTGTGTGTGTGTGTGTGTGAGAGAGAGAGAGAGAGAGAGAGAGAGAGAGAGAGAGAGAGAGAGAGAGAGACTGGAAACCAAGATTCTTTATTTACATAGGAGTCAGTCATCTTGAGTTTTGAAACTCGCTGTCCATTTTCCATAGCACAGCAAAATTGTCCGGCAGTACTCGTTTAAAATGAGGACCAGGGAGCCGGACAAGCAGCCCAGCAGTTAACAGTGCTGGCTGCTCCCTTAACAGAAGGCCCCAGCTTGGTTCCAGCACCCACCCGTGGCTCAACACTTAATTCCTATGCCAGAGATCTTGTTGTCCTGGCCTCTGTGGGCACGCACACACACAAACACGTAATTAAAAACAAGATGACTCTATAAAAGAAAGACTGTCTTAATTTTGGAGACGAGAACGTACTTTCTCTCTGACTTAATATCAATGTATTCAATGACAGCCAGAGAAGGAGACAGTGAGACTTTTGTACTGTTGGTTAACTAGAATGGTAAATGCAGAATGGAAGCATTATGGTTTGACCTCATGACCCGAACAAATCCTTCAGCTATAATCCTAAGTGAAGAAGACTGAGGAAAAGCATCTTTTGAGCATGTGACTGCTCACAGCTCGAGTTCTGCCTTGCCAAAGATGAAATGTGTCCAGTTGATCCGCCAGGTGCTCTCTAGCCTAATCCCTGTTTAGTCCGGGAAAGTTAAATATTAAACTTCAACACCAAATATCAAACCACAGAGCCTGGCACATGTTAGAAGTCCAATAAATATTTGTAGAATGAGTGAATACTTTTTTTTTAAATTTTTCAAACTATTTTAGTAACACATCCAACACCACCCTCTCAGGAGCTGCCATTTCATTGGGTGTTTAGGAATAGAAAGTAAGCTTCTTAGGCTCACTTTCTAAATGAGAAAAACAACCCAAAGAGGTTCTGATTAACTAAAAGTCATAGCTTATAAGCAAAACTAAGTTTTATCTCCAGCTCTACTAAGCTGCCCAGTTCTTTAGTGGTAATGTCTTTCCGGCAGCTTTGGGATCTTTACATTTTGTAGGACTCTGTTTCACGTGTATGCGGTTTACACCGTCTAAGCTACCGTCCATGTCCTGGTCACCCCTCCCCTGGTGACTGCAGGTGAACAGCAGAACTGGCCTTGGGCGTTCCTTCTTGAAGAACAGTTGTGTCTTCTCTCTCTTTTTATAACCTCTTTATAGGTGGCTGTAAAAGCACTGTCTTTAGTTTTAGTTTCTTCCATGTGTTAGAAATTCCTGTGTATGCACTCGGTTGTTATCCTTCTTGATTGGCTTTTGGGTTTGTTTGTTTTCCTAGCCTGTTTATTTGCTTTTCTTCCACCACAGCCTTTCTTTTCAACGCTCCCCAGACCTCCTGTCTCTTCTCCAGTCCATACCCCTAACTTGCCAGCTACACTCACTTTTAGATGTTTGAATCCGAAGCCTCACAGATCCTGCTCTTTGGCGCTCTGAGTCTGTGAGAGGCAGGGTTAGGAATACAGGTCAACCGGAACCAGAATATACTATTGTGTGACCTTGGGTAAATCTCATCTTTGAAGTGCAGACACACGGAAAGAAACGTGGCTTACTTAGGCCGAAGTCTGGCACGCAGTAAGCAAAGTGTAACTTAGCACACTGATGCATGCCAGCCGGTATTAATGGCATCCCCGCCTTCTAAGAACCCACCAGCTTTGTTCATACATGATTTTCAGTACTTAACCCTAGTCCTCAAACCCATTACCCCTGAACCGTCTGCTAAAGACATGCCTGCTACAATTCGGATCTATCTGACGTACTCTTGTTTTATATTCTGTTCCTTAACTGGCTCTCACTTTTCCTCCACACGCACATCAGTGGGATTTTCCTAACATACTCTCATACCTACGATGTATAAAATATTAACAGGGGAGGGCCGCAGCTCCTGAGCACACAGTTCGAGGCTGGAGCTGCTTTTCCCACCTGATCCGTCACCAGCCACGCAAATGTGTTAAGACCTAACTACATTCTCTCTGTCGAAGCCCTGACCCTCTCTCTGGCTCAGCTCAGGTGGAGCTTCTTGCTTGGGGCCTTTCTACGCGGTCTCCAGCTGGGAAGAGCTCTGCCGTCCCCTGCTGATCCAGCTCCAGCTCTTCATCGGCCGCCTCGGCTACAGGCCCTGCCACGGAGGACTGTAAAAACGTGCCAAGCTAAAAAGTGACAGGACACGTTCTCAGTTGGGGATTGCGTCACTTCTCCCTGGTTTCCACGTGTACCCGCCTGTGAGGTGCAGTCCTGATCTGATCACCTGACCAACTGAAACCGAACTGCGCTGTATCTGTAGATCAGGATCTCCAGTCATGCGAGGCCCTGTCTTTGGTCCTCTCTCTCCACTAAAACATACTGCAGATAGAAAGCCTACCTCTGTCCTTCTCTCGTCTTTGCTGAGCCCTGCCAGATCTCCCCTAATCGTGGTCTACGTATGCTAGCGCACACCTGTAATCCCAACATCCAGGAGGCTGAGGCAGGAGGACTACTGTGAGTATAAGGCCAGCCTGGGCTACAAAGTGAGTTAGTTCCCGGCTAGCCAGAGGTGCAGTGTGTGACCCTGTGCCTGTCCCTTTCCCTCTTAAGATAGACGGGAAGATACATAATTGTCTCAGGAGATCTTCTGTGGCAGACAAGTCTTTCCCTAAGGATTTCCATTTGCTTTTCCAGAGAGATCACACAGGAAACTTGTATTTTCTCTTCCATTTATTAACACCTACTATATGTAAATGAGGCTTGTTAATTTTATTCATTTGGAAGGGGCACAGTAATAACCTGAGTTCTGAGAAATCCATTTTGATGCCTATTATTTTTAGTTGGAAATCTCATTCCCGTTAGCATGGTTGTTGTTTACCATTTTTAAAACTGCCACCTCTGACTTTTACCATACTCCATTGCTCTTTTTGTATGAAAAGAGTAATGATATTTTAAAAGGTACAAAGTTGTTTTCCCTTGTCTCGTGGATGCAGCCGTAACTTAGGAACATGCAACCTGTCAGTCATCCGGGCTAAGTTTAACCCCGCCCTCAACCTCCCCACTTGTTTTCTGAATGGCTCTTGGAGTGAAAACGAGCTTGTTTGGTAAAATTAAAACTGAAATTCTTTGCAGATGGCCTTTATAGGCAGTAAGCTGCAGAACTTGAAGTATAAATTAGGAACGAACCCCTAGTCCATCCACAACAGTTCTCAGAATATGGTTCCTACACTAGAGCGTCATTAGAAACGTGAATAAAATGTTTTTATCAGGCCAGGTGGTGGTGGCCCGCACCTTTACTCCCAGGACTTGGGAGTCAGGGGCAGGTGGATCTCTGTGAGTTTGAGGCCAGCTTGATCTACACAGAGATGCAGGAAAGGAACAAAACCACACAGAGAAACCCTGTCTCTAAAAAAAAAAAAAAATGTTTTATCAGACCCTATCCAAGAACTCACGAATCAGAAGCCCCAGCGTGGCATCTTTACTTGACACACTATCCATGTGACTCGGGTGCATGCTGACTTTACAGAGCCACGGGTATATGTTATGGGCAGCTCCCAGCTCCTAGAGGTCCTGGCTATCTATCGACTATGGGTATGAGCTGTATTTACTGTTAGGGAGACTAGAATAGGAACATAAGACTCCATGGGTTCCTTGTGGTTTTCCAAGGAGGTTTCCAAGCCTCCCAATAGAACAGAAATGAGGGACCGCTTGTTATTTAGATATTTAGTGAACTCTACAAAAGCTCCATGTTAGAGTCTTTAATATAGTATCGCAGTCTTACTCCCAAGGAGCTGCTGTATTCCTGTACCTCCTTCCCACTCTGCTTCTACGTGAACATGCCACTTCCGGTTAAAATTGTTAACAATCACCATGTTCACTGTGCCTGACTGGAACTGAGCTGTGATGGTTCTGAGGGCCAGGGAGAGAAGGAAACCCGAGTACTCCAGGGAACAGTCACATCATGACACCCTACTCCAAGCCTGCTAGGAAACCAGGGGCAACATGATAGCAATCAAAACCTCTGTGGCTCCCCCGCTCTTCCAAGGAGACCCTACATCCTATCGTGTAGACACTGTGCTCTTGCAGAGAGGCACAATGACAAGCTGAGGAGACTTGAGCTCTTCACACGTTCTCTTGGCATCTGCGCTTTGGTGACTTGTCACTAGGTCATCAGTAATGACTGACATTTGTGCACCTGTTGATATCCTAGATGCTGGGAAGTGGCACAGTGACCAGACTATGATTCCCGTCATTTGGAGACCAGTAGAGTTGGCCAGATCAACAGGCAGTCATAATACAACATGCTAAATGCAGTGTGAGCAAGGAGCTACGGTCGGTTTGGGGTGAGCCATACTAGGGCAGGGGAAGCAGGCCAGATAAGATGATGGAGCCAGAACTGGGGAACGAAGAGCTGGCTGGCATCCTGTCCACCAATATTTGCTTCACTCCTGGCCCTGCCTGTGTTCACATACAACAGTCACTCCTTGAGTGGGTGAGTAGCTGTCTTTGGGAAATACTGACCTCCACGTGATGATGAGAAAGAAGATTCCAGAACCTGAATGAATAATGAATGTGCTCCTCTAACTCAGGGAGGTCCTTCATTATTCTTTAACCATATGCTGCACGGTATTGTATTACAAAATTAGAGTTTGGTTATAATTTATAGACTGGTGCAGGCAACTTCTACTCCAGCTTGGAAGAACTGTTCACTCTTTTTATTTTTTAATGTTTTCTATGTGAATATGTTGGCTCGTTGGATTCATATTCTAAAGTCCTTTATTGAGCATTTGTGAAAACTGTTTATTTTATTTTAAATAATTCCTGTAGTAGATTTCCAGTTTTCCTAGTCATGTACAAATATCCAGAACACTTGAACAATCCATGTTTGGATTCCTGACATGAGCACATCTTTTCTGCCTCAGTGACATTGTCTGTCTCTAAAAGGCTGTGCAGCCCAATCCTTACGAATCCCCTTGGAAACTTAACATAGTAACTAAGTATTATATGGAATGTAGAGGAAAAGCCACGGGTGAGCCATGTTGAAAAGTTAGTTGCAAACCCTTACCTGGAAGAGTGTGTTTGGCCCTTGCAGCCTGGCAGGACTCAATGGAGCTACAGGACTAAGGCTGCTCCAGAAATGTATGCTGGAGAGCAGCGGACTTGGGGTCAGCAGCAGTCCATTTGGTGTCTAGAAGACAAGCAACAGGCAGGTCTTGTTAGGGCTTCACCTAACGCCAGCCATGACCAAGAGGAGCCCAGTAACTGGTTAGGTGCACTGGCCGTGGAGAGTGAACCAAACCTTGCCTTCTCAGGAAAACTGGGCAACTTGAGTTCCGTCTGCACGACTATGAGCAGTTTTAATGTTTTCTCTGTGTAGCTTTGTGCCTTTCCTGGAACTCGCTTGGTAACCCAGGCTGGCCTCGAACTCACAGACTCCCGAGTGCTGGGATTAAAGGCGTGCGCCACCACCGCCCCGGCTAAGTTTTAAGTTTCTTAATGCTCATTTTATCCACACTTCTTAGGCAAGTCCCCCTGCCTAAACATGCCGGTGGAAAAGTCAGGTTTGTAGCAGCTTGTCAGAACAGTTCCTTCAGCCTCTTCCTCCGTTCCCAGTCAACAAAGAAATGTACAGACAAAACAGCATCCCTGGGAGCGCTTCATTTCTTATCACACTATTAGCCACAGTGGACACCTATTAGGTTACATGGGCACACACATGTTTGTAAAAGTCTTCTCAAGCTTCACGGACTGTTATCAACAGCCCTTTAATAATTGACATTCTATCAGCAGAGTCTGCAGCAGCTTGTTCAGAACCTCTGAGCTGAATTTGCAGACTTCCTCTGGATGTGGGGCTGGGAAGAATTCATCACCCTGGCAATGGAAAGTAGGGCTGTAGGGCCAGAACTTAGCATTTCTTAGAAGTGACAGGATTGGCATTTGCTTGCCCACACTCGGCAGGAGTCCTGGCCCACAAGCCAGCTAAAGGGCAGGAGAAACAAACCCGCCCAAGCCAGGAAATGTGCACAGCTTTTATTCTCCGCAGAGGCCCGCTCCCTGGCCCAGGGTGTCTGCACCTCTGGTGACCAGAAGGAGCCCCTCAATAAGACTCTTTGTGTAAGAACTCGGCAAAGGCGCCAGCGTTTCAGATTGCATCACGCTGGATGCTGCCGTGTTATTTTTTCCTAGAACTGGCCTCAGCAGCTTCAATAACTATCAGGAACATTTGAGCTTAAACCCAAATTGAAAGGTTTGCTCTGTTCGGCGGGAGAGACAAACATCCAGCCGAAGTGCTGACAGGTAAACAAATTCAAACCAAGTTATTGGAGTCTTTGGTTCCACGGCATTTCCTTCTACGTAGTGAATGGCCTACGAGGTTACTAGGATAAATTCGTGTTTTGAATCAGCGTTCCATTTTTTTTTTTCCTAGTCGTAGGCAATTTCACAAGTATGCTAGGCCAGCTGGCCTCACAGTTAAAAATTAATGAGCTCTGCCAAGGTTCCCATGTCAGAACCTCCACTCACTAGCTAGACAACCTAAGACAAGAAATCTAGCCTCTCTGGACCTCGATCTTAATCTGTTAAATGGTAAGAATGAAAATGCATGCTATTATGGCAGGGTTGCTGGGAAGATAATACAATCCATCTGAAACTCTTAATCTATAATACAACCAACACACAGAAATATCAAGTCTAAGAGACTCAAGTCATGCCAAGTCCTAGTATTTTTGTGAACTAATGAATCAGTATTAACGATAAGATGTGCCTGACATACTCATTGAATGGGCTTTATCTATTCATGGGAGAAATTCTCAACTGTGTGGAGAAAAGTTCTGTGAAAGCCGCTGCAGGTGGGTTGGGCACCAGTCCACAGACTCGGGTGATCTGAGAACTAATTTACATGATACTCCAGAGCCAGGTTCGAACCACAGTGTGTCGAATTAACATTTAATACCCAATGTTAAGGCTTTTTGGTTTACCCTCAATGAAGACTTCTCCAAGTCTACACAGTCTTCTAAACCATACAGGACAGCTACATGTTTCTCACCCAAGGCCACAAACTCACACCTCTGGGCAATATGTAAAACAGAGGATTTCTGTTTCCATAGTCTACAATTTACATGCCCCTCTGGATTGGAGGTGTTTGCGCATTTGTTCCCAAGGAATACAGGATGTACTTAGACTGCAGGGGCCTTCTGTTTCTCATGGTAATACAGTTGAAATGTCTTCTATAATTTATGCAAATAAACGTTGTGAAATGACTTCATTCACTCCTCCTCCGATCGCTGCTCTCCCTGGAGATCCTGTGCCCTTAAAAGAAGAACTACTTGGGAACATTGAAGGGGAACTTGCTCAAGAGCCTTGCCTGGGTTATCTCAGGACATGGCAGACAGAGCCCTGCATCTCTGCCTGCCCTCCTGGAGGGAGAGAGTACCTGCAAAGAAGGACCTGGGGGGGGGGGGCTTGGGGAGAGGAGAGCTACAGGAAGAACCCATACTGCTTCTTCCGGTCCACCTGAGTATATCTGTCTTAACAAATGGCCATAGGAGTCCCTGACCCAAGTGAAAGCCCCCCAAGGTCAATGGGCACCCATTTACAAGGGAAAAGGGGTTCCCCACAAGGATCTCCTTCCTCTTCCTCACCATTCAGCTTCACTTAGACATGTGACCTCTCACCACAGAAGCTGGCCTCATCCAGATGTGTTGCACCTGTGTGTCCTGGTCCATGCTCCTTTGTCTGTGTCATATCCTTCAGCCATTTCTACCCGTCTCCCTCTGCCCATCAAAAAACCACGCCACCTTCTCAAAGTAGACCTCTGGCCTCTCCTCAAGCAAGTGGAATTTCTTCCCACAGCCATTGGGGCATTTCATTGTTTTCCTCCTCATTCCTCAGTCCCCACGTGCTTGATGAGCTGGAGGACTTTGCAGCACTGTGCTCTCCCACCGGAACACAGGACAAGTCTCACTTGGTACCAGTGGCTCCACCCAGCACTTCTCACCCCGCCCCCTGCCCTAAGCCCCTCCCTCCCAGGGGCGGGGCTTCGCTTCCCCTTCCTCAGCTTGATCCCTGTATCTTTCAGCCATTTTGGCCATGCTGGTCTCTTGGCCCAGGTCACCTCTCTTCATAGGCAGCTCCTCTCTTGCTCTCCCTCTCTCCTCGCATGGTCCAGTTTAGTCTGCTGACCATGTTCAGCCTGGACTCTTCCCTCTGCCTCCTTTCTCCCTCGTATCCTCAACAAAAATCTTCTCCATACTTGAGGGGTAGTCTGGCCTCATCCTCTTAATTCAGTTTTTTTCATTTAGCTTCTCTGCCTGGAATGACCTACATGTTCAAAATTGAACTCATCTTTCACACCCGCTGCTTCTTAAGACTTCCATTTCAGCAGGCAGTACCATCAGTCCTGTATCTCAATGTACACCCTGACTGACACGGGAAATATTTGCAGAAGCAAGAAAAACACAAGACATGATGTCTGCACACACGGCCCTTCCTTCAGCATCCAGTCAAGAAGGCACAAATACACTTTCTATCTCTTTGCTTCATCTGCATTCAAGACTCAGCCAGAACGTCACTCAACCAGTGATATCTACAACCTAGACCAGTCACCTGCCTCACACGCCCCCACCCCACCCCCCATCTATTCTGTACATATCTGCCAACTTAGTCACTCTGAAATACCATTCATTCAAAATCCATTCAGTTTCAGGACAAAAAAAAAAAGGCCTCCTTAGCCATAAATGCTACGTCCCCTAAAACCTAATACGTACCTCGTAAATTCCCTCTGTGAACCCTCCTCCTTGGCTTTATGTGTCCTGGGCTTATCATACAGAGGTTCCTAGATGACTCTCTCACCAACCTTCCCACACTCCGCTTCCCTCACTATCCAGCTTGGTTCCCATGGTTTTAACCGTCTCTCACATGTTGGTGACGCCTTAACTCTGTCCCCTGGTTCTCGGAGCGGGTACATCTTGACCTGAGTGTATCCTCTGATTTATCACAGTTCACACTTGATACCTTTTCTCTAATAGCTTCCTGTGGTCTTTGTGTTCAGCCTCCAGCTCTCTCCTACCCCTCCAGTCACCACGGCCTGTGGCCGGTACTCTCCAAATGTCTCCCAGATCCAGCTCCTCTGGCTGTGCCTGTCATAGCCTGACAGCTTCAATGTCCTTTCCTGGAGTGTTTATTACAAAGTATCCTACCTGGATACAGCGGCCCCTTCTAGATGTACGCCATCAGGGTCATTTCTCCAACACAGTTAATACCGTCGTCACTCAGACCCCTCCGGCTTCCTTCGCCGCCACCCCACCCCCCACTGCTGCCTTTACCTTTGAGGATACCTTCCCATCTGACTAAACTACAGCTCTTCCTGATACCCAGAGCTCTCCCACATCCTCGCCTCACGCTCTCCTCAGCCCACAGCACTCCCATCCTGTGTGCCGGAAAGGTTCCTACTGCTTCCTCCATGCCTGCCCCAAGTGTGACTACCCATCCCTTAGCAATTACGTCTCCATGTTCTTCTACTCCTCTGGGCAAATTAATCCCCTCTTCCTAAACATCCCCTTTGTGCCTCCCAGCTCTCAGGGGACTGTTCCACCCAGGCGTGTATCCCTAGCTCCAACCACAGCATCTTACACAGGGGTGGTGCTCCCCCTTCATGGTTAGGAACGGAGCCAAATCTTCTTCTTGTTCCCTGTGCTCTTCGGGTCTCCTCTGTAGGTCCTAACTCTCTCGTGTGTGTGTGTGTGTGTGTGGTGTGTGTGTGTGCATGCACATGTGTGCACTTCATCATGGCTAGGTGAAGAGGTTAATGCGGCACTCGTGACGCCGGCACAGGCTGATGACGTAATAAGACAGAATCCTTACACTAGGTCCCAAGGTTGTAAAACTAGTCACTTATGTCCTTTTTACGTCTTGCAAAATTAATGTTCAGTGGTTATTTATTTACTCTAATGAGGAATCTGTGTTCCACTTGGCTTATGCCTCTAGAAGCTGTTAATGTCCTGTCAACTCATGTCTCAGCCTCTTAGGCAGTTTTCGTGACCCTAAATTATATATCGGCCAATATTCTTGACCTTGTGAGCAGCATCTGTAAGCTCGTGAGAACGAGAACCGTGTCTCTCTGCTAACCCTGGGCAAGCAAGGAAGCATCTGGGTGTTCAGTGACCAGCTCCCTTCAAGCTGATTAAAAAGAGGAGGCATTCGCGACCTTACAGGATGCAGGATCTCCTCAGTGGCAAGTATCTGCGGACGTCTTGAGTGGGTGCTTGAGACAACAGGAAAGTCATTCAGACTTTAGGAAAAGTCAAGGAGGAACCCAGCACATGCACCTTAAAACCAATGCAGGCGGCAAACGGACTCCGTGATAGTAGCGCCCCAGTTAAACATTTTAGAAAAGTGGGGTCAGTGGTAAAGGCACTTGCCACCAGGCGGAAGTTCGATCTCTGGGTCTCACATCGTAAAAGGAAAGAACCACTCCTCCATGTTTGTCCTCTGAACTCCACATGTGCACTGTAGCACACACCCCGCCATCGCGTGCGTGCGTGCGTGCGTTCGTGTGTGTGTGTGTGTGTGTGTGTGTGTGAGTGTGTGTGTGTGTGTATCACTTTCAGAAGTGACAATCTCTAGAAAGCCACAAGGTTGTCTTAATTCAATAAAAACATAGTTTCAAAGACTTGAAAGAAGAGGACTGGAATCCCATAAGAGTTTGTGCGGCTCCGATCTGAAGGAAAGGGTTAAGGAGAATCTCACGCATGGGAAAGAAGTATTGAACACAGTGGAGAAGACAGATGAGAAGAAAGAGCCATGAGCCGTCAATGGCAGAGAAGGGAGGCACTCTCTTAGGGTGTTTATCGGGGGCAACCCACAACGCGGGAGCCAAGAACCTTCGCATCTACCTACCGCAGAGACCTCCTACAAGGAAGTTCTCCGCCTGTAGGAAAGGTCATGGTAAACAAAGCTGGAGGCTTGGCTGGGGAAGTGTTAACAGAGTAAGAAGGAAGTTGAACAACCCTTGAGAGAAGGGAGAGAGAAAAGACCCTGTTTCTCTTCTGAGGATGGTACAGGAGACAGGAGGGTGGAAAGCATCCCTAGAAGGGGGAGCCCGCAGGATGCCTGCACTCTGGTTGCTCCCCCTTGCTCCAGACTTCCCGCTTTCTGACTCCGGATCAAAGCCGTCTGGCCACCCCATAATAAAAGGAAGTCGAGTTTAGCATTTCAGACCTAGCAGGCTGTCTCCACTCAGTCAGCACTAATCCGGGGCGGCTGCTGAGCAAACACCCTGGGGCATGCATACTCAGACTCTGAGGGTGAATGCCTGCCCCGTGCTAGAACGGATCTGATTTCAGCATCTTGCACAGTGCAGGTGAGATAGATGAACGTGAGTCTTGGCATAAACGAGAAACGTAGTGCATCGGCCTTGGAGCCTGAGTTAACTTCGCCTCGGGGAGACAGGAGTAATGGGACATCGGCCTGCCAAGGTGTCTGGTTAGAGGCCAGGGGGGCTTCACATCCCAGCTCCTCCCCCTCTGCCTTCAATTTGGTAGCTTGTGCCAAGAGAGACAGTAAGCAGCCTTGCTTCTCGGGCGGGCGACATTCGGATAGGACCTCTGTGGCTGAGCTCTGACGCCTCCCATCTCTATACCTATTCGACTTTTTGTTTGAGTTTCTCAGTCCCTTGTTGGAGACGTTCTTGACTGTCTGCTCTGGCAACTGTTGTTTATTATAAACTTAAACCCCAGGGTGACACCCCCCGGCTCTCTATAGCTCCTGTTAGAGGCATCACAAGTGGTCCTGCCATGAGGTGGCCCCGGGGCACCGAGGGGTTGGCAGAATAATCAGGCTGGTTTTCTTCTCTGCACATCACGCGGGAGGTGAAAAGTTCAAATCTGGATTTGGCTCTAACGACGTGATGTGGACAAGGACGGTAATCACGTGATGCGGCTTGCGTCAAGGCTCCTCACTTTTAGGGGACTGGGTTAGTGCAGCACACGCTTCCTCTCTTGTAAAGAAAGTTTCCTCTCCGGGCAAAGGTTTAGAGGGTGTTCTCACAGGTGACCAAATGCCATGTGCCACTTCGCAAAGCCACCCCACAGGGGGTGAGGAGAAGTGCTAAGGTGGGCAAGGAAGCCCATGAGCCAGGGAGTAAACCCTCCCATAAGAAGGGTTCAACCGGATGTTGTTCATCCTGGTTCTGAACCCTGCCTGTCCTCCAAGAGGGAGAGCCGAGGGTGGGTGGGAGAGCTAAGGGTGGGTGGGTAAGCTCCTGGAGCAACCTGTTGGAGGGAGCTTCTCTACAAATCTAAATCTTACACCGACTTCAAGCACAGCCAGTCCTGAAGGACCTAAGGCTGGTCAGGATAAGCCAGAGAGGCCCGTCTGGTCCCAGATAAACCACCAAAGGCTGGGAGAAGGCAGGTGTGGCTGAGTTTTACCTTATCTCTGCCCTTCCCCCCATCTCTGTTGCCCACAACCACACCAGGAGCAGGGACCCACACTCCAGGAACATAAAGGAACCTCTGGTGACGTTTAGGTCCCGAGTCTCCACTGTGTCCCCAAGCACCCTCCTTCCATTTCAAACTCTTCTCTCATTCTGTCTCTGTGTCTGTCTGTCTGTCTCTGTCTGTCTCTCTTCTCTCTCTCTCTCTCTCTCTCCTCCCCCCCTCAGAAAGCCTGGGCCCATTTTTGAATGTTTTAGTACTCACTCAATGAAGGTGGAGACCCCTCAGCCTGACTCCCAGATGCCTGAGGCCCACAGGCCTCCGTTACAGAAGCCTAGCTTCCCTAAGCATTCTCTCCAGGCTCTAGGGCAAAGGTTCTATCTCCTGGGATTAATGCTTTGTCCACATGCTAGGATCCCTATCTCAGGTCAAGGTCCCCAGCCCTGCCTCCCTCAGTCCCTCTGAGAGGTCCACCCCACCAAGTTCAGAGCAGCTAGGCTCAAAGCCACACTAGAAATCGGATCGATTCTCCCCACCACCACCCCACCCCCCACCCCACCCCGAGATAGCCAGGGCTACTTCGCGCGCCGAGTAGGTGATCCAGGCTCACAGAGAACATAAACACTAAGACAAGAGGTGACCTGGCCTGGTTCCAGACCCACTCTCAACCTTACAGTCATAAACACGGAGGCCAGACTGTCCACCTGGTAGCTCTGATCCCTGACTCGCCTGAGCCTCAGCATGAGCTGCTACGTCGTCGTCGCCAGGCAGCCCTGCTTTGTTAGGGAATGCTAATCACAAGAGTCGTCCATCCGTCGTGTCCCCCCCCCTCAGTCATGAATGCCGCCACTGCCACTTCCCAAGAGCGAGCCGTCCTGTCACCCCTGCCTGGGAAGCCTTGCCAAGCAAAGTAGCAAAGACTTGCCGGCAGCTGGTCTGCAGAAACTGTGGTCTGCCCTCAGTCAGGGTCCAACAGCTGCTTGCCCAGCCCCACCCCCATCCCCATAGGATGGCAGCAGCGAGTGTGTGGCTTCTGAGTGGATGCTGGAGGCCGACAAAACAGGTCCAAAGTCATCCCTCCTACGTACAGCCATGGGACCGAGTTTAGGTACATCACCCCCGTACCCCGGGTCACCTCAGCTGGTCAGTGGCAATGACAACGGTATCCACACCAGGGGGCTGCTGTGGCATGGATGGCAAGGTGTGCCACCGGTGTGTGGCGAATCTCTGGCACATGCCAAGAGAATTGGGTGTCTACTGTTGGGGCTGATCAAGACCGCCATGACCATGCCAAGAGGCGGGGCCCAGAATTCTAGCCCTCCTACAATGTGATCCCACCTGGAGCCACAAGGCTCCAGGATGATGATGCCGGGCAGCCAGCTAGTTGGGGCAGGCTAGGTAAGGGCAGCATGGCCACCCTCCCAATGGACTGTCACTACACGGCGTCACTCGGAGAGCACTGTCCCTCTGTCCCACACCTAGGAAGCTGGGGAGGCAGAAGCAGATGCTAAGCCAATGCTAACCTCTACCACTACCACACTGTGGTCCGGGACCACCTCTTCTTTCTGTCCTGCAGCGGAACCACACACCACTATGGCACTGTGCCAGGAGGTGGGGGGCACCTTCTCCAGGGACTCACAGCAGCTAAGACCTTCACACTGTGTGAGCTGGCTCTCCTCTCCCCACGGAGCTTCCCCCCCCCCAGCATCCCTGCTTTTGGTGGGGACTTTCCTTCTGCGTGGAACCCTTGCTTTCTTGTTAAAGGTCAACATGACACACGCAGCTCCACACTGTTACCCGTGAACACGGATCTTCTTATCAGGACGCACGTGACTTCTACGTGCCTTCAGAAAATCACGCCATAAAAACTTCCCAAGGCCTAAAATGCCCCCCCCCAAAAAAGTGCAAATGTCCCCAGAGATCTCCCCACCCTCATCGCCTATGTGCATGATCCCTCTGAGGTTACTCTGAGTCACAAAGCGCAAATGTCCCCCGGTTGCCAGGACACCAAGCCTTTCCTCGGGTGCGCCTCTCAGTATACACAGTGACTCTGGGACACTGGCCAAGGGAGAACTCTTGAGGACTATGGGGGTGGCTCCTCCTTCTCCCCACGAGGACCCTGGGAAGAGTGTTTACCTGTGCCGTGAAAAAGGCTGGAGTGAGGGATCCTGAGGGGAGGGCTGGGCTGTTGAGGGCGATGGAGCCGATGTCGGTGCCGGAGAGCAACAACTGAGGTGCAGAGATTTCCAAGCCTTTGGGTTTTTTGCCTTTTGGGGGAAGAGACGGAGACTTGGTTTTGGAGCCCGATGACAGATTCAGGGGTTCCAGAGAATCCGAGTCATGGCAGGCTGCCTCGAGGAAGAGGCTTCTGTGTTCGGAAGGGAGGGGAGAGTTGGGGGACAGGGATGGGGACCGCGATGAGGAGGGTGACGCAGACGAGACGCTGGCAGCATTTGGCAACATTAAAGAGGAGATCTTGGCCGAGACAGACGAAGCCAGGAAAGCGGACGCTGCCGCGGCCTCGGATGTGGAAGGCAGGGACACCACAGGTCTGGTGATGTGCTTGTCGGTTTTATTGGTCACAAACCTGATCACAGTCCTGACTTCTTCCACAGGGGGGCTGTCGTCACCCGGCTCCTCCTCCAGCTTCTCCGTCTTGATGGCCTTGAAGGCCTCGGGAGGGTTCTGCAGGGAATTGATGGTGAAGGAGGAGTACAGGCCGGAGTGGATGTATTCGTTTCGGCTTGTGCTTTTGAGGGCGGACAAGCCATGCTTGTGGACCTCTCGGCCTTCGGGGGACACCTTACAGTCGCTGTCCTGCAGCAGGAGGCTCTCCCGGCTGATCTCCACCGCGTGAGGATCCATTTTTAGGATATCCGGGAAAGAGACGAACTTGTACACAAACTTCTGCCCAATCACTTTCTTGATGATGTTCTGTGAATACAAAAGCAGACACTTAAAATGGGTGAGCCGGAGACAAGGAAGGATGAAAGGTTGAAAGCCGAAGCCCCCAAAATATTCCTGATGTCCACAGGGTGGTTAAGAGGAGTGACGTCAGAGATGGAAGGTTCCATTTGCACTTTGGTCCTGCTGCCCAGGAGTGCTGTGCTCTCCAGCCTTTGGCCACTTTCTTATCTGTATTACTGGGACGATTTTGTAATAGCAAAAGCTACCCGCTGAGTTAGCAGGTATTGTGTGGCTGGGATGATTCACACCTCCGCTCACAGAATCTGCACAGTAACCCTACAAGCAGGGTTGGTCAGCCTTGTATTACAGTTAGGATGAAGGGTGAGGACCGCGTTTCAGATCGTCAGCGTCCACATAAACGCTGGCCAGGTGTGGTGGCCAGCACCCGGAATACAAGGGGTCTCCAGCGCAAAAGCTGGCTAGCGAGACTAGCCTGAATCCTCGAGCTCCATGTTCAGCCAGAGTTCCCGCCTCGGTAAGTGAAGTGGAGAGTAACCAAGGAAGACATCTAATGTCAACTCTGTGCCTGCACATACATGCATGTGCCTGCACCCACATACTATGTATGCCCAGGCATGCATGCACGCCACACATGCAAACACCAAAGGTTCTAAGAATTAGGAAATCAACTTTCAGCACTGCAGTGACTCATACAGCAAGAGAGAACTTCCTTCACCCTAAGACAGTACTGTCTTACCTGCCTCTGGGCGAGCGCAATGAAATTGTAACAGGAAAGGACTTTGCTACAAAGCGTCGGAGAAATGTGTGTTATGGCTACCCGGCAACACAACATTCTTTTCAGTCCCGCAGCCTTTTCTGGGAAGAGAGCCACTGGAGGGAAACGAATTGCCTACTTTTGGATATTTATGGCATTCCTTTCATAGTCTTGGTTGCTAGTGTCTACATTCGGGCTCTTCAGTCCCTCTAACATTAGGATGTAAATGAAAGAAATGAAAATCACTGTCAGGGCCCAAGTTTTCCCAGCCCATGAGAAAGTAGTGGCGACATTTCTTTTAGTTTGCGTTTTACTCATGGAAGTGCTCGACTCCAGAGATCCGCTGTTCTGTCAAGGCTGGACCGCGCAACGAGTGGATATGGAAGCACGTTCTTCATGAAGCAAGCCGAAACCGCAGTTCCGTGTCTGTCTGGCAAACGCTGGCTGCGGGTCTCGCCCCGTGGTTGACTCTTAAGTCCTGGGTACTCCAGGGAAAAAAAGATGGCTTCCCTCTGGTTCAAACAGCCAGCATTATTCTATGGAGAAAGGACCCTGAAGGTTTCCTTAAAAGCCCTTCCTCCTCAGCCATGTGAGATAAATCATCTGAGGAAGAAGCGCTCTACTGACTGGGTCACAAGTGCAGCTACCTGGTGTATAAATCCCACAGCAGCGCACAAGGAGGGAGGAAGGTGGCATCCTTCCCCTGCCAGAACATGGGAATGGAGCCACAGGCCCAGACTGCCAATATCTTCTGGCGCTAAAGCCAGAACCTGTCCACATTTCCACACAGGGGTGCGGGGGAGCCCAGTACCCCAATAGAGAGATCTCCATGCATTCTGACCCTCCTTGGGTGGTCATGGCTCGTTCTAAGTATGAGCATGTTAGCTTTTTGCCTGCTAGGTTTCCTTTTTTTTTTTTCCACCCTTTCAACAAGAGAGAAGGGTCCCTTTGCCTGGCACTGAGATGTTCAAGAAGAAATTCCCTGGGGCAGGATTTTACAGGAGGCGTGCAAGGTCCCTATGCAGGAAATCCCAAACACATGAGCCCCAGAGGGAGACCTTGCCCGGCACAGCACACAGATGCTCCCTTGCCGTGGGACAGGTCAGATGAGCATCAACGTAGAACAGTCCCATGGCTGGTGTGCTGGTGCTCTGGCCAGCAACTCCCTACCACCCCAACCCCCCAATCCTGTGACTCTGGCTGACCTCACTCCCACGTCTCACGCCGGCAAATCTTCAGAGGAATGGGGGGAACACAAAGATTCCACTAGCTGCTTGGACGAGGGACATCTCTACTGAGAACTGCACCAGGCTGGATAGAGGCCATGCCAGGAAACCCCCCCCCCAAGAAAAGATTAAATAGGGGAGTCCTGAGCCTGCCTGACCCAAGTCAGGTGAACAGCGTGGGGATTACGTCTGGATAAAGTTGTTTCCTAAGAAGAATGTGGAGAGCCTACTGTGCGTGCTCCTTAGAAGACAGTGGGCATGATCTGCGGCTCCATGGCAACATCCTCATTTGCTAAATGCAGAGAAAAGGTGGAAACAAGGGCTGGGCGTGGCTGGAGGAGGGGACTCAATGGGTAAAGGGCCTGGTGTGTAAGCATAAGGACCAGAGTTCAGATCCCCAGCACCCATGTGAAAAGCCAGGCATGGTGGCACATGCCTGTGACCCCAGGACCGAGGGGAGGTCACAGAAAAAAATCACTGGGGGCTCACTGGCCAGCCAGTCTAGCCAAATGGGGGAGTTACAGGTTCTGAGAGAGACGGTGTCTCAAAAAAAATTAGGTGGGGAGCTATTGAAGAAGATGAAGAAGACATCTGAATCAGCCTCTGGCTTCCTCATGCACACACACACACACACACACACACACACACGCACGCACGCACGCACGCACGCACGCACGCACGCACACACAACCAGAAAAGTGGTAATGGGGTGGGGGGCTGTGTGGACTGCTGGTCTGGAAGCCTCCCAGTAGGGCATTAGAAAGGCTTTTGAGGAAAGTTCACCAGCACTGGGGGGAGACGGGACAAGACGCCACAAGGAGGAAGGAGGAAGTGTGACTGCAGGGAAGAGCGAGGATGGCGCCACCTCTTTAAAGACCAGCTGGCAAGGTGGATGCCATCTGGCTCCTTAGCCACAGAGAAGGCTGAGAATGACCCAAGGCGAGGATGGGGAAGGAAGGGCAGGGGCCAAGCATCAGAGAGAGGCTTCCCAGCCTGCCAGGGGCTCAACATCTCCCACCGCGGAAACTAGCAAGGAAAATCAAGTCGGCACCCACAGCTAGAGCGTGAGAAGTATGGTGGGCTAGGGAGGCAGTTAAAGCAACTTGTCTTCCAGGGCAGATCCCCAGAATAGGAGAGACCCTAGCTGCAGACCTCTCTGCTGTTCCGGAAGAAGATTTCCTACCAAGTCGGCTGGGCAAACACAGTGTAGCAGCAATAGTGGCTGAGGTCTGCTAAGCATGCATTTGCTGGGCACTGCCTGAGAACTCGAAGCTATTAACTCGTTTAGTCTTCCATGAGATTATTACCCCATACGACAGATGAAGAAACTGAGGTTCATGGACTATAAATCACACACCATCAGAAACTCGTACTTGGAAGCATCTGGCTCCTGAGCTCTCGGCCAGAATAGAAGGTGATTTACGTCAGCCAAAGCAGAGCAGCGCTTGGGTAGGGCTCTTATTATGGTAAGTGATGGAGACATTCTGGAGAGGTCCGCTTTTCACCCCTTGAGTACCAGACTCAAGTATTTGTTACTCCCTGTTGCCTGGCAACCCAACAAACGCCGATGCGTGTCCAGTTGAGCCAAGGGACTTTCTGTGGCTTGAGAGAGACAGTTTGATACATCTGCCTCCTTTCTATGTGGGGAACGAGCCACGGTATCATCATCTCCCATGAAATGTGGAATGTGACTCATAGCCAGAGCCGACTCGGCGCCCTTTCTGGTGAGCCCCAGGCAGCAGGGACAAGGTCAAGGCCAACTGCAGAGAAAGGGAGACAAGATTCCCCTACAGCCGACCCACAACTGCGATACCCAGAAAAGGAAGGCTGGGCTTGGAAATGACTCCTCCGTGGAGTTTGGTCATTCAGGAAATGACACCTGAGGTGTGGCCGGTTTGACAGGTAAAGGCACAAGGTGTCAGAGCAGAGACGCCTCTCCCAGCTCACTTCCTCAGCAACACACTGGCCTCCGCTTCCCCCAGAACTGTCTGCAGCCCTGACAGGTCACGCTCGGACTCACCTTTGAGAATGAGTGTGTCCATAACTCTGCTTAAATATGTGGTGGGTGTGAACACGGCCTTCTCTCTTTGAAGAGGACAGGACTGTGTAAATCATCCCAAATACAGTCATCTCATACCTCACTGTCTGTGGGGGTGGGGGTGGCGGTTAGCCTCGGGACCCTGCGTCTGCTCAAGTCTCTTACACAAAGTGACACAGGACTCCCAGACAGACTGTGCACACCCTCCCATATACTTTACACAATCTCCGTATTCTATCTCCTAACCTGATGTCAATGTTATGTACATGGTCAGTATACCGAATACTGGCAAGGACAGACGTGTATGTGTGCGGGGCAGGCACATCTTTTCAAATCTTCTCCACTCTGTTTCGGCTGGATTCTCAAAATCACGTCTACGTGTAGTGGACAAGATGAGAATTTTCCTGAACTTTTACAACTTAGGGCATGTGCACACATACTGTCTACTAAGTGTGCACACACAGAGAGATGCTTCTGGGGTGGAACTTACGTTCCTAGTTCTATCGGGATAATATTCAAATAAGCTCACTAAGCATTCGCCGAAGTGCATGAATTTGACTCTAGAGAGCGATGACCCTCGCATGAAGCCAGAGGTCACTGACACTTTCACACACATATCTCATACATATACATGCCTACATGTGCTTTGCTCCACAGCACTTTTATAATTATATATTTTTATTATTTGACGGTCTCATACATGTATCTGACGAACTTTAGTTCATCTCTTTCCCTATGACCCTGTTATCTCCCCTCCACCCACTTTCTCATCCCGTGTGTGTGTGTGTGTGTGTGTGTGTGTGTGTGTGTGTGCGTGTGTGATCGCCTGAGTCTACTGAGTTTAACAGGGTTGCCTGCATAAGCCGTAGGAGGGAGGTCAGTGACTGGGCAGCGTCCCAGCGGCTGTAGTTACTGAAGAAAGCGACACCCTTTTCCCCAGCCAATGGCAACTGAACAGTCCCTCAGGGCGGGGTCAGGCCCCATGATCCTTTTCCCTTCCATGATGAAAGGCTGACGGGTCGAGTCTTGTACAGGTTGGCTGCAGTGAGTTCTTGGAGTGCATCAGCCATGTCCAGGAGACTCTTTGGCTACGTCTGGCTCTTACAGCCTCTCCGCCCCCTCTTCCACGATCCCCAACGTCTCACAGTGCAGCTCTGGCTGCTCTGGAACTCACTCTGTAGACCATGCTGGCCTGGAACTCAAGAGAGGACCCACCTGTCTCTCTGCCTCTTGAGTGCTGGGATGAAAGGCGTGCGCCACCACGCCCAGCACCCCCATGGCATTTTTTAAGCTAAAAATCTACACAGATACGGTCTACGGTCACCATATGCACATCCCTACAATGTTACACCTTTGAGAGCTTCATCGTCTTCTGTTTCATCCGTTTGTTGGCTCAGGAGGCTCAGTGTGTGTGTGTGTGTGTGTGTGTGTGTGTGTGTGTGTGTGTGTGTGTGTGTGTGTGTGTAACATGCTTTACAGGTCTGGCACCTCAATGTTGATCTAAAGGCATGGGTCAGGCTTTGGTGTGTTCAGACTTGTGATCCAACCAGTTTCCTCAACAGGGTTTCTCATCCTGCTTCCTGGCTGCGCTCCCTTGACGCTCTATCTTCTGTGGGCTCCCTGCAATTGCAGCCTCCTGCCCTCTGACCTTGCCACTCCCCCCCCCCCCCCCCCCCCCGCACCCTGGGCTCAGCCCTGACTAAGGTCAGCCGCTCCCTGGCACAGCCAAGAGGGAGAAGTTGTACAGAAACTTCCTCCACCAGCTGGGACTTTTCTCAGGCTCGTGCGTGTGGGGAGCGCAGCTGGGGAAGGGGACAGACGACAGAGTTGGGCCTTTCCCGTAAGTATCTACTTGATACGACCGCCCGGCTGCTGCTTGGATTAAGTTGGAGCGCCACCCAGTCTCATTCTCCTACCCACATGCTTTGACATCCTCAACTGTAGCATGGGACGGACCCATCCACCTAACGCTTGTAGCCAAATACCCAATAGAAGCCCCAAACGTGTATTGGCCCTAGCATCGCCATCCTTATTTTCCACGCCCATTTAGTCAATATTAATCTATCTGTGCTACCTGCTCTTAGCCTGGATGACAGGTCAACAGTCAAAACGAACCTCTTGGGAGGCTGTGTGTATTCTCCTTGCTTTATCCACAGTTCTGTGGCCCACGGTCCAGCAGACAGATTGCATCCGGTTTCTATACCTCAACCAAGCAGGGGAAACATGCTGTTTTACTTAGTTGGATTCAGACAAGAAAGAGATGTGCGCAGTACATCACGCTGAACACAAGCCGTAATGTGACGTTCACCATGATATGAAAATCTCACACGATCCAATGAATTCTAGGGGTTGGGGGGGGGGGAGGCGAGAGCAGTTGGCCATCAGGGAGCCACTGCTAAATTGAGGACTCGTGGGATGCCCAGGGATGGGGATCACAGCCTACAGCAGAGACGCTGCACATCAGGTCCCCGTGTGGACGTACAGACAAGAGCCAGACACCCAGGAGATGCCAACTGCTCCTGAAGCCTCTTGAGGCAGGAAATGTGCTGCCAGACAAGAAGGCCCAGCCTGGCTTCTTGACAGTGGCTGTGGCTCCAATGGGAGACCCCTGGAGGCTGCTGACCCTGGGGGCCTGTCACTCAGGTCCCTGGCAGTGGGACCCAGG
Source organism: Peromyscus leucopus (assembly GCF_004664715.2). Taxonomy (NCBI): domain Eukaryota; kingdom Metazoa; phylum Chordata; class Mammalia; order Rodentia; family Cricetidae; genus Peromyscus; species Peromyscus leucopus. The sequence goes on along the minus strand of NC_051078.1, from coordinate 36,315,295 downwards.
AGCTTGAGTGCCAGCGGACGCGGGATGGTGGATTTCTGTGGGGGCACGTTCTCACAGTAGATGCTCTGTGTGAAATGAGCTGTGGGAAAGAAGGGTAAGGGGACAGACCCAGCCAGCACACGTGCAGGCCACCACCCACCCTGAACACAGCCACCTGACAAGGTGCACGTGACCCGGCTGCTTTAAAGATGAAGTCAAGTCACTGCTCTTGGGTGGTCGTGGAGGTTTCATCCAGTTTTCCACCACAGAGAGGGGAATTAAATAGTGGGGCAGCCATAGAGTGGACTGTCATGCCACTATTTCAGACAACAACAGTGTGCTTGCTCCCTTGTATCTATCTTTACATATCACTTAAGTGAAAAATTACAGTACCCATGGGAGGTTTCATCATTTCAGTGAATTGATGTTAATATGTATATATATATATGTTATATATATATATGTTATATATGCACATACATATGCATGCATGCTTATAGGAGAAAGAAATTAATCTTAGAAGATGGATAACGTAATGTAACAGTGATTATAATATTCTTTTTTCCATCTGCGTTTTCTACATGACATGTATCTAGTATATGTTGCTTGTCAAACTGAGCCCGCGTCACATGGCTTGTAACCGTACCTGACGTCTAAACTGGGTCGTATTCACAGCTAGGCCTGAGACGTTTCTGCTCAACGACCACACCCGCTTCCAGAAGGCAGCTGCCCTGGGTTCACAGGCTGCTACTAATGTTAAACCACTGCATTCCGGAGCAGCGGTGGGCTTTTGTTGACAGGGGCCTAGGAACTGGCTCCTGGGTGCAGAAGCAAGGTCCTTGCTGAAGAGAGGTTCCTTCTTCCTCCCTGTGGGGAGGCGCACTCTCCGTAGCCACAAACAGAACCGTTTCTGCCCATCCCCGGGGCATGGAGGCACCTGCTTTCGTAAGATCCCCTGGCATGAAGCACTGGGACCCAGTAATCCCATCCTTGACTAGCTATCAACAACCAACCAAGGAGTGGTATACTACCTAAGGAGAGTAACAGAAAACTAACTTCTAGTACACGTGGCTTGGTGGGCCTTCGTGGCCAGCGGTTCCCACAGTTAAAGCTAGCACTGACGAACCAAACATTGCATGAAATAACACTGGCATAGCCAGACCCGGGTTCAAATCCCAGCCTCTCTACTTGGTAGAGCCCGGAAACATTAGTCAACCTCCATAGGCCTCCGTTTGCCTTAAAATAGGAAGAAAAAAAAAATAGCTCATGGGTTTGCTCTTAGAAGCCCGTAGGTGTCAGTACCCTGATCACAGAGTCCTTGAAACACGACTGTGCACAGCTGAATTCTGCCTGGCCAACAGTGGCCGTGGTACCACACTTTTATTATTCTGCGGTGGGGCAACCAGAATGCCTTAGATGGCACCTCACTCGAAAGCCTGTGAGGGAGCCTCACCCACCCAAATGCCCATTTCACAGATGAGGAACCCGGCGCTTTGCCCTGAGTTCCCACAGTCCAGCAGCAGGGGTGGCGTGTCTCCAAGTTACCGGCTTCCCAGCCAACACCCCACGTAAGTGTATCACCTGATTCATGTACAGACTGGAGGCTGACTCACTCTGCTGAAGTATCCTCTCTCCAAAGTTAGAACACCGTGCCTACGGGAGCCACGCTCCACGTTCCCTGTCCTTAACCAGCAAACCTGCCCACAAAACCCCAAGAGACTTTCCTCTGGAAATGCCCAGGCTCCGAGAAAACCAGAAGGAGTCCCGGAAGCCTCCAAGTGTTAGGTCGGTGGGAAGTACAGGCCCTGACTCGGCTCAGCCTGGGGCCTATGGACTGCCAGGGCCCTAAGCAGTTGCTTAGCTTTATTAAGATCAGCTATCCATTTGTTTTAGGCAAGGTCCCCTCACATTTGCCCCCAAGGAGCATGTAACAGTGGCTCCTTGACCCCATCCACCCGAGCTGCTTCTAACTAGGCAGCCTCCTCTACCCCCACAGTGTGGTGGGTGAATGGTATTCCCCTGAGAACTCATGCCTACTCAGAACCTTAGACGGCAACCTTATTTGGCAATAAGGTCTCTGCTGATGAACCTGGACAAGGGGGTCAAGACTCAGGGTCAGCAGGAAGTGCTGTGACTAGTGTCCTATAAGAGGACAGCGAGGGACACTTGGGAAGGACGCCCGCGTCAAGTCAGAGGCAGACAATGGAGGGCACAGCTATGGAGCGCCAAGGAATGCTGGGAACTGCCAGGGCTGGAAGAGGTGGGGGGGGGTCTTCCCTGAAACCAGCCAAGAGTCCAGCTGAAACCTAACTTTAGACTTTTGGCTTCCTAGTGGGGGGCAGGAAAGTTCTGCTGCTTTGAGCTACCAAGTTGGGGGGAATATCTGTTACAGCAGCCTTGAGGGGCTTCTTAAATTACCTGTGCTCAGCAGAGCCACTGACTCCGTGGAGTGCCCAGCCTACGTCTTTCACGCTGGATGCTGGTCTAGGCACCAGGCTAGGCAGAGCTGGGACACCCTTTGTCTAGATCTTACATCTGGAGCGTGGGCACGCATGCGTGTCCGCACACCATCACACACTTCTAAGAATAACACACCCTAACTTTGGCTCGGAGTTGGCCTGCTCCGCCAGCTCCCGGCTGGGAGATTTATTTTTTTTCTTCTGGTTTGGGTTAAGGTTTCTTTATTTTTCTGGCATTAGTAAACTGCCGTGTGAATCAGCTCGCCCCATGCCGCGACGTAACGTTGGGAGGGCTCCTCAGACTCACTGCCTGAGCCACCGGGACACCCCGAGGACCCCTCTTCCCGTTGGTCCGGCAGGACACCCCTCCCTGGGAGACGCAAGCTGAATGCTGAGGGCATCTTTCTCCCATGCTCTCTCTGCAGCTGCTTCTTGCTAGGTTCAGCCCTAACTCCACCCTGGCTCCTTTAAACACCCCTCTAAGGGTGTCGTCTGTCCTGAAAAATAAATGGAACCGTGACTGCTCGGCCAGCAGAGCCCTTCCCTGGCTGGGCTGGGGACCCGCTACAACGGTTCTCCATTTTGAGTTGGACAGCTCTAATGAGACAGTTGGCATGGGGACCTCAGGGCCACAGGTGGACAGAAGTACACCCTTACCCCCAGCTTTGACAGATTTTGGACACTCCATGCTGGAGACAGAGCCTTGGCACTGGCCTGGTTTGCTTTTTTTTTTGTCTATTTGACACAAGCTAGAGTCATCTGGAAAAGGAGCCTCGATTGAGAAAAACCTCCATCAGACTGCCTGTGGGGCGTTTTCTTGATTGATGATTGACGTGGGAGGGCCCCGCCCACTGTGGGTGGTGCCACCCTTGGGCAGGTGGTCGTGAGCAGCCGGATAAGACAGCAAGACAGTGAGCAGCACTCCTCCATGGTCTATGCATCAGCTCCTGCCTCCAGGGTCCTGCCCTGACTTCCCCTCGTGATAGAAATACATCGTTTTCCTCCCCAAGCTGCTTTTGATGCATGGCGCTTTATCACGGGAACAGAAAGCTAACTAAGGCAAGCACCAAACAAAAGAGGCGTTTAAAAGAAAACTAAGAATACTTTGCGTTGAGGCTCCTCATTGGTTAGAGGTCCAGCAGGCGGGGTGAGGCGGTTTCTTCGGTTCTTACCCGGGGGCTGACATTTCACAATGACAGATTTCCCCCGATGCTGTGGAAGAGGCCAGCTCACTCCTCACTCACACTTCTCCGGTGACAGGAAGCCACCACAGCCCACACTGTGGAGATGATGGCAAATTAGGGGGGAAAAAAAAAACAGGCGGGGGCCCAAATAAAGTGGATGCAGTGATGGGCGAGGGAAGGGAGCCCGGGACAGGACAGCCAAGCACAGGCTGCTGAGGAACAGTCAGAAGTTCAGCTGGAGAGGTGGCCTGGGGCAGACAGGCCAGGTGAGCCTGGGGCTCATGGTGAGGCCCAGAGGGAGGAAGGTTCAAAACCGGTAGAGTGAGGCCAGATGGTAAAGAGAGGAGTGTGGGGATTTCCCAGGGCCATTGGGTGGCCAGGGAGGTAAGAAGGCAGACGGGTAAGGAATGCCAGCATGGCTTCCTGCACACCACACCACACACACACACACACACACACACACACACACACACACAAGACAGGGTCTCATTATGCAGCTTTGGCTGGCCTGGGACTCATGATGTCCGCTAGACTGGCTTTAAACTAATGTCTGCCTCTACTCCCTGTACACTGGGTAAGAGTGTGCATTACTATGTCTGGCTTCATAATTTCTTGTATTGTTTTTGAAGACTTATTTATTTTGATTTTATGTGCAGGGGTATTTTTTTTTTTACCTGCCTGTATGCACGGGCACCACGTGAGTGCCTAGTGTCCACAGAGACCAGACGAGGGTCTCAGATGCCCTGAGACTGAAGTTATAGATGGCTGTGAGCCCCCCATCTGGACGCTGGAAACCAATCCTGGGTCCTCTGGAAGAGCACCAAGTGGTCTTAGCCACAGGGCCATCTCCCCAGCCCTCATCCTGGCTCCTTAAGGAAGCATGTTCTAGAAGCAGGAGTTCTCTGGGACTTCCAACCCCACAACCCCTCCCTTTCTCAGCTCGCTCAGGGCACCCTAGCACTCAGCACTCACGGCTCAGAGCAGTCTTTCCATTGGCCACTTGATCAGTCAATGTCGGGACCTCTCTGTCTCTCGGCCAGGCCCAGATCAGCCACAGGAAGGATGGGAAGACTCCAGCCTGGGCCCCCAGCAACCTGCACCTGTGTGACCCGCAAGTACCCGTATCCCAACTCCGGCCTCGAGGCTAAAACTTACAGGCTGAATGCCTGACCCTAAGCAACTACTTCATCTTGGGTGCGCGCTACTCAAACCTCCCCCCTAGACTCAGTATCTCCATCTCTAGAATGGGTCCATCACGGGCCACAAGGCCGAATGCCTTGGGAGTCAGACAATGGTTAGTGATGTGCGATGCCTAGCACAGAGCCTGGCACAGCATGCCCGCCCCCACACGTGAGCTTCCCTCCTGGTATTACCATCTGGGGTAGGAGCTGAGCCTGTGAGAAAAGTGGGGGGAGAGCCCGCCCAGAGGAGCAGCTGGTGACTGGTGGGTGGTGGGAGGTGCGATGTGAATGTTAGCATTTGTTTTTTTGTTTTTTGTTTTTTGGGGTTTTTTTTTTTTTGGCCAGTTTGTCTACACAATCCCTAAATTTCCCTGCAGCTAAGAGCCCGGAGCAGGAATGCTGGTGCCTGCCAAGGGGGACTCGGTGTGGGCTAGGGCAAGTGCCTGGTGAGGCAGTTTGGCAAGGCTGTGCGAGCCTCTAGCAGCTGAGTCGTCCCCCGCTCCGTCCCCACCCCTCCCCTGCAGCCACCGCCCGCCCCTGCAGCCGCTGCCACCGCCCTCCACATGCTAACTGTACTCTCAAGACCGGCTTCTCATCCTGTTTCTTAGCAACCGCCCTATTTGGGGGAATGTGGACTGCCACAGGACACCGGCTTGGAAGCACGGGCAAGGCAGAAAGCACCCCCAAATTTGAACGCGTGGTATCCGGTCTCTTGCACGCCCACCGCCTGCCTTCTCATGCCGGCTGCCATCTCGGGGTGGGGGGGGTGGGGGTGGGGAGCAAGGTGACCAGCTTGGAAGTCCTCCAAAAAGGAGCTCAGCTGCACACAGGTCTCCAGGCAGCTTCCAGGGCCAAATTCATGCAGGGGAGCCCTGGTTACCCTCCTTGGCCCCTGGACAAAAGCCAAGGTGCCATCTGCTGTGCCCCCCACCATCGGAGCAGCTGACGTGGTGCGAAGCGGGGGGGAGGCACCCAGCAAGGCTCTCAGGCTCCCCGATACTCAGGCCTAGGGCCAGGCAGGAAGGATCTCAACCATACGCAGAACGCCATCACAACAGCCCAGACAGGCATTCTAGAAAGTTCCAGGAGAGGAACACTCGCGGGACTGAAGATATATCCATCCTTTTGTCTTCTCAAAATTTGTTTTTTTGGGGGTCTTAAAGGATTCCACCAGAGCCAAGCTTTCCGGCACAGGCAGCTGACTTCAGATACAGGCTATTAATACTAACATTTTCTCGTCATGATTGAACACCCCATTTAAAATAAATTACCCAATTAAGCTAAGAAGGTGATGCATCCGACTTCCTGGGATCTGTTGCCAGTGGCTCTTGCCCTGACTGCTCCCCCTAATTTCCTTCCAATTAGGTGAAGATCACTCGGTGCCCTGTGAGGATCGGCTGGGACGTTGCTGTGGAGACCAGAGGGCGGTTCAGCCTATCACCATTTGCATCTATGGATGAGACAGGAGCTGGCAGAGTTTCCCATCTCCCCCTGGGATGAACCTTCTCTGCCAACAACAACAGACAAAAGGTCTGTTGGACGGGGAAGGATAAGGGATTGAGTAAGCTTCCGGGTCTTCTCGCGGAGCAACCCGAGGTGGATGGCATCAGCTTCCCATGAGCAGCTGCACCCACGAGGGTGCCGGGCAGTGTGTCTCTCGCTTCCCCTGCCCCTGTGTGCTGGAGACCAGGGCTGCAGGCCCTGGTTCTGATGTCATGACGAGGCCATTTCACCCAGTGTGGAAAATGCCTCCTCAGGAAATGGCCAGAAAAGATCAGAGCCGAGTGTCAAACCACCAACGCCAAGGAGCACAGGAGAAGATGAGGATTTTGTTTGTTTGTTTGTTTGTTTTTGTTTTGTTTTTGAGACAGGGTTTCTCTGTGTAGTTTTGTGCCTTTCCTGGAACTCACTTTGTAGACCAGGCTGGCCTTGAACTCACAGAGATCTGCCTGCCTCTGCCTCCCGAGTGCTGGGATTAAAATCGTGCACCACCACTGCCGCCCGGCCAGATGAGGATTTTTATTTCTAAAATGCAAATCGAATCATGGCTCCTTCTTGGTTTCCATCCTTTACTGGCTCTCATCAGAAAGTACCAAGAGCAACCTGAGATGCCCCATGCTTCTCTCCCCTGCCTCATCTCAACTTCATACCCTGAATAAATACTCTGCACTAGGAAAGATCAAACATACGCGCTTCCCACCTTCCCACATGCTGTTCCCTGCTTAGTCTTCTTCTCCCAGCCTGGCACCAGCTGGACTCGGGTTCAGCCCAGGAGCCTTAGGTCAAATATCTTGACCCCCCAGAAGTCTTCCCTCCATCCCTACTTCCCTACCCCCCTCTTCTGGAAGGCCTGGCGCCACATCTATGCTAGCACTTTTTACAATTTTGGGGGGTGGGGTGGGGATGATTTGGTTGTCTCTGTCCCCAGTCCCATAGCTGCTGAACCATGTAAGTGCAGGGAGGGACATTTTCAAAGAAAGAGCTGAGGGACTTGGGAGCCTGAAAACAGAGGTAGTAGAGAAGGATGTAACTGTCAATGCAAAGGAGTCATTAAAGAGTGAATGAACGGAGCTTGGGAGGTGGCTCAGTGGTTAAGAGCACTGGCTGCTCTTCCAGAGGTCCTGAGTTCAATTCCCAGCACCATAAGGCAGCTCACAACCACCTGAAACTCCAGTCCTGGGGATCTAGTGCCCTCTTGTGGCCTCCCTGGGGACCAGGCATGCATGTGGCTCACAGATATACATGCACATCAAACACCTATACACATGAAATAAATGAATTTTTTTTGTAATTAATTAATTTATTTACATCCTGGTCACAGTTTCCCCTCTTTCTTCTCCCCCCAGTCCCCACGCACGCATGCACCCCTTCGTCCCAACCCCCACATCCACTCCTCCTCCATTTCTGCTCAGGAAAGGGCAGGCATCCCATGGATCTCAACAAAACATAGTGTATCTAGTTGCAGTGAGACTAACTAAGCTCCTCCCCATGTATTAAGGCTGGGCAAGGCGACCCGGTACGAGGAGGAAATAAATTAATGTTCTAAGTAAATGTGGGCAACACACCCCTTGGTCTACAGGGGAAGCGGTTACAGACATTAACTGTCCGTCAGTCCTTCCCTCCTCTGCCCTAAGATGAAAGATTTTAAACCAAATGTGAATGAAGGAGTGGAGGAAACAGTTAGCTTGTGAACAAAATCTCCAAAAGGCATCCCTATAATTACATCATCCCGTCTACCTTCTGGAAGCATTGGTTTAAAACTAAGGTTGGGGGAGCCTACTGAAACTTTCCACTCGGCAGTCTGTAGCTGTATGGGGCAGCTCACCCAGGGCTAACACAACACCTGGGAAAGCAGGCCGTCTGTCAGAAGAGGGTGAGTGCCACTCAGTGCCTTGCTCAGGTCGCTGCCACCTCGACCTTCCCCTGCCCAGGGCTCAGACAGTGTTCTCTCAATGCCTGAGAGCTCCTTAGGCTGGCCAGAGGCCGCTCAGCCCTCACCCACCTACCCTACCCCAAACCCCCTTCCTCCTGAAATCAAAGCATGGACTGAGTGACCTCCTTCCTAGAACGCAAGTGGGGCCTGCTCAGTTGCCTCTTCCAAAGCTTTGGGGAGGCCTAGGGGTTCTTTGTTGGAGGTCATCGTTGCAAACCCTGACACTCACCCCCCCGACACACCAGATTTTCCTAAAATAATGGGTATGTGCATGAGGAAACCCATAGATAGGCAGGTGGAGGCTGTGGCCACCCCAGAACTTGAGCCCTCAGGAGCAGCTTACATCTCAGCCCCAGTCACCTCTTCAAGCCCTTGGTGTCAGAGATCAGGGACCTTTTAAGTCCCAGCGACTCCGAGGCTCCCAAGGCAGGGCTCAGCTCCCTCATCTCTGGCCTGGCCTGGGTGACGGCTGATGGTGGGCACATTGACATGCATGCTGTTTAATCTAGACGTCACAGAATCTAGCATTATATTTGTTGTGGGCTACGTGGCTAGACTCAACCTCCCCAGCAAATAGTAACAGTAACGTGGGGTTCGTGGAGGAAGACATTTATATAAATCGGCCTCTGTTACCTAACGCACTAAGATTCACAAACACGGGCGGTGACATGGCATGCCCTTCCGAGCATGTACATCCTCTGCAGAGGCTAACACTGCTGAGAACCACACATACATCCTCAACCCCAGATCCTCATCCCCAGAGTTTCCTGTGGCCCGGTGAGGGGAGCCGGGGCCGCCGAGATCATGCTTTGTGATGGTGGAAGTGAAAATGGTTGTATTCCACCTCCACGGCCCTAAACTCAAAACCTGGACGCTAAGGGGACTTGGAGACAGATGTTCACTCCCTCCGAATGCACAGGGAAGTGTGCAGGCTTTGACTCAGAGGGACAGGGAGGGCTTTGAAATGTGGGAGAGTTTTCAGAACAGCCTAACTATGTAGAAACAGGCAGCTGGTACAGTTGCTGGCCACTCTCCGTTAAGAAACAGCAGGGCCCAGGGCTCCTGATACTGTATAGACGAAAGCATTCCATCTCCGCACACCTATTCTGGAGGCTGGTACAAGGCTTCACTCTCCTACTCTGCAATCACCCAAAGCTTTAAAATGAGTGCTAGGGAAAGAGGATTACCCGCCTTATGACTCTGGCCAAGGCTTCGTCATATCCATCAAGTACTGCACACTGTGTCGGGAGGGTCCGGGTGCCACTGAGCCTATCCGCCACGACGCTTCGGAAGATTCTGCTGTCATCCCCATTTTACATAAAAAGGAGGGTGTACTCGCCTAGCATGTGAGGGCCCTGGGCCCGATTCTCAGTACCACAGGGGGGAAAAATGGGGTAGAGGAATAGTGTTGATACTGCTCAGTCAGTAAAGTGGACCTCAGTTCTGATTTTCTGGTGTGCATTCATAGTATCGATGAGGTAGGGTCAGGAGGGCTGGAGAGTGATCCAGGTAGAGCCCAGATGTTGACCTCTAGCTCCCACAAGCACCCACACACATGCGCACACAAAACTAATACATGCAAACCTACTCACACATACAAAGATCAATTTATAAGGAAGGAGGCTGAGGCAGGCCCAGAGAGACTGACCCAAACATCTAATCCCAAACCCACACCATGCTCGCCTCTCCATCCCAACCTGTGGGCTGGAGGGCACGTGTATTGAAGGGACATTGATTATAGCTCTTCACTCTGCCAGATGTCATGAACATATACAATATTTTCCCCTTTAGTGTCTCGTGTATAGCTTTATACACATTTACACATTTCTCCTCTGCCCACTTTTAATCTGCTGGAACAAGCTAAAAATACAACATATACCATATAAAAATAATGCTAGTCACAGGCTTGTCTGCTCTGGCAGAGAAACTTCCCTATTAGGACAAACTGAAGGATGTGCATTTTCAGCCACCAAGGAAAGGATGCTAGCTAGCTAGAGAAGGCCAGAAAAGACAACAACAAAAAAAACCGGTCACGGCTGCCGAGCGAGACAGCCACAGGTTGACGTCACTCACAGGCTCAGTGTGAGGAGGACAGGGGAGAGGAGGTCAAAGACCATCACAAGGACACCGAGAAGCAGAGGGGACCAGCCTGTGTCTGGGATCACTCTCCCATCCTCGCCTGAAAAGCAGAGCAGGGCAGGACACATCACAGCATGCCCGTGTGGCCCAAGGGCGTCACCCCCACAGAGACCCTGATCCAAGCTGCCCTTCCGTGAGAGGTCTGACATTTACGTCTGCCGGGGTTGCCAGGCTAGTGCTGCCAGACACTAGAGATTTGAACCAGTCTAACTAACGGATGCAGCTTATCAGGGTGCTGCTGGTGAAACCAGAAGGGTTAGCCAGAAAACGCCAAATAAATGGTCTCGGTGACAGAATGGCAGTTCTCTTCCTGCTCTTCCCTCTCGGCTCTTCTGCTCCTCCGCATCTTCCTTCACCTCCTTCCTTTCTTCCCTCCCATCATCCTCCCCTTCCTCCTCCCTCCTCCTCCTCTTTTCTTTTTAAACTGTAGTGAGAGTCTGTGGCCGTGGCTGGAGCGGGTCCCCAGAGTCCGGAAGGTGGAAGCCAAATCCTCAGCATGGCATTGCTGCAATTTTAAGAGTTGGGGACCGGGCTGGTGGCAGTGGCACACGCCTTTAATCCAGCACTCAGGAGGCAGAGGCAGGAGGATCTCTGTGACTTAGAAGCCAGCCTGGTCTACAGAGTGAGAGCCAGGACAGGCACCAAAACTACACAGAGAAACTCAGTCTTGAAGAAAAAAAACAAACAAACAAAAAACCAAAACAAACAAACAAACAAACAAACCCTCCTGAGGTCAGAAGAGCTTATGGGTGGCCAACCTGAGCTCCAAGGTTCCAAAGTAAAGTCAAGGTTTGTTTTGTAAAGAACACGCAGCAGCCAGGCCCTGCCACTCACCGGCTGCGTGGGCTAGCCTCGTCTTCCTGTTCTGCTTTGTATAAGAGGCTGGGGAAGGACCTGTCTCATGGGGTGTCATCCGGTTTAAAGTCATCTAGTTCAACAGGAACTGCCTGGGCCAGGTCCCTAGACACCTAACAAAAAGCAGCAATACGCCCCCTGACTGACAGCTATGAAACACCTTTAAAAAAAAAGTGTGTGTGCATGTATGTGTTTGTATGTATGAGAACTGTACTTGTGTATACATGTGTGTGCATATATATGTGTGCTTATGTGTATGTATATTGTACTTGTATGTATATGTGTATGTGCATATGTGTGTGTGCTTGTATGTATACTGCACCCGTGTGTACGTGTGTGTGTGCATATGTATGTGTGCATATGTATGTGTGCTTGTGTGTATGTATGTTGTATTTGTGTGTACATGTATGTGCTTGTGCATGTGCATATATGTGTACTTGTGTGTGCACTTGTGAGTATGTATATTGTACTTGTGTGTATGTGTGTGTACAATGTGTGTATATGTGTGTGTGTACATGTATGTATGTATGTATGTGTGAACATGTGTGTATGTGTGTGTGTGCACACTCATATACACACACATGGAGGCCAGAGGACTTCAGGTGTCATCCTTAGGAATACCAGTCACCTCCTTGGAGACAGGGTCTCTTTGGCCTGGAGCTCACCGGTTAAGCTGGGCTAGCTGTCCGGTGAGCCCCAAGGATTTCCTGTCTCTGTCTTCCCAGTGCTGGGGTGACGCGGACGCCATCACACCAGGGGTCTCACCGTGGGAGGGAGGCGCTTGACTCTCTCTCTCTCTCTCCAGCTGAAGCTGCTCCCCCTTGACAGCGCGCTGGCGGCCACCAGCAGCCACTCCCCAGGCCTGACACAGACCCCTCCATGTTGACAGGACAAACCCTCAGCTCTCCCACACCTTGATTTAAAACCATGGAGAGGCCAAGCGCGGGAGCGCTCCGCCAGCAGGCGAGGCAGACTGTTTTCCTTCAGGGCCCCCAATTCCCACGGCAGAACAGGGAACCCAGGGGGAAAAGGCAAAGCAAGACGCCATCTGCTTGGCTTCCAGACAGTGCAATTAGCCGAGACGTGCCTTCACATCTTCGGAGGGCTCTGCGCTAAGCCGGGATTAATTAATTGTCACATTAATGGGATGCACCTTGAGCTCTCCAATGACATAATCACATGCAATTAGGGGCAAGCAGAAAGGAGCGCTTTATAGCTAATGACGTCCTCGCTTCCTGGAACGTGTAATCCTTCTGTCTGCAATCCCAAAGGGGTTTGCAGACAGAAGGCGCTAAATATAGATCGGGAACTAATATTTAAATCAGTTTGAATTCACCTTTTCATAGCAAGAGTGAACCCAGAACAAAAGCTCACAGCGCTTACTAGGATTCTAAGCCTTTGCGTTCAAGAAGCTAAACAGTCGGTGAACAGGGGTTCAAACGGAAATGCCCGATAATTACGGACCGGATACGTTGATACTAAAGAGAAGGAATTTTGCCCTACGAAGCACGCTAACTAATTTGTGAGAAATGAATTAGACTCACACCAATCATCCAGGCTTCGGCAACTGTGCTGTGATTCACTTCTAAAAGCATTCTACGAGCTGCAGAGATGGCCCAGTGGTGAAGAGCACTGGCTGCTCTTCCGGAGGACCTGGGTTCAATTCCCAGCACCCACATGGCAGCTCACAACTGTCTGTAACTCCAGTCTTAGGGGACTCAACGCCCTCTTCTGGCCTCCGTGGGTACTGCACACATGTGGTGCACAGACACATGCAAGTGAAACACCCATATACATAAAATTAATTTTTTAAAATGATAGTGCTCTCTTACCTCGATGTAGAAGTGGAACTGGCCCTGTTTCTACCTAGGGAAGTTACTAACAACGTCAAATGTCACATGCCAAGCACAGAGAGAAGTACTTAGCATGCTATGGCTCAGTGAATCCTCACAGAGACCCTGCATTCTGGAATTGCTATGATTCCCATTTCACAAACAGGGAAACTGAGATGCCAGAATCTTAACAGTGTCCAGGGCCGTCACTCGATGGTTGAACACTTGCTTAACATGCACAAGGCACTGGGCTTCACTCCCGGCACACAGGGGGGGGGGGGGGGAGATAAATACTGCATCCCCCAAACTGCCCTTTCCCAGGGAAGGTTCTTCCGACTGCACCCCCATCCAGAAAGACTCTAATTCTTATTCTGCCCCCCAGAGCAGCATCTGGAAAGCCCCACAGCCACCTGACACCCCTGCGCCATCAGCAAATTACACATGAAAAGGTGGGGGGGGGGGAGACACAAGATCTGAGCCCCAGTAACACACTAAAGGTTTCCACAGGAGGAAAATTTTTTTTCTCAAAATTAAAGGTATAAGTAACGTCCATTTTCTTGGGCTTTCTGTGTGCTGTTTGTACACATGGTCATGGGTATACACGTGGCCATCACACCTCAGGTTCCATACATCAGCCTTTTTTTTTTTTTTTTTTTGAAACAGGGTCTCTAAGTGGCTTGGAATTGACAAGCAGGCAAGGCTGGCTGGCCAGTGAGTCCCTGGTATTCTCCCATCTCCACCCATCTGGCTCTGGAATAGCATATTCCACCACACTAGGCCTTTTTTTTTTTTGTCGGTGAATTGGCTTTAGATCCTGTGCCTACAGGACACACCTTTGACTGACTGAACTGCCTCTGAGCCACCACTCGGTCTTTTAACTTGATAACTTGATCCACGGTACCCGCTCATCGGTGAGCTAGGAGAGGAGTGTCCCCCACCCCCCCACCCCCCGCCTCCCCCCACCCCCTCCCTACGAGGCTGAGCATGGCTTTACCTTGTCGTAATAGTATCTCAGGGCTCTGCTCAGCTTGTCGTAGTTCATGTTTGTCTTGTTCTTGCGGAGACCCCACAGCTTGGCCACTTCTTCCGCCTTGAGGAGCTTGAACTCGCCGTCGTTAGACGTCCAGCAGATGAGGTGTTCATGTTTCTGGTCCAGCAGCAGGTGCAACAGGAACTGCCACAACGTGATTGCACTCTCCATTACCTGGGGGTGGAGTGGGGGAGGCAGGCAGGTCAGAGCTGGGGCCCACAGGCCAGGGACGCTACACCTGGGTCTGCTCCGTAGACCACAGCGCTTCCCACCCCATCCCGGGGGGACCGCCTCGCCACACACAGGCTCTCTGGATGCCTTGATCCAGAAACACGACGGCAGTGCTCTGGGATCCTGGAATTCATGATGTACAAACCAGCAGCGGGCTGGGCGGTGGTGGCGCACGTCTTTAATCCCAGCACTCGGGAGGCAGAGGCAGGCGGATCTCTGTGAGTTCGAGGCCAGCCTGGTCTACAAAGTGAGTTCCAGGAAAGGCGCAAAGCTACACAGAGAAACCCTGTCTCAAAAAACAAACAAAAAAAAACCAGCAGCGGTCACCCTGCACTGGGAACTATATGGCATTAAACTGACTAAAGGGACGACCACTCGTACAGTGATCCCCCACCCAACTCTTCCTTGGCTTGGCTTTATTCCCGCCCATCACATCAACTGTGTTTTGGTTATTCTCTGGTCGTTACTTGCTGAAACGTGGCCATGAGCACCTGCCAAGGCTGACTGAGTTTAAACAGAGGGCCCGGGGTAAGGAAGACGCAGCATCCCTTGGTCGCACCGTCCTTGCACACTACACACCAGCGTGGCATTGGCCAGGAAGGGACTGGGTTACACTTTGCATTGCCAATGATGTCAGAACCCAGGACAATGCTTGCAGAGAGCAGACGTGGTAGATGCTGGTGAATTTAAAGAACTGGTCATGGCCAACAGAAGAGGACTTCAATTCCCCAGGCACTTATCAGGCAGCCGCTCCAACCGCACAGCCTCAAGCACACAAGTGTGTTTGTCCCACCAGGAGAGGAAATCCCACAAAATATGTTAGCCTCTGCCTCTGCCTGTAGCATCAACTCTGGCATTCATTCCTCCTAACACGCTGCTCTCTCTGTTCTTGGAACCTAGTGAATTCTTAACTCACCCACAGGGATGCAGTTCAGGTGGGATTGTTGGAGGTTCCAAATTTTGTTCACTTGAGTATATTCATAAGAGATTAACCTTATGTTTTTTTTTTTTTTTTTTTTTTTTTCGAGACAGGGTTTCTCTATGTAGCTTTGCGCCTTTCCTGGACTCACTTGGTAGCCAGGCTGGCTCGAACTCACAGAGATCCGTGGTCTGCTCCGAGTGCTGGGATTAAAGGCGTGCGCCACCACCGCCCGGCAACCTTATGTTTTTATTACACTTATTCATCGTGTGTGTGTATGCGTGCATGTGTGTGTGTGTGTGTGTGTTACACATGTGCACCCATGCACACCGTGGCATGTGTGTGGAGGTCAGAGGGCAACTTGCAGTGGTCAGTTCTTTCCTTCCGCCAGGTCCTGGGAATTGAACTTGGGGCTCACACGCTTGCTGGCAGGCACCATTCATTAGACCCGCTGAGCCAGCTTGCTAGTCCTACCCATTTATTTTATTATCATCCATGTAATTAGGAAAAGCTTTCCTCCAGTCAATTGTCATGAGCAAACGCCGAGGGTGTTCTGATCTGGGCAGATGGAGCTGGGATTTTTGAGCTGAGCTGAGAAAGCTCAGGAAAGGCCCAAGGTGGAGGCCAGGCTTCTACCTCACGACGCACAAGAGTCAAGCTGTGAGGTGCAGACGAGCCGACAGAATGAGGGGACACTGGAGTCTCTGGGACAGCCAAGAGGGACAGTGACGAAGACGCCCAGAAGACAGAGCAATGGCCTTGAGTTCTCTACGGTGAATCTCCTGGCTCCTCTTCTCCATTGCTCCTTCATAGAGCAGCTTCTAGGTGGCCAAGGAGCCAACTGGCTGGCATCTTCGTTTCCGCAAGTTCCAGAGGACAGAAGTATTGCTCAGTGGCCCGGACCCTGGGTTCCACAGCGGCACCACAAGAATCAGCTTTGGGATCCTAACAGCAGTCATCACCCCCACCCCACCCCCCCTTGCCATATGAAAGCCCCCAGTCACCCCTTATAAGCGTTCACTTCCTGTTTCCTCCGACCGGCCCAGCCAGAAGAAAGAATCTCATTGTTCCTCTGGGCAACATGGGTGCCACGCGGGGGTCTCTGTTAGAGAAAAATCCAGACTAAGAACGTGCTACACACATCCACAGGGGGTGTTATTTATAACTCTTTAAAGGGGGTATTCTTAAAGCGATCCGCCTTCACCGCAGTGGTCACCGGGTTTGTTAAGAGTCAACCCCCGGCTTCTGACTTCAAACCACACCAGCAACTCCTGACCCCTGCAAGGGCTTCGGGCAGGATGGGCGGCGTTACGGCTCCCGCTCCTAATGAGCTCGAATCAGCGACACACGTCTCAAATTCTTGGGTGTCTCCGGCCAAACCCTTCTGGCAGTGAGTTTTTAAGTTATCTCTGAAACTTCGTGGCCACTCAGAGGAACCTTCCGGGAGAGGCAGAGAGATGCCAGCCAGTTCCAGGTTTTGCAGAAAGGAAAGGTCTAGGTCTGCCTCTCTCTCTCTCAGGCTCCCAGGCCAGGTGGGAACGTACCCAGGAACCCCGAATCTTTAACTGCCAGGAACCAGTACTGCTCCACAAGAGACAGGAAGAAAGCAGACGTGCCTGCGCATTCTATACCATGGCCTCACCAGGTTCCTGGGGGGGGGGGGCGGGGTTGTGTTTTCTAGAATCCCTTCTGTGGGCTCCAACCTGTGCACAGGGAACAGGGACTCAGTACAACCTGTGGGGTCCCATGTGGCTTCCTCGGTCCCTGTCTGTGTGGACCTCCACGCTGGCAGCCTCTTTCTGCACCTACAAGCAGAGCCCTTCACATGGCTACCAAAAGTTTCCAACGTATTTCAAATAAGCTATTGTCCAAAGGTTTGGCCAGAATTTGGACACCAAGAATAGGATGGAATTTCTTCCCAATTTTTCCCTGCTTTGCTCCTTCCGGGGGGCGGGGGGGTCCAGGCGGCACTACATGGCAGGGGGTTCCTACATCTTCAGCACCCTGAGAGCTGGGCTTGGCCATGTGTCTTTATCCAGCCAGTGAAATACTGGGTTGGAGTGACGATGAGATACTCGGAGTTTACTTGAACTTTATCAAAGGCTGGCATGGACCCAGTCTGAAGAAACAGACACGTTGTAAAATAAAGGCCACAGTGAGCAAGAGCAAGGCAAGGATCTTTTGGGGGAGTTTGTTACATGGCGCCGCTGCTACAGCCAAAGTTGATGGCTGTAAGATCATAACATCATAGCATCATTGTTGCTGCTTTCACTAGGATGCCCTCTGGAGCTCAAAGAGGCAGGAAAGAGCAGACAGGGGACAGACCAAGGAGTGGGTGGTGGAGATGGGGCGCCCAGCTGCAGTGACTCCCAGATTCCTGAAATGGGGGAAACGGTCCCACAAAAGGCAAGAGTGGGAGATTAGGACCTCAGAGCCACCCAGCTACCCTCAGTCTGGGAGGCAGCAAGCTGGAGCCTTGGAAGATCACTCAGAGTTGTGGTGAACATCTGGGCTCCCTGGGTGTGACTCAGGGCTCAGGCTTCGTGTGTGGAAAGCGTCCCACCCAGCACAGACTTGCTCCTCTTCAAAACTCACTCCAGCCGCTGCTTTGCCCTAGTAGGTGCCCCAGTTTTGATGACTGAGTCACACAAAGTTCTACATTGTGCTGGAAGTCCAAACCGCACATTGCCCGGCGGTGAGTGTCAGACATATTTCCCTTTCAGTCACCTTCTAGTCCCACCACTGTGGAAGTCATTCTGGGGGTGGAGGTGTGTGTGTGTGTGTGTGTGTGTGTGTGTGTGTGTGTGTGTGTGTGTGTGACCGAGGCACATGGCGGCTCTGGACCCCCACCATCAAGCCATGTAGCAGGGAGCCAAGACCAGGCACAGGTGAGTCACCCGCGAGGACACTACTCTTGCCCTCTCCCCCAAGGACACAAGCTATATTTCTTTGACTCCATTTCTTCTGTTCATTTTAAAGATGACAACATCGAGTTGTGTAACTTGCAGTTGTCACACGCAGCCATGCGTCACGCGGCCCCACCCGCTAGCTACGAGTACCTGTCATTTGGAATGTCCGGGGAAGAGAAAGGTTCTGACGTCCGTACCTGGGGGGTGTGCTCTAAGAACTGTGGGGGCTGTACTGAGCTTCCGGTGGGACTTACTAGGGAAGAATTCAAGAAAGCATTGCGCTTGGGCTGGATGTTGGCTGCATTATCACAGCAAGCACTTACATGGATACATCGTATCCATGAGACTGTATCATATTGTAACTCTGGCATCTCGACACAAGGTCCTGGCAGCCAAGCCTGCTTTAAGTTACAATATGTCATCAGCTGACATTCATTTGGCTGGTCGCCCAGCCCTGCAAGCTCCCAATGAACAGAACACTTGAAAGAAATGTGACAAACGTTCCCACATCCATTCCCGGGCAGTCTAGGCTTTTAAATGTTTTAAATGCTGCCCCCCCACACACACACACTTTGGTTTTTGTTAGTTCAGGATTTGTCAGCACACACAAAAGGCAGCGAGGTGAATTCTTTCCTCTTTATTTTTGGGGCCTCGGACTTCTCTGTCTTTAGATCCTCGTAAGATAAACAATAGATTATTGTAAAGTATGGGGTCCCCTAGAATAGAACTTGCCAGAACTTGCTCCTCCAGGTACGTGCGCTGGTCTCTGCGGTCGAACCTCCCTTTATCGGGCACCCCGAACCTTCCCAGCCTCCAGTAAGGACGACTTTACACTCAAACCACACACTGAAGGGAACACACAACACACTTTGCTGCTCTTGTTGGTGTGTTTGTTTGGTGGCTGATTAGAAAATGCTTCTCTTAGCCGGGCATTGGTGGCGCACGCCTTTAATCCCAGCACTCGGAGGCAGAGCCAGGCGGATCTCTGTGAGTTCAAGGCCAGCCTGGGCTACCAAGTGAGCTCCAGGAAAGGCGCAAAGCTACACAGAGAAACCCTGTCTCGAAAAAACAAAAAAAAAAAAAAAAAAAATGCTTCTCTTGCCCTGCCCAGACTTATTTTGAATATATGGAATATTATCAGGCATGTTAGCACCACCCTGTAAGAAAAAAATGACTGGGGGGGGGGGCTGGGATACACAGGCACGCTGTAGTGTAAGAATGTGTGAACGGAAGCCAGAGGAAGGCTTCGTGCGGTTGGTTCTCAGGGACAGAACTCAGGTCTCCAGGCTTGCCGGCAAGCACCTCATCCGCTATTCCACCTCACCAGCCCGCCAGTGCCTTCTAGGCCCTTCCCTGCTACCCAGCACCATCCAGCTTTAGACAGCTCACTGCTCTCACAGGACTTGCGCTGCCCTGACTTGCCATACTCCTTGGTGCTCACCTCCAGCCTGCTGCCTACAGGGCCCTTCCCTCTCAAGGCTCTTCCTTCTCTCTACTTCTACAGAGAGAGTCAGTGCAGGAGCCACTGAACTCACCAGCCCGCTCCAGGGCCCCTTTTACTCTGGGATGTCCAGGCTGGATCTTGTCGGGGTGGAGTACAGTTAGATCACCTTTGTCCAGTGCTGGTGAGAGGTGCGTGGAAATGACCAGCCCTACAACAGAAGAATAACCCACGGAGAAGCCGAAACACCCCAATTCAGCCACCCCACGACGAGGCACACATCCACAGGAAATGGCATCAGCATGTTAAAGAGACAGACAGATATCTGCATGTCTGTGTTTATAGCAGCCTTAGTCACCGTCAACAAGACATGGAATCAACCACCTTGTCAATCAACAGATGGGGAGATACATAGATAGGTTACAAGCATCATGCAATGCTATTCGGTTATTAAAATGATAAAACCCTCATCAGGGACCTGGAGGGCATTATGTCAGGTGGATACGCCAGGTTCAGAAAGCCAAGCGCTGCACAAAGTCTTAAGAAGCCTGTCTCCAGGAAGTGGAGCCCAGAAGAACAGTTCCCAGAGCCTGGGGACAACGGAGAGGACAGAGGGGCAGAAGCCAGGCAGAATGGTTACTAAGTCACAAGACGTCCGAGGACTAAGTCCTGGGTCTGCTGCACAGTGGGGTGGCTAAGCCAGTAGTAATGGATTGCATATTTCCAGGTAGCTGGAAGATGGGGTTCGAGTCTCGCCGCACAGGGACGATGAACGTTTGATGTACTGAATGGACTAATGTTGCTGATTCAACCATCACACAGTACACAAGCATCAAAACACATCACACCTCATAAACACATGCCATTACCATGCCAATCAAATGATTAAAATGACAAAATAAAATGCTTATCAGATCTGAACAGCCTCCTTTGAAAAGGCAGGCAGCCGACGGATTCACCAGCAGTGGTGACAACCTATCTCTCTTTACCACACTCTTACTGTGGTTTTCCATACGGGTAAAGGGGCAAAGCGGTGCCTAAAAGGCTCAGGACAGGCAGTTCTCAAAGGATGATATGAAATTCAGAGGCAGAAGCCAACCCTCTCCCAGCCTTTTCAAATGAACAATTAGCTTCACACGTGGCAGATGATGTTTGCGGAAACCTGTCCACATCTCGCAAAACAAAACAAAACAAGACAAGACAGGGCCAGCGAGACAGCTCGGATAAAGGCACTTTATCCAACAGCCTGGCATCCTGATTTCTCTCCTCGAGATCCACACAGTGGAAGGAGAGAACCCAGCTCCAACCAATTCCCATCGGACCTCCACACGCACGCCATGGCATGTGTTCCCAGACACACACACACAAGTGCATGTACACACACACACACACACACAAGCGCATGTACACACACACACACACACACACACACACACACACACACGCACGCGCAGCAAGAATAAATAAATGTAATAAAAGGAAAACAAAATTAATTGAAAGCTATGATACTGTGTACATCACTGTAGGTTCTTTTAAATACGATGTACATATGCTACACCCAACCAACAGCATCACTCTCTGGCTCTTCCTCTCTCTCTTTTTAAGTATCTGTCTTGTGCCAAGGTGCTGTCCTTGTGTCCTTACTGAGCTCACACACCCGTGGAAAGAGACAGGCTGTGAACAACAAAACACACGATGAATCAAATTCTGCAGTGTGCCGGAAGACAGGGGCCCTGGAAAATCACTACGGTGGGACCAGGGAGCAGGGGGGGGGGGGGGGGGGGGTGCAGGCTGGACTGGGGCGGGGGTGCGGGCATCAGAGAAGAGCTTGCTGAGACGGTGACAGGGAAGAAATGTCTTTGTCATGGGATTTTCAAACAAGGATCAAATCGCAGTTGCCAGACAGATACACAACGAACACAGGCCAGAGACGATCTTCACTCACTGAACCGACAAGGGGAACTCGGGAGATGCTCTAGTGATAACAAAAATCTGAAAAATGGGGCATTTACAGCGGGGAATACTGGAATGAATAAGCAAATGGGGACAAAAAAGGGGGTTGGAGGGAAACAGTGAAGCGTTGTGGGCAGCGCTGAGTACCAGCGACAGGTTGTTTTACGTCAGCTCTCTACAACAAACAAAGCCGTAAGTGAGCCTCCACAAAGTCTGAATCCCGCCAGCCAGAGGGGTCTTCTCCAGAACCTAGACGCTGCACGGTGTTACCGGAGCAGGGCTCCTTTCTACCCCTCCAAGATGCTGGTGAAGGAGTGCGCGTGCGTGCGTGCGTGGAAAGCCATCGGTGCGTGACAAGATTCTGGTGGGACTTTGGGGATGTGGCTTCACCTTTCTGTAAATCTGTATGTTCACAGGTGAAGTGGGGATGGTGACCATGGTATTTATAATGGTGGTTATAATGGTGATGTAGTGGTTATAATGGTGATGGCGGTGTTATAATGGTGACGGTGGTGGTTTTAATGGTGATGGTGGTGTTATAATGGTGATGGTGGTGTTATAATGGTGGTGGTGGTGTTATAATGGTGGTGATGGTGGTTATAATGGTGATGGTGGTGGTTATAATGGTGATGGCGGTGTTATAATGGTGATGGTGGTGTTATAATGGTGTTGGTGGTGGTTATAATGGTGGTGATGGTGGTTATAATGGTGATGGCGGTGTTATAATGGTGATGGCGGTGTTATAATGGTGATGGTGTTATAATGGTGATGGTGTTATAATGGTGATGGTGTTATAATGGTGATGGTGATGTTATAATGGTGACGGTGGTGTTATAATGGAGGTGGTGTTATAATGGTGATGGTGTTATAATGGAGGTGGTGTTATAATGGTGATGGTGTTATAATGGTGATGGTGTTATAATGGTGATGGTGTTATAATGGTGACGGCGGTGTTATAATGGTGACGGTGGTGTTATAATGGTAACAAGAGGGTAAAAACACCTGTCTTGCAGATTACTGTTAAATATTACAGCATTACTAATAATAATGGGGACATAGTAAGTACTAAACACTAGAGGAAAGCTCTTCACAGTGAGGCCGTGACCGCAGATGGCCTCTGCCCGGCTCAAAGGCGTCATTCAGATCCTGTATGCACTTTGGTCTCTATCATTAGGCAATGGCTTCGATACAGTCACCGAAGTCCAGGTGAACGTCCGGCTACACCGTGCCCGTGGGCTGAAAAGGTGACTCAGGGTATAACTGTGTACACTGTTATCGTCCGGTGTCCTTGGAGGTAACACAGCACCAATCCTTTCCACTAGCGTAAGACCCTAACTCCTGAGGCCTCCAGGCTGGGTGGTTCAGCAGAGAGCCACCCGGCTGGTCAGGCTGGCCCTGGGAACACTTTTGCTCCCGTGGATCTTGTGTTCTGGAAGAAGGCCAGGGAGTTATAAGTGGATGAGATCTGCGGAGGGGGGAGGGGGGAAGGAGGTTCTCTAAAACAACAAGTCTCTGTCTGTGGGTGACGTACTCCATGGGGGTTCCCTAGGCCAGATGGTTAGGACGACATGGACAGTCAAAGAGGTGGAGGGGGCACGGGGGTGGGGGTGTTTGTACACTCTGAGTATTCACTGCCTTGGTGTTCCAACACTCTGGTTTGTTGTTGTTTTTATGTAAACACGACACGGTTTTTATTCTTCCTGGTTGTCGCTCTTGCAAACCTAGGGCAGGATCATAAAGTGAAAGATGCCGCAGACGGAACAGGCTGACCACGTCTTGCTGTCGTCCCAAACACACCCAGGCGAGACTGACAGCTTGGGAGATCTGTCTCCTCGCTACCACCCCCCCCCCCGCCCCTCCGAAGCTCAGGTCCGCCCGTCGGAGGGCGCGCTACTCCCCATCTGCCACAAGGTGGCGCCAGACGTCCTCCTGTGAATTGGCGGCAGGCGCCTCGCTCAAAGCCGGGTTTGGGCTGCCGCTCTTAGAAATCCCAAACCCCGCTTGATTTGTTCTCATTTGCTTTGTTTTGTTGGTTGGTTTGTTTCTGCTGCCTGACACCTGATTCTCCCAGCATGTCCGCTCTGCTTCTGCCGTGGACCAGAAGTGGCAGCTGGGAGGGTAAAGGGAGGATGCTCTTTGATTTCCTTTCTTTCCTTTTGCTTTGATTTGAGACAGGGTCTCACTCCGTAACCCTGGCTGTCCTGGTACACCCTAGGTAGACCAGGCTGGCCTCGAACTCACGGAGATCCACCTGCCTCCGCCTCCCGAGGGTTGGGATTAAAGGTGTGTGCGGCCCTACCTACTGTCTTTGAGTTCCTTACCTGTGGTAACTAAAGAAAGAAACAGAGAGGGGAGATTAAAGAAAGGAAGGGACACTCCCGTGCGGAGGACTCACAGAGGAGAGGCTGTCTTTTTGTTAAAATGTGTGTGGATCCAGAAAGGAGAAAGAACGAGAGTTCTTGCTGGCATTTCTCCTGGACGCAACTCCTTGTCCCCTGAAGGAAGGGCTCAGGGCTGTCGCATCACCCCCGGCCCGAGGGGACAGACAGAAACCACAAACCCACTGAAGTCAAGGAACAGGAAAACATCTGGGGTCTGCCCGAAGCCTGGACAGGCTACTTCAAGGTGTGAAAGAGTCACTTGGTAAGTCCGTGAGCACACAACCCCTACAAACTCTGAAGTCTTTTTTGTCTCAGGCCATGGTTCTCGACCTTCCTGATGGATGCTGCGACCCTCATGTGGTAGAGATCCCCAGCCATACAATTGTTCCATTGCTACTTCATAACTGTAATTCCGCTGGTGTTATGAATCGTATCTGCGCTTTCTGATGGCCTTTGGCGACCCCCGTGAAAGGGTCGGTTGACCCCCTAAAGGGTCACACCCCACAGGCTGAGAACCACTGGTGGGTGAGTATTTTTTTCTGAGATGAGCCTAAGATTATTACAATTTTGTTTGTTTGTTTGTTTTTGTTTTTCAAGGCGGAGTTTCCCTGTGTAGTTTTGGTGCCTGGATTTCCCTCTGTAGCCCAGGCTGGCCTCAAACTCACAGAGATCCACCTGGCTCTGCCTCCGGAGTGCTGGGATTAAAGGTGTGCACCACCACCGTCCAGCACAATTCATTTCCAAGAAACATTTTAGTCATTGCGAACCATCACAAATGAAAAATAAACACATGAAGCCAAGGGGTTCATGTTCCCCAAAGCTCTTCCCATGGGACAGCCAATGTCTGTGTTCTCCTTTTGTTCCGTAAATAAGCTATAGATTGTGGATGTTTTTAAAAGGAACGAGAGAAGAGCACAGAGAGGCGAGTACGGTTCACCCGAGGAATTTATCCTCTAGACTATGTCCGGCAGTTTGCCGTGTTTTAAAAATGGTTCTCCCGTCTGAGGAGAGAATTTTCAGGAGAAATCACTGACAGCCGCTGTCCTAACAGGATTCCAATTCACTGTCTACACAAACTGCCCAGCTCTTCTGGAACTCTGTCATCTGTGGGTAAATTAGAAGTGACAGGACTGGCCTGCTAGTGGATCCCATACAAGGCTGTTTTCTTTGGAAACTAAATGGATGTCTCCACCGTCTCCACTGTCCTTCTACTTCCTCCAACATCCGCAAATTCATCCACTTCCCACCCCACCCCGGCGGGGCACAGCCCAACCCTATCTTACCCCACGTTTTCAGACCTCTCTAGCCTGCCTAATACAGACCCTCTTTGATCTCTCATGTGGCAACGCCCCAAAGCTTCTCCTAAGGTTCATGTTGTTCTTTCTGGGCCTAGAGAAGAGGGGGGCCATCTACAGGATAAATAAATCTCTCGTGTCCCAGAAGCACACACCTTCCATGGACCTCAAAGATGCAATTTTCAGTTCTACCTGGGACAGCCCTGGAGCTCAGAATAATATCCTGCGTGCTAGCAGGCGGCGGCAAAGCTTATGCGCGGCCGCCAGAGCTGCCTTATAAGAAGCAAGGACTCTACAAACTGGCTAAATATTTTTAGCCAGTATTTCATTAGCATCCCCAGCATCTCCAACGACTCCAACACATAATGAAAGACAAGCACCCACTAAACAAGTGTGTAATGATCCCAATTTTTTATCCTA
Source organism: Peromyscus leucopus (assembly GCF_004664715.2). Lineage (NCBI taxonomy): Eukaryota > Metazoa > Chordata > Mammalia > Rodentia > Cricetidae > Peromyscus > Peromyscus leucopus. The sequence continues at coordinate 36,289,654 of NC_051078.1, read as the reverse complement.
TTTCCTTTGGGGGGGGTGAAGTATTTGGCTTCATAGATGCTTAATAAAAGCTAAAGATCCCACAAACATTTAGTAATCACTCTCTTGGAAAAATAAGGCATTATTCACTTCGCCAGTGTCTTCTGGTCATCTGAACCCTACATGCACTATCCGGGAGCCAGCCACACCAACAGAGCATGCAAGGTATCTTCAACATACAAACCTCCAACTTCCTAGCTTATTTGAAAACAACAGACCACAGTGTTGTGGAGCAGCTAGATCAAAGAAAGAAACCCAGATTTCGCAAGGGAGGCTGCAGTCACTGGTCTGTCCATGTCCACCTCTCTGGGTATCAATAGGTCCAGGAGACAGAATGAGAAACCATAGCACTATGGAGGGAAAAAAAAAATCTTTCCAGATAACCAGCTGGGCTCACAAAGCAGACCATGTCTTGAAAGAGGAGGAGGAGGAGGGCCGTAAAACACAGAGGTTCCGGCATGGTGGGTACAGCTGCCCCGCCCCCACCCCGTACCCCAGGGATGCGGACCGTGTTTTTCTTTCAGCAGCAGCAGCAGCAGCAGGGCTGTTCCTTTCCAGACATTTTTGGATGAAAACCTGCACATTTACTTTCTGTGCGCTTGTTTTCATTGTCCAGGCTCTTTGCATGAGTCTTATTTCTGGCTCGAGGCACAGCCCCCATCCGAGGCTTCTCACGGCTTCCTCTTCTTCTGCAGGTTGCAGGCAGGAAACTGGAAAATGGGCCACAGGAAACCTGGCCTCCCACATCTGTCCCACTTTGTAACTGCAGCTCTGGTTTCATTCGGCCTATGTGTCCGCTCTATGTTAACCCTCCACGCGACGGCCAAACTGTTCTCCAAAAGAACGCTCATATGCTTACGGCTAAGAACGCACGCGCCTGTCGGACGTTTTGGCTTCTCTCAAGCAATGAATCCCCTGAATCCAATCGAATCTCCAGTGAAAATTCAAAACTACTCCAGTAAAACACAAGACACAACAGAAGTCGTTTTGGCTAAATAGATTTACAAGCTGCCTGATGCATTTGAACTTGCCAGACTTTGGTGCAGAACAGGAGAGGAAGCTGTAAATATACGCCTCCCTACAGGCAGTCCCGCTATGAGGCTACTCAAAGTTACGTTTCCTCAGTATCACAGTCTGCTAGGTTGAACTCTATGAAATTATTGTGCTTATGGTCAAAAGCCGTTAAATAGCAACAATCTCATCTACTCCACCTAAAACATATAATCACACACCTAAAATAGATGGGAACACACACATCATCATCATCACAAACACAGGGAAGGGTCTTCCTTGTGCATTTGACCCACAGACCATTTTGAGAACTCCCTGAGGGAAAAATATCACATACATGTCTGTGCATACAGATATAAACCTGTGTATGCTTGGACATAGCATGTCAGCAGGGTTGGGAGCCATCTAAAAGGGACCTGTAAGTTCCAAATCGAGAGTCCTGGTCTGAGGAAACACTAGCTGCATTCTCCACCACTGCCAATACTAAGAACCATGGACTTTTCCAGAACAGAGCTCAGGCCCAAACTTCCACCCTTAAAAGAGCCTTTCCTTCAGCTGTTAACCTTCGATGGCCATTTATGCACCAAGCATTGTGTTAGTACACTGAGGACATGTTCACACTCTCCATCAGGCCTGTCCACCAGGAAGCCACGACTTAGAAACACGAAGACAGATAGATACACGTAGCCCCAGGAACCAGAAAAGCAGACAGACCCCCAACCCAGGAATATCTGCTCCCAAGGCTGGATCTCTAATCCCAACGCACACTGCCACGCCAGAGCGGTGGTTCTCAACCTGTGGGTCGCAACCCCTTTGGGGGTCAAACAACCCTTTAGCGGGTGTCACCTGAGACCATGGGAAAACATAGACATTTACATTACGATTCTTAACAGTTGCAACAAAAAGCTATGAGGTGGCAACTAGAATAATTTTACAGCTGGGGGTCACCAGGTGAGGCACTGTGCTAAGGCGTCGAAGTTAGCAAGGCTGAGGACGGTTGCTCTGGAGAATTGTTTCCCATGCCTCTCTGCTGCTAAGACAATAGCCAGAGGGCACAGTGACATTCTCAGCAAGATAACACGAGGTGCCCGTCACTTCTGATCTCACCACTCTGTGACTCCAGGCACTCTGACTGGGCTGTGGGATGAAGGAATCCGAGCTGGGCATGGTGGTACCCGGAGACAGAGGCAGGTGGATCTCTGTGAGTTCGAGGCCAGCCTCGTCTACAGAGCAAGTTCTGGGATAGCCCAAGCTACATAGAGAGACCCTGTCTCAAAACAACGAAAAAAAAAATAAAAGGAATCTGAGCTATTCTGCCCCCATTTCTTTTAGCCAATTTCCTCGATGAACAGAGATAGAAATAGACAGGTGGATGGATGGATGTGGGAAAGGACAGAGAGACAGACAGGAAAAAGGCATCAGATGGACTTGCCAGGTTCACCCAATGGGGTTGTTTAATGGGGGAATTGAACCTCAGAGTCACACTGGGCAGAGAACCATCGACAAGTGGGCCTAACTCTCCACTCACTTTTTAAAATTTTAAGTCAAAATCTGGGTAAGTGGAAGAATGATGCTGAATTCATCATGGAGCCTAAGATGACATTGATTGAAATTGTAATCCACCTGCCTCAGCCTCCTGAGTAACTGGGATTTCAGGACTGTGCCACCAGGCCAGGCCGAAGGTCGGTGACAAATGACAGAACAGGCCAGGAGCCCTCTGTGAACTCCAGAACTCGGTTGCTCTTCAGGGGTGGAGGGGCCGGTCCTTTTATTGGACGTGTGAACACCAGGACTCTGGAACCTGAGGATGGAAGGAGGGGAAGCCTAACCCCAAACATGGGCACTTCGTGGCACTCAGAAACGAGTCGTGAGACTTGCTCCTCAGGTGGAGAGGGACAGCCTGGGGGCCCCGACCTGTGTGTGGGAGCCCTTGGAATGGACCTAGCACCCAGAGCAGCCTCAGTGACTTCCCATCAGGCAGAGCAGGCAATTCAACTTACTAAAACCTTGCCAACTGTCCTTAAATTTGGGTTCCAGTGTAAAGCAGTGGACACGCCTCCCCAACACTGTTTATCTGTGTGTTTCAGAGGCCTTGGCTGGAATAGCAAATCTTCTCCCCAAATTTCTAGCGTATAACGTTAATAAATTCAGTCTTGTGTATTGGGGGTGAGGGAAGGACATTGGGAGTTGGGCTATGAAAAAACAAAAACAAAAAACCCTGGTGCCTACCAAGCCTTTGAGTTTATAGGTTCTGAGATAGGACACTGGTAGCTCCCCTTCAGGCTCCCCATCTAAGAGAAGGCAAAGGTCACTCTTGACAGGACCATGGGCAAAATAAAAGATTTTTTTTTTTTTAAAGATTGAAAATATTTTGCAAATAAAAAGTATATAATCCAGGTTGGGTACACAGTGAAATGCTAGAGCAGTCCCAGTGCGCTTGAGACCATGGTTAAGGCCCCCCCCCAAGCACCACAAATAGGAACAACAAAATAACAAAGTGACAATGCACACAGGGTCCTTCCAGTAAGAGGTGACTCCAAAATTCAGCTGTCATCCCCTTAAGGAAGAGGCCTTCTTACGTCTGTGTTTGTGTTACCATCAGGAAGGGTTTATTCATCTCAGAGACCTGAAGATGGCTTTTCAAAAAAAAAAAAAAAAAAAAAAAAAAAATCAAGGCAATCTTCCACGCCACTTCCGGGAGACGGAAAACTGGAATCCTTCAGATAAACTTGAAAGCTTTAGGGTGCTAACGGGGCGGCTGGTAGAGGCAAAAACACAAGCCCGTGCAGTGAGAACACACTTCTGCAGGCCACAGAATGATGGTGGGTTTTCCACATCCCGAAACCGAGGCGCTTCCTGCCAGAGCATCCTCCGGCTCTCCCATTGTGTTGAAATTGCAAAACCTTTCTAAATCAGGACTTCCTCCTATTATGCTGCAGAGGCGTCTTTCTGGGAAGGGGGAAACTCCTGCGGCAAAAGGTAGGAATTCCTGTAGCACCACCCAGTGGAAACATGGGGTGGGGTGGGGGGCGGGGGGCGAACTGAAGCACTGAGTAAAAGTCATGTCAGCTCCTCCAGCTCAAAGTCCCAGCACTGTTCCTTCGCCGTCGATGGCACCCTGCAATAGGTCCTGCTTGCAAGCGACCTCTCTTGCTCCTGTGCACAGAGGCTGAGCAGGGTCAAGAAGCATGGTGAAAGCCTAGGAAGGAAGGGGTCCCAGGTGGGGTTAGGTGTGAGCTGCCTCGCAATCCCTTCCTCTCCAAAGGACCCCGGGGGGATTCTGGAGATGGGAAGTCTGCACAGCCGTGCTGGACATCCTAGACAGGATACAAGGATGGTCAGGCGTTTCCTGGCAGAGCGGTACCCAGCCATCCGGGTACCTTCCTCTTCTCCTGGCGAGCTGCACCTGGTCTGGCCACCTCTGACATCACATTGAGAGATTCTCGGAGACAGTTACAGGTCCTCTCCTTTCTCCCGGGTCCTGTCTCCGTAAGAACACGACTATCCCTTTCCTTCCAAGATCACTGTGAGCGTCACAGGCAACAGACAGGTTGTTTATCTCCGTGTCATTAACTGTCATCACCAAAACACAGCTTTCCGTCGGGACCTGCTTCCCAAATGTGTGGTGCGTTAGACTAGTTTTCTAGGGAACCAGAATGAGCAACTGGAATCCTGGACCACATCCTTCCTTCCAGTCTCCTTCCCAGAAGCCCTGGCGAAGGAGAACGGCCATGTCTACCATGGAAGCTTAGAACCTTGTCTTCTCCACGAAAGTTAAGACGATAATTTCTCAAGTGTCTATCTCTGTCACTCTGTCTCTATCTAACACACACACACACACACACACACACACACACACACATCACAACCACAACCACAACCACAACCACCACCATCAATGAAATAAATAACAAGAAGCTTGTTTCAGACAGCTTCAGCCCTCCTAGACAAGCAATCCTTCTCTCTCCCAGGACTAACTCCACTGCAACTATTTTAAATCTCTTGGTTCTTAATGGTACATAGATCAAGAAATAAAGAAAGAGAAATCAGCTGGCTGATCTTGTCTTTGTTTAGAAGTATATGATTAAGATTAAAATGTTTCTAGATAGCACCTTGGAACTGCTGATATTTTACAGGAGGCTAACAGTCTTATAATTCCTTTGCTTTTGCTTAACCAAAACCCTTGCCAGTATTGAGACTGAGGGCTGACACGAGCAGATCTCTGGTGCTGCTAGAGACAGACAGTATCCTCACACAAAGTGGTTACGTGCTACTGGTGTTTATGGACGAGAGCTGACTGGCGACATCGTGTTTGGGCTTTGGAGAAGCGTAGAGAGCCCCTCACAGAGTGCCTGCCGTGCTGGGAGCTGGGTGCTTCTGGGCTCGGAGGCTGTGGCTACTTCAGCGTTCTCAGAGCACAGCTGTTTCATACTTGAGGAAAAAGATAAACTCCAGGCACTGATGCTCGCACCCCAGTCTGGTCTTCGGATTCTATTTGGAAGTGATGCTAGAGTCCTCAATGTGTCGTCACCCGCTCATGTGGTGGGCATGTGTGGAGGTGTGGTGGTATCTGAAGTCAGGAAGGTGGCGATTGGCCCCATCAGCTTCACTGGCCCGCATGCCATGTATTTTCCTGCATGGACTCAAAAGTCTCGTCAGATGGGACCTGACACATGCAGAGAATTCCCTCCAATGGTAAATAACATCAAATAAAGCTCTTTTTTTAAAAACAAAAAAACAGGAAGTAACAGCCCAGTGGTGTTGAGGTAAGTGAGTAAGCCAGAGGTCACCCAACTCCTCATGAATGTCTATTTTAAAGCACAGCTGGACAACAACAGTACGTGAAATGGGACAGTAAAGGAGACACATTTAAAATGCCTTGGTGTTCTTCAGAGATGCTGTTATTTCTAAGAAGACGGTTGCAGAATGCACAGTGCGTGGCTTTAAAACTGAAGTCTTCTCCAGTGTCTTACACCTAAAACCTTTCCAAAAATTCACCACCAAAACGCACTGAACAAGTACACAGTGTTCTGTTGCCAATGGACCATTCACTCACGTCTCATGAATGATGCTGCATAAAGGTCATCAAAAGCGTCTCACAAAAAAGATGGTACCCGTCTCAAACGTGGACCCTCATCCCAAAGCAGCTTCACCTCCTTGAACTCCTACTCGGGAATCTGCCGTTCACAGAGGTGGCTCTTTCTGAAATGCCACATACAACTTGATGTTATTTCTTTTTTCTCAGCATGAATGTATTAGCTATAATAATAGCCAGTACTGGATTTAGATGATATTTCCCCCTGCCTCAAGAAGAAAAATACCCCTTTGGAAAGTGAAATAGTCTAATCTAGTAGTGAATTTATAATCTTCTACAACGAGGTCTTAAAGTTTCTGTGTGTGTGTGTGTGTGTGTGTGTGTGTGTGTGTGTGTGTGTACACGTGTTGGAGGGCACATGCATACAGACACCAGAGGGCAACCTCAGATGTTCTCAGGAATAGCATCCGCCTTCTGGACGGGCCAGTGAGCTCCAGGGATTGGCCTCTCTCTGCCTCCCCTGCACAGGGATCACAAGCAAGGGCTACCACATGTGTGGGACCTAGGGATCCAATCAGCACTGTAAGGGTAGTAGGGAACTATTAAGGCATTCCCCAGGGCAGCTTCTGATCTTTTAAGGACAAAATCCCAGGTCTAATACTGTTTTTGTTGTTGCTACTGCTGCTGGCATTTTGAGACAGGGTCTCGTGGAGCCCAGGCTGGCCTTGAACTAACTACGTAGCCAAGTATAACTCCGAACTTCTGATTCTCCTGCCTTCGTTTTCGGAGCTCTGGGATTACCAAGCTACTCGACCACACCTAGTGAAGGCGGTGCCTGGGATGGCACCCAGGGTCATGTGTGCCAGTGAGGCGTTCTTCTGACTGGCCTGTATCCCAACCTTCAACCTTCTGAGAACCACAGAACTCTTACATCATCCTATTTGGTTCAGGCATCTTGGCGATTAAAATGACTCACTTTAAAAGTCAATTTCAATATCATGTACATTAGTCTATTTACCCACATAGCATACATTCAAAGAGTCGGGAATAGTAAAGTGATGGATTAACCCAAACCCAGGGATACCAAGTGGCTGGCTGACCACACTGCTTTTGCCTCAGCCATCAAAGATGAAGTGAGTCTGCCCAAGGCCATCTCTACAGACACTGGGTATGCAGTCCAGGTGTGACCACGTGCTTCTGCCTAGAAGCATTTGGAGGTACAGTTCTAAAATACTTTTTTCTTTTAAAGAGACAGGAGGAGGGAAGAGAGGTAGGGGAAGAGAAAGAGAGAGAGAGAGAGAGAGAGAGAGAGAGAGAGAGAGAGAGAGAGAGAGAGAGAGAGAGAGAACCTAATGCCCTCTGGTCTAAATGGCCTCTGGAGGTGAAGCTTGGAGAATAGAGATGGACAAAGGCAGGACAAAAAAGGAATAAATAATAAATAACATTCCTTATCAATGTTCCTGGACTCCAAGGGTTCAAGTCCAAGATCATACAAGGAAACTAAGGCAGCGAATCTGCTACTTAACCTTTCAGACAGCACTAGCTGCCTGGGTGCCTCCTTTATATGTCCATAATGGGACTGGCTGGCATTATGGGGGATCTAAGCTTTCTCTTTCCTGAAAATTATAGCGTAAACCCAGGCTCTCGCCTGACTTCCTACATTGAAACAATGATTCTTCCGGGTAGAGAGGCACAGTAAACAACATTCCTTGGGCACCTCCCTAGGTACAGAAGGAGGGTTCAAACCACACACAGGCAGCCTTGCTCCCTACATAGGAGGAAGAGCTGTTTTGGTCACTTTTGAGGTCACATCCTGCCAGGTTCTCTTAGACCCAGCAGCCACTGATACCTAAGCAAACACATACGTACACTCCCCTTTCCACACCAATCTCTTTCATTTTTTTAAAAAAATAATCCTAATAAGTAGAGTCTGTATTTCTGCCTCCAAAGGCAAATCTAACAAATTCCAATAAGGGGACAGTGTGGAGACACTCCAGTCCAGATTCAGTGAAGCCTTCCAGCGAGACGTTCTTAACTTCGAGTGTTAGTCATCCAACATCAACAACCCCTCTTCTAGCTTACAGTATTCCTTAGGTGAGCACTGTGAGTGTATGTGACATCATTTTGAGGATGACAGGCTATGGGCGTGAGCAGTCTCCCAGTTAATTCCTAGACATGCTGGGTTACTGGCCCTGGGGTAAATCTTGAGGCTTGTTTTGGTTACTCTTTTCTGACTAAGATCATGGTGGCAGGGCTGTGTGTGTGGGGGGTGTACCTGTTTGATCATATATTCTGGTTAATACAGACTTGACCCCAGCAAAGGGCTCCTTCCCAAAACCAAGGGGAAACTAGTTAGTATAACTAGTCCTCCTCGGTCAAAAAATGAGCTGGTCTTTAACCCATATTTTCTATTATTTTTAAACTCAGGCAGAAACATCGTTGATTTCAAAAGGTGATGGACACTTCATGTGCAGCTGTTCTAGGTAAAGAACGGCTTTCATCCGAACACGGCAGATCTCAAAACGGATGATCAGGGCAGCTGTGAGACTCTTGTCCTGAAATCTTCCATAAAGGAGTAGGGTGTCTTTAAAATTGATGGGCTCTGGCAGGAAAGCGCTTTCTAGGAAAGTCCTCCGAGCTGTGGCCGGCCATTCTCGGTCGACCACTGATCCTAAAATCAGAGGCAAGTTTGTCTCAATAGTAACAAACTAACCTGGTTTCTGAACATCCACCTTCCTGGGAAGTTTAAATAAAAACTATGGTTAATGGCATAGGCACTCTTCTCGGCTGGCTTTATGATTTATCCAGGAGACCTGCCTGTTAGCCATTCAGCAGGAGACTTTCTAGAGAAGGGCTGGGTTTATGCACAACAAGGCCGTTTATCAAGCCCAGGCTACATTGATAAGGCTTCTTGGCTTTGTTTTGGCTTTAATTCACCAAGTGCCAGGTGTTGCACACAGTGCTGGGTGGACATAAGGACGAGAAAAACAGATGTGGGCCCAAAGCGAGCGCCCAGCCGGATGGGCATCACAGATGTGGGACACATCAGGCTGCACACACTTGCGAGCATCCCTCACTCTCTGAAGCTACCCTGTTCAAGGATCTAGACAACATATTATCACATACCCTTGGTTTTGGAGTTTGGGGTAAGGGGTATGAATAGGTAACTAGGAATAACAGCCAGTCTCCAGATATACACGCCTGTAACTGTCTAGCTCCTGGGTTCAGAGAGCAAGAATCTGGGTAATGAGGAAACCTGGGAATAAAGCCTCTCCTGAGGGCTAGGGTCCCAAGGGAAGGCTGAGGGCCAGCACAGGCTTTGCCAGGGAGGGGATAGGTGAACCGAGAGAGAGATATAAGGAAAGCCGAAGAGGACCAGTTGAGGGGGAAGAGGAGGGAGGGAGGGAGGGGGTGGAGAAGGGGTGTGAGCATGGTACAGTACATACATGAGCATGCATGACATGATGACATCTACTACCTTGTATGCCAACAAACAAAAAAAAAAACCAGGAAAACTACTAAGTTCATTCAAAGATAAAAATAAATAAAGGATGACTAGATTGCAAGCCTCTGAAAAGTGGATTCCCAGCAAAGTGCAGGGGGACCAGTAAGCGCTTGAGGAACAGAAGAAAGGACCACATGTTGATGAGGCTGGCGGCATCCACAGTGTGCAGCTGCAGTTAGAGATCTGCATCTTCACCCTGAGCTGCGTCCTTCCAGAGAGGACTGTAGCTCCTGGTGCTGCCAGGGTCTGGGGACAGGGGAGGATAAAGAAGGTGGGTGCCCTTCTGAGCAGCAGAGGTGATGGAGCATACCATTATGCTCATACAAAAGAGGGAGGGCTGAGCCCCGAGACAAGGACCTTCTCTGGGACAACTCAGACTCCAAGCCCAGCCCAGCTCAGTCACTGTGCTCCACAGTATGAGAGGGCAGAAGGTCATTGGAAATGAGCATTCAGCTCTGTCCCCAAATTCAGGGAGAATGGAAGGAAGCCAGGTGGGGGTGGCACTGTCCTTCTTTGGGTCCTCCTTATTCAATAAAGGGTCAAGTGAAGTCAACGGGAAACTTAAATTGCTACGTTAGGCCCTAAGGTAGCAGCAAAAATTCATATCACATTTTCACAAGGCCAAGTATGTCCTCCAAGAACACCGCTATAGGACTTGGGACTTGACATTCAAGCTCCTCCATTTCAGTCATATTTCCAGCCAGGGGAACTGAGGCACAGAATGATTAAGTAATATCCCCTCAACCCAGTTAGCTTTAAAGCAATACTTTCATTTTTTCCTACAACACTGGTTAAATAATTTTTACATCAAATAAACTAGAAGAGGTTCTTCCCTGTATGATGAGGAAATCCACATATCCTACTGGTTCATGTTTAGCCGTAAAGTTAAGTAAAAGGATTGCAGTATTTTATCAAGGAATTTGGGGATTTAAAAATCTGCTTGGTAGAATCATGAAACTATCTCCATTGGAATGAAAAAAAAAATACTCAGGGAATACTTTGAAGTGATGGAAATAAAAATATTATATATGAATGTATGTAAACCAATGCCACCTTTTGTTTGCTTATTTGCTTACTTGTTTGAGACAGGGTCTCACTTTGTAGTCCAGGTTGGCCTCAGGCTCATAGAAATCAGCCTGCCTCGACTGCCCAAATGCTGGGGTCAGAGGTGTACACACCAAAGCAGCAACACCGATTCCCTTTTTGTTAAGGTAAAAAAATAATATGTCAGGGTCTTAACGGTTTTTTGTTTTTTTTTTTTGTCTTGGTTTGCTTTTCCTATTGTTGAGGGCCCTAACCTAACTAGTCTTCAGAAAACACATCCAGATATTTGTGTTTTATATCTACTCCATGATTCCTATCAGATTCGCAGCTAAATGAGAATGCCTTAACTCCTATGGCTTGAGAAATACTTAAAAATACTAAAAGCCTTTGAGTCACTTTGAGTGTGTAAGTCAATTCATTTTAGTTTGATTCAAATTCGAATGTTATTACAACCAATCACCTTGATTACTTTAAAAATATGCAACTAGAATTCTCAGCTAAGTTATAAATGAATTCTATTTAACTTCTAAAATAGTTCGGTAATTCTTCCCAGGAAATGTACATCACTACATGTCAGTAAAGTTGCTAGAGTTCATTCCGAGTGAGAATTCAGCCCAAATCACATTTGTCTGAAGTGACCATCGCAGAGTTTATTCTCAAACTGCTGACCCTGGTGCGGATTTCCAGGAATGAGTACAAGGCTATTTTAATTCTGATTGTGGAAGAGAATCACAGAGAGTTAAATATTTGAAGAGCACTTACTTAAAAGACAGAATGAGCTACCACCTTTGGAGCCCTCAGGATTTGTTAACAGAACGCTAACCACACAAACACAGGGGTAATTTAATTTGCTGGCGCTGCGCTCTACATGGCAAAAAGGGAGTCACCATGGTGCCGCTGCCATGGTTTCGACCAAAAAGCTGACTTCAATTCAAACTGGCCATTGGCAATGATAATATTGAGTTTTTTTCTAAAAAAAAAAATAATAATAAATTTAAAACACCAAAGTTTGGAAAGTATGGCTACAGCAATAAATAAGTGTTTGTCTACGTGGACCGGAACTCCTCCCCTCCACATCTGGATCATCCCAAGGTGTATTTTTCAGTGTGACTTCCTTTCTCTACCTTCGTCTAGCATTCTGTTCTGGTGAGTAGTGCCCTCCCTTCCTGTTACCACAGCCCGATACTCTACTGCAAATCATGACTCACACTTAAGTCATAGAGAAACTCACCAAAATCCCAAATTTCACAGCACACAGGAACCCAAGCTTTCAAGAGGGCAGCATTCTGAAAACATTCCAGAAGACAGAACACAAGACCAGTTCATTAGAAATCGTGTCAACCCATCCCCAAGAAACACAAGCTCAATGTTTGGCAACTTGAGTCTCGGTACTCATTATTAAAATGCACCATGTGGGATGCCATGCGAAAATCAGCTATTTTTAAAAATACGACATGACTCCAAATAAAACCTTGCGAGCACACATGTTCCTGTGCGTCTGTATACACAGCACACATTTTAAAAGACTACAAAAATATACAACGACATGTTAGCAGCAGGATTTTTGGAGATGTTTATTGTTGTCCTTGTGGCTTTCTATGTTTTCCTAGGGTAATTTGTGATATGCTTCACAACCAAGAAAAACAGAAAAAGTAACTTTTAGAAGATGCCTTTTGACTGGTGTGGTTCCAACCTGCTCTAAATCACCCTCCAACAACCAAGAGGAGCTAAGGCGTCTATTACACAGAAAATGTCTGCCCAGAACATACAAGGCTATTTGATGAATGTGAGGGACGTCATGCCACTCACAAACGCTAGTGAATAAAAGTAGGCTGAGGAAAGGGTCACCAGGGTAAAATCAAAACAAAGGGAGATCCCTTTGCTTTTTATGCATGATGAGGAGCCTGAGGCCTGGGAAGGAAAGAAGACCATGTCTTTGCCTGCACAGGAAAGGAAAGAGGACTATGTCTTTGCCTACTCACGTCAAAGACCCAAAAGACCTACTAGTAAGGTGTAACTCACCTCACTCCAGGGAGGCCCATCCATGGGGAATCTTTTAATTAAGTGCCTTGAGCTTGTCATAGGTTACGTTTTGTAACATCTGACAATGCCATCTATATACATATAATTTAGTGGCACAGGACACACAAAATCCAGTATCTGATCACTGAGAAGGAATATTTTAATTTATACACACTGCCTGGAAGTCCTCTAAAAGCAATTTCAGGAAGAGATTTAAGTTCCACAAAGTTATGACAAACATAAATTTTAATGTATGACCTCAGAGCTGCATTTACTGTTTATTTGCAGTTTTTTTTTTAATTAATTGCTTTCTTACAGAAGACAAAAGGCAAGGCTTTTAATAATTGCTTAGGTGACTTCAAAATTCAACTGGGAGCTGATAAAAAAAAAAAATCCTGCTCTCCCCCATCCAAATACTGCCCTTCCCGTCTGAAAGGCTTCGGTACTGGTTGTGTGAAGAGTCAGAGCTGAGAGAGTTTCAAAAATTCAGCTCACAAAAGTCACGGCATCACAATGTCAGTATCTGTCATTCTGTGGCACCAGAAAAAAAAAAAAAAAAAAAAAAAAAAAGACAGACAGGACGGGGGAGAGACACAGAGAGAGAGACAGAGACAGAAACAGACATAAAGAGTATGCTGCCCTCAGGAAAAGGGTAACTGAAGACTTCTGATGCCCATTTGTTGAATGAATGCCCGTGGGAGCTTTTTATCATTGTCATCATTAAGGTGAATGAGAATGGGTTCCTCCGTGTAAGCACGACTAACTCTTGGGGCTGGCCGATTATTTATAGGGAGGTGTCCCAGGCATTGTTGGATGAGCAGCAGCACCCCTGGCATCGGCTGGTGGATGCCAGTGGCACCCTTGTAGGTGTTCTTTACAGGAAGCAAAAATCAGCCCTGAAGAAAAACCACAGAAGCAGATCTCAAGCATCTTCAACAACTTGGATGGACTCTCTGACACCCGTCCTTCTTAGGATCAAAACAGTGGTTCTCAACCAGCGGGTCGCAACCCCCTGGGGGTGGGGGTCACATATCAGATATTTTCATAAGAGTAGCAAAATTACAGTTATGAAGTAGCAATGGAAATAATTTTATGGTGGGGGGTGGGAGGGATCACCACAACACGAGGAACCGTATCAACGTGTTGCAGCATTAGGAAGGTTGAGAACCACTGGATTAGAGGTTCACGACCTGGACCTCAGGGAACTCTCCTGGAGGACAGGACGATGCATGTGAGCACTCGGAAGGCTTCCCCATCAGTTAAGAGTTCTGTTCTCCAACTCAGTCACTCAGCACCAACAGTTTACTGACCACCCACTCAGCACACGGAAGGGTGCAGGAGAAATCTTGAACTTGGGCCCACTCACTCAGATAGGGTGGGCGGGCTGGGCTGTTTTGGGGGTACATTTGCCACTGAGGAAGTCTGAAGAGGCGGCATATCCTTGTCAAGAAAGGGTCCTGTGCGTCCAAGGGGGGCTCCCTAAAAGTCTTTGTCCTTTTTAGTAACGCTACACGTTTCTAGTCAACATTTAAAGACTTAAGAAAGAAAAAAAAATAAAAAAGCCAGAAGGCCTGAGCTATATTTGGCAATGAAAGGCCATCACTTTTCATGCTCTGGGGGTTTTGCAAGCAGAGTCATTACTGGAAGCTCTTAGGACACTTATGTCCGACAGTCTCCTTAACTGTCTGACCTGTACGCCCTCCTCACACAATCTCTAATTTTATAATCCTCATAAATTCAAACCCATAACTGACCTTCTCCAAATAAATGCGTGCCACAGAAAGGGAGAAAAGGAGAGAGGCCAGAGAATATTTTGTTGGGCAGTAAGGCTCAGAAATCGATTTAGGCTCTTTAATAGATGCCCGGAATACGCTGGGTTTCCCAGCGACCCCCCCCTCCGCCCCCACCCCCCAACAAAGCCGAGGCACAGATGGGAGAGGATGGGCAGACGTGTGTGTAAAAGAGTTGATTGGACAACAGAGAACAAAACACACACACACACACACACACACACACGCACAGAGAAAAGCATGTTCGCCTGAGCACCAAAATGGCCAAAGAGACTTCCAAGTTTTTTGAGACTGCCCTGGAAAGACTGTCGGGGTGGAGGAGGCACCTCTCAGTCAATAAGGCAGTGACTTGCCTGCTCCGCAGGCTGACAGTGCCTTGCACAAAACCCCTCCTGTGCGGAGCAGCGGAAACTCCCAATGAGATTAGTCGGTGTGTGTGTGTGTGTGTGTGTGTGTGTGTGTGTGTGTGTGTGCAGACATTACTTAGCAATGACTAAAGGGACTCTCTCTTCCTGCGGCAGCCAGTGGAAAATTCAAGGATTTTTTTTTTCCCCTACAGCAGCAGAATCCCTTTAACCCTCTCCCCAGCCAACTCCAAAAACAACTCGGCCTCCCCCACCCCCAACTGTCCCCACCTCGGGCAGAGGGCTGGAGGGAGTTAAAGGCCAGCAAGGGGCTTTCAAAGAGGGGAGGGAGGGAAGGACGGAGGGAGGGAGGGAGGGAGGGGGCCGGCGGGGAAGGGGCGGGGGGACCCTCTCGAACACTACAAAGGAAACTGTAAAAGGGCACAAAATACATAAACCTGAGAAGCAGCAAACCACAGTTTCTTTGTGAGCTCCTCAGTGAGTCATTTTCAAGATGCTGTCTGCAGCCAGTTTCAAAGCGGAAGCGCACGGCAATTAGTCTTGCCGTTTCCAGACAAGCCAGAAACTCTCCCGACACTCGTTTTTTTTTTTCCTTCTAAAAAGCCCCTTTTGCAGTTTCTGAAATAGCCTTTCTGGCTTCCACCCCCACCCGCCGCGTAACTGCAGCTTATCCTCGGCAATGATTCGGTTCAGAAAACGTAACAAAACAGAGACCTTTTAATTTTTTTTTTTTTAGCTCCCGCCCCCAAATTAATCCCCGCTTCTCCCCCCCAAAAAATAAAATAAAATAAAAAGTTTCAGTAACAATTCAGGCCAGCAGGCAGTTTGTTGGCAGTTAAAGAAGTGAGAACTTCAGGAGCATCCCTTGCCCGGCCCATCTCCCAGGTCCGAATCCGGACCAGCAGACTCGGCCGGCTTTTAAAGGTCCCTTGGACTGGGCGTGCGCCTGGGGCGGTGACCTGGGCAGGGGTCACCTGCCCAGCGAAGAGTGGACACGCAACCCCGGGCCCCACATCTCCACGGCCCACGTCCTCCACCCGCTTCTCCATCCCTGTGCCCTCCCTGGATCTGAGCACCCGCGCCTTGGTGCCCATCCTGAAGGGAATCCCGACCGCAGCCCCAGCTGGAGGTCAGCGGCGACCCAGCCTCCAGCCACGCAGCCGGCTCCGGCCACCAGTCTCCATCCCAGGGCCCCGGAGCCTCGCTCGCCAGCCTGCAGGGGTGTGAGAGCTTGCACGCCCCGGGTCCCCTTCCACCAGCTTCGCAGGGCAGCCCCCAGGCCGGCACACGAGCTCCCGCGGTGGTGGCGGTGGCGGTGGTGGTGGCGGTGACGGCGCGCAGCATCCTCCCCCGCGGGGACGCACCCCCATCCTCCCCCACCACAATCCACAACCCACACCCCACAGCGCCCACCGCCCCACCCCCACCAGCCCAAGGAAAGAACGAAGGGGAAAAAAAGAAAAAGGAAAAAGAAAAAGAAAAAACTACCCCGAAGAGAACTTTGCAAGCGCCGGAGCAACAGGCAAACAGTCCTGCAACCTACCCAGATGTGGGGGAGCGTTTGGGAGTCTTCTTGGGGAGATTTCTAGGAGGACCCGGGCGAAAGCCCCCGACTTTCCATGCTGACAGGCGTCTGCAGACGGTCTGTTGCTCTTGTAATGAGATCCTGATTTTTCCCCCTTTTTTTCTTTCTCTCGCTCCTCTTTTTTTTTTTTTTTTTTTTTTTTCCTCTGCTGTGTGTGAGAGCAGGAAGTTGGAGCAGTCAGGCCGAGCCTGCTCACTTCCTTTACTGCATTATTCCCCAGGCGGTGTGCAGTCTGTGTAAACAGGCTTTTCCGCCCCGCGCCGCGCGCCCGGGGCCGCGGCTGTGCGCCGGGGCTGCTCGCCCAGACCCGCGCATACCCCCGGCGCCGGGCCCCGCGCCCGCCCGCACGCCCCGCGCGCCCCCGCGCCGCGCCCGCCCCGCTTCCTGCTCGGCCACCCCAGGGGAGGAGCCTGGGGACCCGCCGGCAAGGCCGCCGCCCCTCCACACGGCGGGCTCCGTCGGCTCCCGTGCACCCGGCGGCTCCCTGAGCTGGGCATCACCCTGCTGGGGTCGTGCCCTGCAAAGCTGGCCTGAAAGGAAGCTGGGCGCGATGATCTCTGTCCGTAGGCATGGAAGCGTTTCGAGGAATCGCGAGTGGGGTTCGGGGCTTGGATGCTCTGGGCACCGGGCTGCTTTTATTGCCGACCAGGCGAGGTTAGGGTGAAAAGATGTAGTAGGGTGTACACAAAAGGAGATGATGGGCGCTTCCTAGAGATGCGGTCGGATAGAGTTACTGTCAGGGACTTACTTAACAGTAACAATATAATTAATAATAATAATCATCATTTTAAGCCAACTTTTAGCATTAGGGTCCTCTTTGGGGGGAAAAACTTTTTTTTAAGAGCTACAAACTAGAAGCCAGGTTTCTTAAGAAGGAGACGGGTAGGGCTGGAGAGATGGCTCAGCCCTTAAAGGCGAGGCTCACAACCAGAAACAGAAGAAAGAAGACTGTAAAGCAACTTAACAGACACCACCTTCTCGTGCCTACTTTGGAGCTCCAGGTGGCTTGAGACTCCGGAAGGGGCACCCTGTGGTCTCAAGCCTGGACTCCCCGTCCCTGAAAGCCCTGGCCAGGATCTGATTGGAGAGTTGGACATTGCTCTGAGGCTGCAGGGGGGGGGGCGTGGGGGGGAATGGGTCTCTAATTAACAAACTCTTCAGCACAGTTCCCCCACCCCAGCCTCCTGCCTCAAACTCACAGCCTTCCAGAACCTTCCAGCCCCAGGCCTTCACTCTTTAGGGCTTCAGATCAGTGGTTTTCAAACCTGAACATTCAGCAGGGGTGGGGGGGGGGACTAGGGGGGACCAGTGACTTGTTAAAACCCTAACTGCCCGGCCTTACCCCGCCTGTCCCCCGCCCCCTGTGTCTGGTGTGATTGTCAGAGCAGGACAACAGAATCCCGGTGGGATGGGGTTGGGGGTGCTTTGAAAACTAGCCACAGCATACTCAAAGCAGACCAACACCAGTTTCCAGGTCAGGAGGACCACATTCTGACATTTCCTGGCTTTCTTTTTTTCCTAGTATTTGTGATGTCTCTGAATTACTTGTTTATGAGTATCTTTTTACTTATTAAAGGTCTGGGGGATTGGATTCATGGAAATAAATACCACCCCCACCCCCAAACTTGCTAGTGCTTATCCGGACACCCTGTTAAACAGGGCCAACATTTTTGCTTAATAACTGATGTGTATAACCTGTTGGTTGGGACCAGGCTCCCCAGTGCTCTGAGAAGAAACAGGTAACAAATGAAACAGAGCGAGGGGACTGTGGGAAAGGGGGCTGTTTATCAAACCCTGATTTTCCACGGCTCATTTCCCACTTTGGAGATTATCATTTAAAATCCCTAGCTGGCTTCTCCTGTCACTCAGCAGAAGAACTCAGACTGTGTGTGTCCCTATACGATCCAGCTGTCCGTGTGAACTGAATGTAGAACTGTAAATGTGCCATCCAACTCATGTTGCTTTTTATTTTAGAAAGTGTGCGTCTCGGAGAAGCCAGTCTGAAGAGGCTAAATGTATGATTCCAGCTCTTCCAGAAAAGGCAGAACTATGGGGGGCAGTGAGAATGTTGTAGTCACTGGGAGTTGGGGACAAGGAGGCAGAAGACTTTTTAGGGCCAGCCAGGAACTGCCTTGTGTGATGCTACTGTGGTAGACATGTGTAATCTCACATTGGTCAAAACCCACAGGTCTTCTTCAGGGCCATCAAGTGAAGGGTGGGTTTCAGGGAGGGATGTGTCAAAGTGTCCAGGCAGGTCATTTGTTAGTGGTACCTCACTCTCTTGAGGAAGATGGCTGGGGGTTGGAGACACAACACCTGTACAGCAGCTCAGAGAGAATGCTCTAGAAATCTGCACAGGTCTCACTTGGGGGAAAAGTACTTGCCTAGCATACACAACACCGTGAGTTCAATCCTCATTACTAAATAGATAGATGATAGATAGATAGTTAGATAGATAGATAGATAGATAGATAGATAGATAGATAGATAGAGTGAAGGGGGAAAGAATTACAGGTAGATTTTTTTAAAAAGCATAATCAGAGGGGGAGAAGAAAATCAACAGAGTGAGTGATATTAGACACTTGGGGATTGGTGGTTCTGGGGAGAAACCGCAAAGTAGTCGGCCATCATTGCTCTGGAGAGGCATCCGTATTGGGGGTGCGGCAGTGGTTAGTGGTCGGGAATGGACAGCGAAATGGGGTAAAGGGAACATGATTCACTCTGCAGTCAGTGTCCACTGGAAGACCCAGTGCTCTGCTGCCCTTTTGAACTGTGCTTCTGGGACTGAACTATCCAGCCTCACTGAGCCCGAACAAACGTCCCTTTCCTAATGATTTTTTTTTTTTTACAGTGAAAGCCACATTTACATCAAAGCAGCATGCATTATGGAGTTAAAGAAGTTTCATAGACCTGTGGGTGGCCTCGTGGGAGCTGCCTTTCACACTCGATGTGGTTAGAGGATTTGCTGGGGACGCTGAGAAGCATGGATTTGGATTTGGATTGTCTCAGGAGTCTACGGCCTGTTCCTGTGTAGCTACAGTGAAGGAGATTCTCTTTTTCCTTTGTAATTATAGTTTGGGGGGAAAAAAATAGCAAGATCTGCCGGGCTTAAGTGGAAGAATTCACTTCTTTTTCTTTTTAATTGTAGCTTTGAAAAATAAGGCAATAAAATGTACCTGTTTTAAATGTCTAGTTCAGTCATGTTAAGTGTGTTTGCTTTGTTAGGAAGCTGATTCCCCAGAACACATTCGCCTTGTGAAACTAAAATGCTATAACCATTAAGCACAACCTCGACCCCACCCTTAGCCTGCCCCAAGCTTTTGGAAAGACTGATTCTACTTCTTGCTCCTATGAATTTGATGAGATGCTTCACGTAAGTGGAGTCATACAATATTCGTCTCTCCTCGGCTGGCTTATTTCACTTAGCATAACGTCCTTAAGATGAAAGCTGAACACTTTTCTAGTCTATGTAGATCCATCTCTTCGCTACTGGAAATAATAAGAATTTGTTTTATTTATTTTTGTGATGCTGGGGGGGGGTCAAGTCCAAGGCCTTGTATGTATTAGATAATCCACTACATCCCAAGCCCAGGAATTTACTATCTTGAAATGGTTGAAAACAAAATGTTTAAAGGGTAGCATCTTGTAACAGGTGCACATGACATAAAATTCAATTTCATCATCAATAAAGTTTTATTGGGACATAGACATGCTTATTCACTTATACGCCGTCTAACATCATGTTTGTTCCACAATGGAATGGATTGAGGCTGTGACAGAGACCATATGGTCTGTACAATTGAAAGTATTTCCTTTTCGGCTCTTTACAGGAAACATTTGTCTACCACTGGCTTAGCCAACAAAATTATGAATCCTTCTTGATTGTTGTTGTTCTTTTGGGGGTGGGGAGGTTGGCATGTTTTCTGTTTCATTTTGGTTTGCTTTAGGTTTGCCTTTTGAATTTTGAGATTGAGTCGGGTTACACAACCCACCCAGGCTTATCTCAGATTTCTGATCTTCCTGCCTCAGCCTCCCAAGTGCTGAGATTATGAGCGTATACCACCATGCTGACAATTGTAGATGAATCTTGAAAGGTCTTATTAATTAAATACAAGGAGCCAGACATTGGGGTAAATCCTGAATGATCAGAGAAGCAGAACAAGCCACAGCTAACCTCACCTTGCCAACTTCTAGGCCGATCCTGTTTCCTCAAACTGGAAGCCTCTGAGTCCTCATCCAGATGGATCTCAGCTGAACTGCTGCTAAAAGCCTCAAAGCTTAAAAGCCTCTAGTTCCTGGTCCTCAGGCCTTATACACCTTTCTGCTTCCTGCCATCACTTCCTGGGATTAAAGGCGTATGTCACCTTGCCTGGCCATTTCCAATGTGGCCTTGAACTCACAGAGATCTGGATGGATCTGCCTTCAGAATGCTAGGATTAAAGGCGTGTGCTACCATGGCCTGACCTCTATGTTTAATATAGTGGCTGTTCTGTTCTCTGACCCCCAGATAAGTTTATTGGGGTGTGCAAGATGTCAACCACAGACAAGGGCTTGATTTTTAAATGGTTTTCTTCTTGTTCCGAAGAAGGCCTTTATTTGTGATATCAGATGGAAATCTCAGAGTCTTTAACAACCTTCACATCCAAGACTTGCGTCTTCAGAGTAAACCATGCCTCACTGAATTCCTCTGGTCTGGTCTTCTGAAGAGGTGAACAATAGCTGACTGATCCAGGCACAGCCCTGAGATGCCCCTTCAAGACTCAATTCATAGTCTCTGAATGGACCTGAGCCTCGCTCCTGATGGGCCCTGATGCTGGTTTTACATCCCAGCTGGTCACACGGGTCCTCCCCCCACCCCCACCCCCACATCCCCGAGGCTGATGTCAAACCTAGGAATCTGTATTTCTCCAAAGCTCCACCCAGACCACCTTCGTCCTTGAAAAGCAAGCGTCAGTGTCTTATCCATCCCTACTCATCCCGCATCCGGCCTCCTCCAAGCAGCCTTCCAAGATCAGCCAGAGAAACCACCTGGACCATTTCTCCTTACCCATGCACGATCATGTCTGAACTTGGTGGAGACCCATTGAAAAATTTGTCCCGACATGTCCAATTCTTTCATGGAATTATTTGTCTCTGCCCTGTGGGTCCGATTCTTGGAGAGGGACGTGTGACCGTGGTGCTCGTCGATACTATCCGTCACGTCTGGGAAATGGCTAGCAAGCCTTCCGTTCGCTCTCTGCTGCCAGCCACACCGTGTGGTGCAGCTGGGTTTCCCATCCACTCTGATTCGTGGGAGGTGTGTAGGGCCACCCAGCCTTTCGCACTCACACTCACTCTAGCGACCCCAACTTCATTATGTGTTTCCTCTTGCTGTGCACACCCATTAACACAAACATCGAGCCTAGTGTGGTGGCACACACCTGTAATACCAGGCAGGACCCAGGAGGTGGCCGGGGCAGGTGGATCATGAGTTTTAGGTCAGCCTTGGCTAAAGAGCCAGACCCTGTTTCAATAAATAAATAAATGAGAAACAAACTAACAATACAAATATAGCAGACACATGAGGCTATGAGCCCACATTTGCCTGGGATCATGCGGTATAGATGGACTTGGAACTCATACGTCAATAACGTCTTTCTGTGTGAACCACAACAATTTCTTGTTAGCTAATACGATGCTTTGATTTTTGGTCTCAGTCCATTTCAATGTAAACACCCAAGGATAAATCCTTCAACTGAATGGGTCTGAGAGATAAGCCGGTCAGATGACTCCGATACGGTTTTTGAGTTGCTTATATAAATCACTCCCCTGTGAATCCTTCATCTCTAACCTTAACACCTTCTCAGAAAGGAACTGTTTGATTTTTTTTTTTAATGTATTTGCTGTGTGTTTGTGCACTCGCATGCAGATGTATAGTTCAGACAACAACATTTTAAGATCCAGTGCTCTCCTTCCACCTCTTTTTGAGGCAGGGTCTCTCTCGTAGTTTCTGCCACTGTTCTGTGTCCTCTAGGCTTAAGAGCCCATAGATGCTAACTGATTCCCATCTGCCTTCTGTCTTACCATCGGAGCATCGGGATTACAAATGAGTGCGCCGTGGTATTGGGCTTTGTACATGAGTTCCGTGCACTCGGGTCATTGGGCGTACAGAGCGACCACTTTTACCCTCTGAACAACGGAGCTTCTTACCCAGTGAGCCATCTCCCTGGCCATGCTAATTTTGTTGTTGTTGTTAAGTTAACCGGTAGCCCGTAAGAAGAGGGATGGTGCATGACGAAGTTTTACAATGGGGTGGTACAGGTATGAGCAGAACACCAGAGGAGAGCACCCGATGGGGGAATTAAAGCTAATTTCAGATGTTTGCATGTTTCAGTGGCTTGAAATTCGTTAGGACTCTGTACTCTAGGACTCGCCCCCAAATCCACCTTTGTGTCATTAGAAAGAAGGAAGGAAAAAGCACAACGTAGTGACAGAGTAGCACAGGTCCCCGAGCTGAGAGGCACTGCCTTCGTTTCCAGAACAATACAACACAGAACCTGCCCAGACTAGTCGAAATCACTTCCTACATGACATAAGTGTGGTAAGCCCAAAAAAGCACAGATGGACTCGGCGCTCAGCGATGCCTTGAATACCTATGCTAACAGCTGGTTTGGATTTTAGACGTGTAAGTAAAAAAAAAAAAAAAATGGGGGGGGTTCTCTTTTGTTTTGATCCTATAAGGTGTTGGATCAGCCTTTACAGGAAACTGCAGTCTCTCTCTCTCTCTCCCTCCCTCTCTCTCTCTCTCTCTCTCTCTCTCTCTCTCTCTTCCATCTCTCTCTCTATCTCTTTGTCTCTCTTTCTATCTATCTTTATCTCTATCTCTATCTCTCCAATTACCAGAAGCTCAGGAAATACCATGGAATATCAAGAAATACCATGGAAGAACTAGCAGGTTCAAGGCAAAGGTGGGGGAAAGTTACAGTTTGAAGTATCAAGACCAACTGTTTAATGTTGAAAAAAGCTAAGGGGTGAGACATGTGGCGTCATGTCCCATGTGAAAGATCCCTGACACTCCAATGACAGTAGTTATTTAGAATGGTGCAGGAAGGTCTCAGGCCCACCAAACCGCCAGGGGGAACTCCAGATAAGGGGCTTCTGAACACAGGGAAACTCCAAAACACATGCGCGGTGATGAAGCTGTTACCAGAGGCTTCTTAGGTAGAGTCAGGTACTGTTGCTCTTGGGGCCCAGCACAGAGAGGAGGGGAGCGTATTTTCTTTACATTGACAATGTAGAACCTGGAATTCTTTTTTTTTTTTCATTTTTATTTATTATTCATTTTTCTATTATCAGCTTGATACAGTATAATCCCCCCAATGCCGTTTATTGAAGGAGGGAGGAGGTCTTAAATACAGGCTTACAGCACAATGGGAGAACCCCAGAGGGCTGAAGTTCACTACCGATGTTTTACAATCTTGCATCTAAGCTATTAATGCCCATTATTCAGGATACACAGACAAGGAACTTCCCTTAAGCATTCAGGAGGGTGAAACCCAGCAGGGAATTAGCACAGGGAGGATATCAAGGTCAAGGTCAGCAAGCAAGGCAACAGTTACCCAAAACGGGGGTCAGGACCCTACAGGTCCCCCTTTTACTAATAAATGAGCTTCTGATTTAGGTTGCGTGGGATGTCAGCAGGTCACCTTACCCGTCATGGAGACGCCTGCCCAGGCCACACAGGCACTCTGTCTTAGGTTGGTGAGCGCCCCCTGAACCTGGAATCCTTGTAACTTGGAAATAATAAGAGCTGTGGAGAAGGCTCAGAATGAGGCCTGGAGTTTGGCTTTCCAGAACCAGTGTAAAACTGGGCAAGCAAGGCAGCTCATGCAGGCAGCAGGAAGTAGAAAGCGAATCCTTGGAGCTAGCTAGCTAGCCAGACTAGCTGAAAAGGCAAGTTCCCTGTTCCGTGAGGAGCCTTACCTTAATATATAAAATGGGAAGAGGTTGAGGAAGATACCTGGTGCTAGTGTGAGGCGCTACACATTCATACACAAATGCACTTGCAAGCACACATACATGCACACATACACATGAGGAAAAAGAAAACTCTAAGACTACTTGGGGGAGGCAGGTGTTGAGTTCCCACAGGAGCATATGTTGGCTAAGCAATGTCTTAATATTATCTCAAGGCCTCCTATGTACCTGGAACACAGATGAAGTCACAATACCCCAAGACAATGAGAAAAGGTCATTTTGTAGGCTGCCTGAGGTTTACAGGTAAGGATGCTGGCTGATACCATGCTATTGGACTATCTTAAATAAATTGACTTCATAAGCCACTGTTATGGATCTGAAGACAAGAAATTGTGGGGAGTGAGTGAAAATGTGAGTGAATGTGTATTGGTTGGCATGGGCATGACCATGCCAAGGATCCCAATGCCTTAGATTCACAAAATAAATAAATAAATAAATAAAATAAAAAATGGCAAGGCCTTTCCCTGGTCCATGTGCAGATATTGATATATTGATAGCATGTACAGAAAATGTCCTCCATAGTTCCCTGCCACACACACCATGTTTACAGCCTGAAGACTGCTTTCCTGCAGAGACTGTTCCCACCGAGATCATCTAACTCTGCCTCCTGGTTCAGCTATACACAATGACCATGCCTCCTCCTGTACACAGAGAAAGGCTGAGCTTCCAGGTTGCTGCAGCTTCTGCATCTGAGAACCCAGATCACCAGCTTTTCTGTGTTCGTGCATCTGTCATTTCTCCATTCTCCTGCTCTTCGTCAGGGTTCCAGGACCTAAAGAGGTTCTGTCCGAGCAAGGAGGCAGCAGGAGATGCTGGGGTGAGATAATGACATGTCTGTTCTGGAATAATCCTTCTGTACCTTGGGAAAAATGTGTCTTTGCCAGGATGCTTCCTGATTGGTTTAGTAAAAGATCTGACTGGCCAATAGCTGGGCAAGAAGAGATTGGGTGGGAAGAAGGGCGGAATCTCACGAGTGGCCAGCAAGAGGCAGAGGAAGCCTGAGATGAACACGCCATACTGAGATAAGATACGGATCCACATGGTAGAGCACAGATAAAAATATGGGCTAATTTAAGTTAGTAACAAGCCTAAACCATCGGCTGAACATTTATAATTAATATTAAGTCTCTGTGTGGTTATTTGGGAGTAGCTAGCAGGACAGAGCTGATCCGTGGTTCCCATGAAAGCTCGCCTACACATGTTCTCTTAGAAAATGTCAATGAATGATCTTAAGGGGATGAAACTTAACAATACGACATTCCTAGACCTTCTGTGAATAAATACCATGAATAAGTACTCAAAAAGCAAAAGGGGACTATTTGTAATGCCTACATTCTAAACAGTTCCATGCAATAGATGAATTCCATTGATACTTAGATTATTAATCCTGCTTTGCTTCAATCAAAGAACAAAGATAAGAGTTTTGAACTAAAGGTCACACAGATAATGAATAATGGGGTTGGGATTAAAATCCAGGGTTTTTGGTTCTTTATCTAAGTCTACATTTTTTATTTTTCTTTTTTTTTTTTTTTCATTTTGTACCACATTATAACAGAGGACATGAACAGTCAAGCCCGCAAACCCAGGGCTCTGGTTCCAGCACTAATGTCTATCATCTTTCTTGGGTGCAGTCTCTTTCCCTGTAAAAGGAAAAGCCGCATGCTCCATAGGTGTGCCTACATCACCCGCCCTATGCCGTACAGGATGCTATATCTGCATTACCAAAGCCTTGGACTCCATTGGCCAAAGCCAGGGCTCCAGCTTCAATTTCAGCTCTGGCTCCGGTTCAGGTCCCCAAAGATGCCCCATGAAGGCTCCAGGGTAAGGGCCTGGGACCCCCATCTTGAGGACAGGATGGATGTGACCCCTAGCTGCTGTCTGTGGGGCTGGTGTTCTCCCATGCTGTTGGTGCACATGATGTTAGGAGGAAATGAAGTTCTCCCAGGTCTGAGATTCCGTGCCTGTAGGCTGGAGCCACCTCGGAGGAAACCTTGAAGGGTATGAGATGGTACGAGAAAGATGCTGAGGATAAGTGAACCCTTCTCCTGACCTAGTCCATATCCCTCTTCCCCTGACACATCGTGTCCCACACAGCTGGCACACAACAGCTGTTCACTGATCAGCAGAATGAAGGAACAAACTAGTCCCATGGTAGAGCTTGGGGACTGCCAACTTGGTGACTCAAGATGAGGGACTACTGAGTCATGCAAATTGTTTCCTGTGGTGCTTGGTGTCCTCCAAGTCAATCCCCACCAGGGTGTTGCTGGGGCCAGGGACACTCCAGCTGGGTGTGGTGCCACACCCTGCAATCCTTGCAAATGGGAGGTAGGTGGAGCAGACCGTGGCACTGGGCACTTTGACATGCAACATGACAGAAACAGCCTTGAAACCTGCCAGGCTTATCCCTGACACCTCCTTTCCTCTCCCGCAAAGGGAGAAGTTTTCCCTGAGGGTCTGTCATCCACAAAGGATCAGACCTGCCAGAGAAACACAGTTACTTGCGATCTGCTCAGTGCCGTTTCACTCTTCGAGGGAGACTAAACTCATATCACTAACGGAACTAAGCAAACAGCACACACGGACGTCATGAGCACCTTCGTTCTGGGAGCCTGTCTGCTCTTCAGGCTTCTTCATTTTCTCTAAAAAGCCTTTACCTCTCATCTGAAGTTCCTTCATCTCCCCCATTTCCCTTTGTCCTATATGGCATGGCGTTCAGCTTCCTACTCTTTGATGTCGTGTTTGAATATTTATTTATTTTTGCCTCTTCGTCTTTGGTGCTGGGGATCATACTGAAGACTTTACCCATGCTTAAGCTCATGCTCTGTCATTGAACCTGAGTTTTTATGCTCTGTATGCCTTTTGTACACACACACACACACACACACACACACACACACACACACACACACGCATTAATAAATCTGTTGTGAACTTTCCCCTGTCGATCTGTTGTGATTTTTAGTTCAGTGACTATAGTTTTGAGTCTTTTGGAGGGAACGTTTGAATTTCCTTGCAGTGAGAAATGGCAGAGGTTTAAGCACAAGTAGATATGAACCCAAATGACTAAGCAACTAGTTTTGTCTCCATGAAGAAGCATTGACTCTTCACAAGCTCACAAGCATAAACCCTAGCATTTGGGGCTCCTTCCTCTCCCTTATCTGTCTGCCTCATTCACCACCCTGGGATTCCACCTGCCAATAGAGTGTTCTCATTTACATGTTTCCTTAGAACAGCGGTTCTCACCTTCCTAAGGCTGCTCCTCACGTCGTGGTGATCCCCCAACCGTAAAATTATTCCGTTGCTACTCCATAACTGTCATTTTGCTACTGTTATGAATCGTGATGTAAATACCTGATGGTCTTAGGCGAGCCCCGTGAAGGCGTTGTTTGACCCCGAAGGGGGGCGAGACCCACAGGTTGAGAACCACTGCTCTAGGGGGTCCACACAATAGTGTCGGAAGGAAACACGTTCAAGGTCAAGGGTGAGAGAAGGCTGACGCTTCCTTTAACCTCTGCTTCAGTTCTCTACCACCAAGCCTGACACACAACGGAAACATCACTTGGCCTAATTCCTTGAAGAGCAAGACATTGGTCTCATAGTGTCAGCTACAAGAGGCCTACCGCCTGCAGGTTAAGGCACCAGCCATTTTATTCACCCACAACTCTATGGGTCAGAAACATTGGCTGGGCTCAGTTCAGTGGCTGCTCTCTGCTGATCATGGACAGATGGCTTATTTGACAGTGTTAGTTCATCTGGCGAATTCACTGGGGTTGAATAATCCAAGCTGGCCTCTCCCATACCCAGCGGTTGGTACTGGCTATGGTCCGAACCTTCTTTTCACATAATCTTTCAATCTCAAGGAGACGAGTTCGGGCTTGATCTCATGGCCACAGCCTCACCCCACAAGTGATAGAAGCAGATGCAGATAGGACCTCTGATTGCTTAGAGCAGGGCTTCTCAACCTGCCTCGTGCTGCGACCCTTTAATACAGTTCCTCATGTTGTGGGGACCCCCCCAATACTAAAATTATTTTATTGCTACTTTATAACTGTCATTTTGCTACTGTTATGAATCGTGATGTTAATATCTGTGTTTTCTGATGGTCTTAGGCGACCCCTGTGAAAGGGTCATTCGACCCTAAAGCAGACACGACCCATAGGTTAAGAATCACTGGCTCAGACTCAAACATAGCGCTGCGTGTACTATATACTTTACCTCACATCATGCTATGGGACTAGCCCTGATTTAAAGGGAATCCCTTCTTCTTGAGATATTTCACCCCTTGATAGGAGAAAAGCAAAATTGTGTAGCAAAGATGGACCAAAAAAAAAAAAAAAATGACGGGCGACATTGTGACCATTTTTGCTAACAATCTACTGCAGAGGCCTTAAGGCTGATGCGATCTAAGACGTAATAGGTTCAGTGCCCTCGCCAAGTTCATAAAGAATCAACGTCACATCCAAAGTGGGACTCAGATCTCCTCCCTTTCGGTCCAGTGTGCTCATACCTTCAAGGGCTTCTTCCAACAGATCCTCATCTTCATACAAGCCCAGTGGCCAAGCCTGTCCAATGAGCCATTCCACATCTCAGGATATCTTTCTGGCTAGCCATGTGGCACAAATACAGACTTTGAACAGAACACCAGAGCCCTGTTGCTGAGGCTGATTGCAGCTTTTTGACTGGACGAGTCTCCTGAATGGGAATGGGGTTCCACTCCCAAGAAAGTCTTCTAACCAGGCCATAGCTAGATTTAAGAGTCAAACCCCAGTTCCTTAGGATCTATTGTAGGCATCTCATCAAACACAGCTTTAGAAGATGTGATTTTCCCCTCCTCAGGCAATAAGTCTGTAGTATATCCTAGAAGACGTATAAGCAAATCTCTTAGCTACAGTAACACTACAGTGATCTGCTCAACAGAATTGCCTCTGAGAGTTTCAATCCCAGCGTCCATATTGAATGGCTTACAACTGCCTGGAACTCCAGGTCCAGGGGGATCTGACCCCCTTTTCTAGCCTCTGAGGTCATTGCACTCTTGTTCACAAACACACAAGTGCATATGCACATACATGCACATAATTTAAAAAATTTAAAAAAAAATCCTGTTCGGTTTCAGGGCACCATGAGATGCCAGCTCTTACACAAAGTTGGTCTCACCCTCTTCAGGGAAAGCCAATACATCCCTACTCAGAGCTGTTCTGGGTGTTTCTTCTGGCTTCGCCCATACTTATCACTTTGTATTCTAATTCAGTGTTCCTGTGATTGACTCCTCTACTAGGCTGTATGCTCTGAGGGCAAGGACCCAATGTGCTCATCTTCCTATCCAGGCTGTTGTGGGGCAGTAAATGCCCGCAGTTTGTTGTTAACTGAACTTGTGTTAGCTAGTTTTCTGTCCCTGTAACAAAAGTCCTGAGAAATCAACTCATAGGAGGAAAATACTTTCTTTTTTCTCACAGTTTTGCAAGTTGCAGTCTGAGGTTAATTGGCTGTGTTGCTCAGGGGCTTGTAGCAAGTCAACACATCACAGTGGGAGTTTGTGGTGGAAATTTCTCATCACATGGCCAGGGAGCCAAGGAAAGGAGGCAGGAGAGACCAGGACGAGGCTCAGTCCCTTTCAATTGCCTCACAACATTTTACTGGTCAACATCTTCAAATAACACCACCGTGAGGGCGAGGTCTTTGGGGGAACATGCAAGATCCAAACCCCAGCAGGACTAAATTTGGATCTAGGGAATACTTCCAATTTTCCAGGCAATGTCAGCATGCAATATTTCTGTTGTGTGTATCTCAGTTAGGGGGCTCCAGGCAAAACTCCCCCTCCAACATTGTGTCTTTCATCCATCAGCAGCCCCGGTACTGATCTATGATGCACGTTTATATCTATAGCCATTCTATCACCTTGATCTACCATTAATAAAAGAGACATCTGCTCATTCATTCACTTGTTCGTGTGCTCCTCTGATGGGCACTCATTAACTGTGCCCCTTCTTTTCAATGAGCATTATTCAAGGATGAGCTTCCGCCTTCAAAAAACTCAAATGCTAGTGAACGACCCAGACATCAAACAAACGAGAAAACGCCAGACTAAATAAAAGCCATGAGAGGAACGGGCATATGGGTAAGCTGGAAAGTGACCCACCAGTGCCGGGAGATGCTGTTGCTTGGGGGGAAGCCTTCCTGGGCAGGCAACCTGTGGGCCAAGACCTATTTGATAGAAAGTGACACCCAAGAAAGTCCAGGAGAGGGTGGCCTCATGGGGACATCAGGGAAGTGGAATGAGAAAGTGGGGGGAAAGACGGCCTTGGACGGGTAAGCAGGGGCCAGGTTGTGGTCTTAAAGGTGTAGAAGGACTTTTGATTTTGTTACAAGCGAGATGGGAGTAAGTCTAGCAGAGGGATTTAGGCAGAGTATAGACACGATCTGGTTCGTTTTGTAATGTTAAAAAAAGCTGCTTAAAAGTAATCTTGGCAGAAAGGTGGGAAGCAGAGGGGCCAAGAGAGAGGGCTCAGCCAATAAAAGTACTTCTTGCTTTTCCAGAGGACCTGAGTTTGGCTCAGAAATACCTGTAACCCCAGCTCCAGGGGACCCCATGCCCTCTTCTGGTCTCTTTGGGCACCTGCACTCACACACACACACACACACACACACACACACACACGCACGCACGCACGCACGCACGTGCACACACACCACATATGCACATAATTCAAAAACTAAATTGAGGGGCTGGAGAGGTGACTCAGCAGTTAAGAGCACCAGCTGCTCTTCCAGAGGACCCAGGTTCAATTCTCAACACCCACAGGGCAGCTCACAACTGTCTGTAGGTCCAGTTCCAAGGGATCTGGCACCCTCACACAGACAGACATACATGCAGGCAAAATCAAATGCACATAAAATAAAAATAAACAAATCTTTTTTAAAAAATGTCAAGAAGAGAGAATGAGAGCACAAAGACTTGATAAAAGATTTTTATTATATTCTGGACAGACACAGGGGGCGCCTAGAGCAGGTGCCTGGGTGCAGAAATGGGGAGAAGGCCAGCGGTTCTACATAGACGAGGTGCCATTCTCTCTGGCCTGGCACCTTTACACCCTCTGTACAGCCAGGAGAATCCTTAGAGGTACCACCTCATGCCCCGAGCCAACGGGAATTCATATGCTGCACTCCCGGGTCCCCAGAAATGACCAGAAGCATACCAGCCTCTTCATGACATTTCTATTGGCTCAGTCACACAAAGACAGGCCTGTGGAGATCCAGGGAAACTGTCTGGGCCCAGGAATGCCCGGTGGCCCAGGGGATCATAGAAGTTGGCAGGAGTGGGCAGCACTGTTGGTCAGCCGGCTGCCTTGACTATAGATTCCCTCTTCATTTCTCTGCCTTGCCCTCAGCATCTCTGAGCGTCTCATTTTGCTGGGGGAAATTCACTCTTACTGTTTCTGTTTCCCATCCATTTAACAGCGGGGAGAGAACTAGGCAATTCAACCTGAGCTGAACTGCCCTGGGTACCTGACCCCGACCTTTGTTCTGAGATCACTTGCTGGCCCTTCCCAGTCCTCCAGCCCATCTAACCTCCAGTGGACAAGCCCGCTTCTTCCAGGGAGAGTCGGGGGTTTTCCCTGCCCATGTCACACCTCCTTTAACCCACAGCTCCAACACGATTCCTGCTAGAAGCTGCCCCTGAGGTCTATCTGCCAGTCTATGTATGTGACCTGATAAAATGCATTCAAAGCACCACAGACCTTTTCTTCATAGGATTCACAACAGTCATATATATATATATTCGGTTTTTTTCAAGACAGGGTTTCTCTGTGTAGTTTTGGTGCCTGTCCTGGATCTCGCTCTGTAGACCAGGCTGGCCTCAAACTCACAGAGATCTGCCTGGCTCTGCCTCCCGAGTACTGGGATTAAAGACGTGCGCCACCGCCGCCCGGCTAACAGTCATATTTTTATACTTAACTCAGTAAAATGGGAATGTTTGAACCAGCGCTCAAGGTGGCTATAAAATAGTCTGGTTTTCTTATTTTTAAAATTGGACTCATCTGCTTTCATTTCTGATATAGTACTCTCTCTCTCTCTCTCTCTCTCTCTCTCTCTGTGTGTGTGTGTGTGTGTGTGTGTGTGTGTGTGTGTGTGTGTGTGTGTGTGTAATTTAAACTTCCTATTGGAAGGTATCAACCTCTTCTGGTTAACAATAATCTGTTTCCACCCCCACCCCTCACCCCAATTTTCAGAGATGAAAATTCCTATCAGGGCTGCTTCCTGGCCTCCCTCCCTCCTCAAGGCTCCAGGGAGGGTCCCCTAGCTGCAGGACCAGAGGCTGCCATCAAACTGTCGGGCAGGGCTTGGCTGGGCTGAGAGGGGTCGCCTCCGATTCTGCCCTGCGAGAGCTCAGCACCATTTTCTGCCCTGCTCCCGACCCGCACCTCAGACTTTCTGGCCTTGGAGCCCCTGAGAGCAGTGTCTGCTTCTGGGATGTGTGGGATCAGCTTGGCCTCCAGGCAGCTAAGCCGTCACACCTGAGAGCTTGTGGGGACCCCCTTCTTGCCCATCAGCTCTCAGGCCCTGCCTCTTAGCTTAGCTTGAGAGAAGGTCTAGAGCAGGGGTTCTCAACCTGTGGGTCGCAACTCTCTGGGGGTCAAATGACCCTTTCACAGAGGTCACCTAAGACAATCAGAAGACACAGGCATTTGTATTATGATTCTTAACAGTAGCAAATTTACAGTTACGAAGTAGCAACAAAAAAAATTTTTATGATGGGGAGGGAGTCCCCACAACATGAGGAACTGTATTAAAGGGTCGCAGCGTTAGAAAGGTTGAGAATCACTATTCTAGAGGAATTTCTGTGTCTCTACAGACCGCACGTAGGCCAAGAGGAAACAATCTAAGGCTCTTCTCGTTGGAGAGACTGGACTGTGGCTGTCCCGAGGATTTATGCGGTGCCTGGAAAGAGAATCTTCTTTAACTTCTAAGAAGAAAGCAGAGCTCAGCTGATTTCCCTTCGGCCCCACGCACACCCCACACCCCTGAGGCTTGCTCAGAGGACTTGAAAGACACACTTCTGCCTCCCTTCCCCTAGCTCCCCGTCTGCTGAATAGCACCACGGTCTCTGCTGAGAGGCCACACGTAGTAGATTTTCCCTCTCGCTATAGAAAGGCGGGCGAGCTCCTGGAAATTCACCACTGCCCCCTGTTCCCTCCCCGTCTCTCCCATGACCAACATCACCCTGTGCACAGCAGTTTTCTCCTTCCCAAAGCCTGTCTTTGAAGATCGACCCCAACAGCTGAGGACCGACCTCTGTTTCCTACCTGGTATCCACCCGCTCTGAACCCACCCACTCCAGGGTCACGAACTACATGGTCTTCAGGAAACAAAGCCACCTCCATTTGCTGCTCTGTTTTGTTTTTACAGCCAAGCTCCTGTTTGGCAACTTGTAGACCTCTTTATCAGCACCACCTACTTCACAGCTAACAACTTATTTTGATGTTATGATTTACACCAATGAGTTCATGGAGCCACAGAAAGTCAAGGCTGCCAGGGATCTGCTGTGGCTTCAAGGTTTGGGTTAGGAATCCGATCCCCAAGCAATACCATGGAGAGTTAGAACTTCCCTGAAGTGACCGGTTTGGAAGGGTTCTGACCTCACGGGTAGATTTATTATTGCAAACGTAGGTTCCTGAAGAAACGATTTATTCCTCTCCCCTTCTCTTTATGCTATGAGATGTGTGATGCCAGGCGGTGGTAGCGCACGCCTCGAACCCAGCGCTCGGGAGGCAGGAGCAGGTGGATCTCTGTGAGTTCGAGGCCAGCACTGGTCTACAGAGTTTTAGGACAGTCAAGGCTACAGAGAGAAACCTTGTCTTGAAAAGCCGAGAGAGAGGGGGTGGGGGAGAGAAGAGAACTTACACCATATGCTGGCATCTTGATATGGGACTTCCCAGTTTGCAGAAACATGAGAAATATGTTTCCATTGTTTATATATTATTCTGGCATTCTGTCATGGGGGAGCACAGTAAACAACAACAACAAAAACCAGAAACAAGTTAAAACCCAAAGCCCGGGACAGCTAAACCTCATGTTCAAAGTCACCAACAATGGCAGGTTTAGATGTTAAACCTCTAGTCAACTCGTTCTGTTTTTATTTTTATTTTTTATTTTTTTATTTTTGTTTTTTCAAGACTGAGTTTCTCTGTGTAGCTTTGCACCTTTCGGGGAACTCACTCTGTAGCCCAGGCTGACCACGAACTCACAGAGATCCTCCTGACTCTGCCTCCCGAGTGCTGGGATTAAAGGCATGTACACTTGGCGCATTCTGTTTTTATTACTCTCTTCCAAGTCACTGCATTTGTGAGCTGCTGCTTGCTTGGGATCTCATCTGCCTAGAGCTCTAGGAACAGAATTAGGGATGTCCCAAGAGCTGGTTACCTCGGTAAGTCAGCCGACCAAGGCAGACCCTCTTCCTCCTCATTATCTTTACCTGGCGGATGGATATGCAACATTGCCATTTTCAGAATGGAAATAACTTAATTTTTTATGATTAAAAAATTATACCCTGTCATTATATACAAAATTGTAAAGAGCCTCCTACCATGTTCCCAGCATTTAATCCAGTGACAATAAGCACTGAGTTCTTTTGAATTAACATTAATTAAAAAAATTTTTGAAAATCACATGTAATGGTACCACCCAGAAATAACTAAAATTCATATTTTAGTGTGCACAGCTACAATTTTCTCACATACAAACGTATCATTCTTTAAAAAGTAAATGTATATTTAGTATTCCCTTTGTAAATTCCTTAAACAAACCCTTTTAAATGGACAAACAAGTCGTGACTTCTTCCAGGTCACCTTGCGAGGTTGTGTTCCTACTTCAATGATTTATTGTTGTGGAAACACCCAAGGCCTTGCCTTCCAAGATCGTTGCTAATTATTTTCTCCGTAGAAATAAATATTCATTCTCTGGTGGATTCCATATCGTGACAGCAGCAGTATCCTCTGGAGAATGGTGGAAAAGGTGATCAAAATAAAATCTGACAATAAAGCCATATAAAAGTCTTTTCCTCGGTGGCTCATAAACCGGCTTTGGTGGTTAGCCCCTAAGGCAGTTTCCAAAGGGATTCCTTCAGCGCGGCACACAGACAGGTCAGGGTGTCAGCGAGACCTCTCGTCGCTGGCTTGTGTCTAAGCCAGAATTCCAGAAGATGAGTTATAAAGACAATCTCATTGTCTGTAGTACTGTTTTCCCAACTTCGCATGTTTGTAGGCAATTGTGAAGAATTTCATTTAATAACCAGAACACTTTTTTTCTCCAAGTACAAATTTCATGTCTTTGTACAATTTGGGTTCGAGGGAAATCAGATTCTAGTCAATGGCTGCTTTAAACTCGCCCACGATTGCTTTGCCTCAGTTCTGGCCATTCTGCTTTAGTTTGGTCTTAATACAAATCACAAGGGGAGTGAGCCCACCTGCCTATATCAAGAGACAATAAACACACCACTCACACACACACACACATACACTCGCACACCATTCACTCTCACACATACCACTCACACTCACACACTCACACAAATACACCACTCACACACACAAATACACCACTCACACACAAACACTACTCACACACGCATTGCTCACACACACACACACTGGCACACCCATACACCACTCACACTCCACATACACCACACACATACACACACTCTCACACTTGCACAAATGAGAAGCTTCTGCGTGGGTTAAATAGAACATGATTTTATTGCTCTGGTCTAGAATCAGGAAAGAAAGGTCTGAGTAGCCAAAGACAGGGAAGAAAATCAGACTCACCGCCTCAGCCTTTTCCAAAGCACACAGAATGTGTAATGGTCTGTAAAGGTCAAACTGACCCTTAATAACTCTCCAATTTAGTAATAGGAACACTTTCACTAGCGTGCAGCCTGTGAACGGGAAGGGGGCTTCTCCATGTTTCCTGGTGGGCCTGGATAAGCTAGGCCAGTACTTAACATAGCAAAATACTAGGTCCATGCCGTCTTGGCCAACTCTGTTGCTGACTTGGTCACACTCATCACCCAGCTGCCCCTGAGGGGCCTCAGAGTTGGTATCATGCCTTAGCTTCCTGGCCTGGCACTTGTCTGACTACCTAGTGCCTACATCAAACCAATTGTTAATTGTCTTATTTACCTCCTTCCCGAGCCTGAGTAACAATATCAAACAAACTTCTGACTTACCCACTAAAAGGTTTGTTTTTCTTAAACTTATTAACCTCTCTGGACCTCGGTTTCCACATCTGTAAAATGGGGATGGTGTTACTAACCGCCTCTTGAGTTGTTATGATAAATGGGGGAATCTGTGTAGAATACTGAGCACAGAGCCTGAAACCTGGCGTCTCTACCACTAGGCAGAAGGCATGAGCCTGGGTGACCTTTCACCTTCAGGAAGACAGCCTGGGTTACGTGGGCATACTAGTTGGGGGTCTATGGGCTTCGTACATGTTCAAGGTTTTAATGATAAAAGCATTTAAACAAATATAAACAGCATTAATAAATTATATTTCTGCTTCTATACAATGTATTGGAATAGAATTAAGAAGAGACTTTCAAGGTAACAGAGTCTATTTTGACCCCCTTCTTGCTACTGCTAGGCCAACATCCCTCTGAATTCAAGGTCATGCGCATCTCAGCAAATGTCGCATTGCTTGGCCATGGTCCGTGCTCCTGAGCATTTGTTGAGTGAGTGTGTGAGTGCCATGGGTGACTGAAGACAACGGAGGCTGAGGGGAGAGCCTGGAGCAGGGTGGAAGGTACCCAGGAGTTGGCTGGAAAAGGGCTGTGGATCCAGGATTCTGTTTCTGGGAAGGCAGTGTGGGAAGAATGATGGAGAGGCAGAAACGGTCGTCTCCCTGTGGGCAGCCGAAAATGGGGTCTTGGTGTTAGACGAGACACCGGAGCACAGAGTAGCAGGAGCCTCCATGTCTGCCCCGACCCACCGACATTTTAAAGGACTCCCACTCAGAGGCCTGCTGGCCTCAGGGTGTGGCAGGCCTGCTTCTCCTGGCAGACGTGACCTCCTGTTGAGCTGCATTGAGCAGAGCTCAGCATTCCAGGGTAGCCCCTCCTCTGTTTATCCCTTTCAACAAAACTCACATCCAAGTTGAAGGCAAGAGTAAGGCTTCGCTTGGAGAGAAAGGCCTGTCCATGCTGCTCTCTGTTATGGAGTTAAGCATCTCCAGCCAGCTCCAGTCAGCCCGAGACTCCCACAGATCTCCCTGGCAGGGGTTTCTGACTGAAAGTGCGGGCCTCAGGTGTCGGTCTCTGGAGCTGGAGTCTGTGCGTTACACATCACTGAACTCAAGCCCTAGCTGGCTGGCATGCTCCCACACAGCTGGAGTGGCCATTGCAGAATAAAATGCAGCAAAAGACACAAGAACCATCTGACACAGAGGTGGGTGACCTCCCACAGCATGTCCATGAGGTCTGCAGGGTCCTTTCTGATGAGGTAGGGCCAATGCCTTGCTGCTAGATGTCCTGAAGCCCACCCCTAACTGTCCTTAAAATTTAATTAAATGCCCAGCATCTCACATAAAAAAAATAAATAAATAAATAAAAAAAAAAGGTGTGTGTGCATGGAAGGAAGGAAGGAAGGAAGGAAGAAGGAAGAAGGAAGGAAGGAAGGAAGGAAGGAAGGGTGGGTGGGTGGGTGGGTGGGTGGATGGATGGATGGATGGATGGATGGATGGAGATGGATGGATGGATGGATGGATGGATGGATGGATGGATGGATGGATGGATGGAATCAGCGGTCGTTCAATAAGCACGTGTGTCAGGAATGCATTCTTCGCATCCTGCTTTCTGAGAATGCACATCTTACTCACGGCAGATCTCCCTGGATCCATCTCAAGCCGCTTTAAACTGGCTGCATAACTCAAGGTCACCCTCTTGGTGGTGCTTGGGTTTTTTTCATGCAATATTCTCCATCCCCTTCAGAGCAGCACACAATAGCTTTCTGTAGCGAGAAGCACATTCTAAAGAACAAGCCACGGTTTGCTTTACATACTTGAGCAGAGAATTGGTCCCCGGTTGAACATAATGGTAGCGTTTATTCTGGAAAAAGCAATTCCGAAAGAGATCTCCCTCCCAACGCTGCTAGCGGCCCACTCAGAGCTTTTCCATGGAGGGTCTGTCAGACACACTGGAGCTTAGCTGCTGTTTTGACGGGACAGGGATGCTTTGATTTCCCATAATGGCAGTACCACAGAAGTCTGTCTACTACCTGCAACTGTTCGCTCCTGGAATGTGTGATCGGGTCTATCCGAGTGGTAATGGATGCTCCTTTTAGTGCCTAGCAGCCCCCATTAAAACCACTTTAGAAGTGTCTTTGCAGTTCTTAGCTAGAGTCTCCAGGAAAGTGGAGAGAACTTCCCTCCAATTAGGGTCTGCCCTCACTCAGACTTTCAGCAGGGAGTCTGATAACATTTATCTTTTTTTTTTTTTTTCTTTCCCTGTCAACCATTTTCCCAGCTCCTCTAAGAGAGCCGTTTTGGTTCCCTACAAAGGGATGGAGCTGAGTGGAGGAGATTCTCTGAAACCACTGTCCCTGGTATCTTAGACATTTTGTTGTTGCGGCTGACTTTCAGATATATCAGGGGACCGGTTTCTTCCTGTCACATCCTTGGTCTTCCTCACCTTGAACCCAGAGTCACCATGCAACTTCTTTTGAGAGGACAGGCCACAGGGTAGGTGGAGGAAATCCCACCCCCTCTGGAACCCTTCGGGGAGGACCAGGTCCAACTCTCTCAATGTTCTTTAGGAGTGGAACTCTCAAAACCCATCTCGGGCCCCAACTGGGCAGCCCGACTAAACTTTTGCCTTAGGAAGGGGAGCTGGACCCCTGGGCTTGTTTAAATCCTGCTAGCAGCCAGCTCCCATACACCATGTGGGGACTGGAGGAAGCTCTTGCTCTCCCCAGAAATGACCAATGGAAAAGAGAGAACAGACTCGGGCCAGGCCAGGCAGGATACAGTCTCTGGAAAGAGGTTGTTTTTGTCTCCATCGCCATGGAAAACACATCCTCTTGACTTACTAAGGAGGGAAACAGTGCGATTGCCCGGCTGGAGGTTACCAAGGTGAACAGAAGCCAAGATTAAAATCTGCCAGCCCAGAGATGCACTGAAACATGGGAAGAAGCAGAGAGGAAATCTCGTGTGCTATTGGTAAATTTTTTTGGACGCTGTTTATGTTTGAACTTTTCTGTTTTCCGGTCGAAACTTCCGTACCCTCTTCCTGAGTCCCCCCGAAGGCCTGGACAATGCAGTCCGGGGGCCCTGCAGTCGGACATGGGCAGGGCCCCACTTCCTCCTTCCTGTAGGGATATCCTTTCCTATAGAAGAGGTAAGAATGCAAGGTTCATGTGAAAATGTTATTATATTCCTTATCTCAGTCATTTCGGGCTCTGCCATTTGGCGACAACCGGTCCGCCTGGCCACATTCACAATAGAGGTCGCCCCTGTCCCTAGCTCGGGCGCATGCTGTTTTCTCAGCTGAAGAGGGAAAACAGGCTGTTAGAAATGCTGCTTGTTTTCCAGGAGCTTATCAGGAGTTCATGTCTAAGGCCAGACCCAGAGGGGAGGGCTCCGTCCCCCCCCCCTCGCTCTCCTCACTATCTCCCCCCCACCCCCCGAACTGGCAGGAACTGGGAGTCCTCCACCTGTCCCTCTGGGGAGGAAAACTGATTCCATTCTGTTTTTCAGATGTATCCTCTACCACCCCAAGTCGGGGACATTTCCGTTCACCCCCAAATGGATATGTCCTACGTTTACACAAAGGCAGGCCTCTCGGGATTGGAAATGAGTCCATCTTGCATGGAGACCTTTGAATGCACTGACTACTGCCTCCCAGGAATGCACAGCACCTTGGAGGAATGAAAGCCTTTGCCTGGTGTTCACAGATATCAACAGTTACCACTCACAGCTGCCTGGCGGTGTAGGTTGAACACCGGTGTGAGACGCAGACAGAAGCCACGTCCGTTTTGCAAGGATTCTCGTATGATTGTGGTCAACCCCCTACCTTCCACTTCATCAGGCCCAGCCGCTGACGTTGATCCTGGACAGGAACGAGGCTTTGGCCAGGTGCTTTGTGTCCTAGGGAAGCAACACTAGCGAATAACATTTTAAGGGAAGCAGTCATTTTGCTGATAAGCCCTAAATACGGGAGTTACATAAAGCTTTATATTTCATGAATGGGGGTTGGGGGGAAATTTATTCAATATTTCCACTCGGTCTTGGAGCTCAGACTTAGAAGATGGTAGGCTCCTGCGAGGTGGAGTCACGACCCAATCCATTCTACCTAAACGCCCTTCAAGAACACCAGAATCAGAAACCCGCGTGTCTCCACTCAACTGTGTTGTGATTTTGCCGGGCCACGCCAGCCTCAGTCCACAGTCTTGCCTCTGATCAAAGCTCCCATCCCATCTTCCAGAGCTCAGGCTGCTGGCTGGGCTCGCACACTGGGAGAGGGCATTTGTAGGCTTGGGGAAGCCCTCCAGCCTCCCTCTCTCTTCTCAGGCCCTGTGGGATGGCTGTTGCTCTCAGATTTCTCTGCAGGTCCACACCCTGGGCTGTGTGTGATGAGAACCTCCCTATCCCCCTACAAGCTCACTCACTCTAGGGTACCCGATTGATGTTTCTGATGCCAAAGTCCAAAAGAACCTGCCAAGAGCCTCCTGGGCAATGTTTCCCCCCCTGCCTGGTAAGATGACCGATGTGGAAACAGTTACATCTTTGCTCAAGAATTAGATTGTTAAGAGGAAAACCATGGTCTAGGCCATACTTGCTCCCAAATTTCTTTTCTCTTCATGTTTTTTGCATCCTTACAAGCTCTGAGATGGTGGAGATTTTCTGTGCCAACTGGCTCTGAGAAAGGAGATTATAGTAAACAGTTTAAAAAAAAAAAACAGCCAGGAAAAGACTTTCCCTGACTTTCGCATTTCAAAAAAGTGTAGTCTATTGAGGAAATAGAAAAGACTCACAGGAAGGGCAAATCATTTGGCAGAAATGCCACAGATAAGCACAGATCCCAGCTAAGCCACAACCTCTGTGCTTCAAGAATTGGGGAGCGTCAAGGAAAAGAAAAGTGTGACAGGCGAGATCTGAGGGGACTGAACAGCTTCCACCTCCAGGGGCCACCCATGATTCACTCACAGTCTGTGGTACTTATGCCTGGGAACCACACTAGTGCCTTGTCCCTCTGCCTCTGGTCAGGACTGCCTAGGACCGCTGGTAGCGTTCTTCTCAATGACTGTTTATTAAGAATGACAGCCACCCTTGTCCCTGGACCCGGTGGACTTGTACAATGTGGTCAGCCCAAAGTGCAATATCTCGAGATGCTTATAAATCTCGAAAGAAAGTGGCGGTTGGACACATGACGAGTTAACGACAGGGAAGGACAACTTCTTTGTGTCCACAATTGAAGGTGGAATGGACTCCCTTCAACCCTCCCCACATCAAAACTCTGTCCTTAGGGCCCACGCTGGTCTTCCTCATTGAAGAACTGGGAGTATTTAACCTGTGTTATCCTAACGTGTGCTGCGTTCCCAGCCTGTCCCTTAACCTTGACATTCATATGTCAAGCATTTTGGATAAAGGATATTCAACTTTTAATACGGTCCCTTGAGTCATCCCAGGCGGATCTCCTCTTTCTGCTTGATATCACTGTGGCCACTTCCCTAATTTTCAGCATTTCCATACCCCTCACCATAAAACACTGACCTCACAGCTCCTGGGGGCGGAGTTGGTAGCAGGTTTAATTTGCTGGGATTTCAGTCCCAGTGTCTTAATCACCACCTTCATCATGAGCACATTAGTCCCCTACCTCAGGGACCCTGGGGGTTACCCCAAGTGTCTATCAAACTATACTCCTCCATCTTACCTAAGATGGAGTGAGTTGCAGTTAAAATGGAGCCGGGGTGGGGGGGGGGGGTGGGGATGGTGATATCAGCAGAAAGAGGAGATCCGCCTGGGATGACTCAAGGAACCATATTAAAAGTTGAATATCCTTTATCCGAAATGCTT
Organism: Peromyscus leucopus; assembly: GCF_004664715.2. Taxonomy (NCBI): domain Eukaryota; kingdom Metazoa; phylum Chordata; class Mammalia; order Rodentia; family Cricetidae; genus Peromyscus; species Peromyscus leucopus. The sequence goes on along the minus strand of NC_051078.1, from coordinate 36,247,203 downwards.
GAAGTGTTTCTGCTTTGGGGCCCTTTTCTCTTTATATTTTGGAATATCTGCAATCTATAATGTTATCCTAGGAACGGGACCCAAATGTAAACTCTGAATTTATTGATGTTTCGCATCTGCCAAATACACAGAGTCTAAAAATAATTTTATACATTTTTAATGATTTTGTGTGTGAAGTCACGCTTGTGTACGCTGACCCATCAGAAGGCATGAAGTCACTGTCACAGTCATCCGTGTGGATGGTCTGTGGTTGATTAACACCACTATCATTATTGACTCTGAGTGTCTATGCTTCCAATAAGGAAGCTTTCCTGTGTTTATTATTATTCTGAGTGCAATAGATCCCACGGGTCAGGGAACAAGGACTGTTTATCTGAATAACCTGCAGCTTTCTTTGAACTCACCAAATGCACTTTTAAGTGATTAAGTGAAAGGATATTGCTTCCAAATTCCCTTAATCTCTCGTGGAAAACAATCCCCAGCACTTTTTGGTTCTTCTCAACTTTTCCCATGTGCCTTCCAGGGTCTTCTCTCCAGCACTTCATTGCTGAAGGGTCCACTTAATGAGTTTCCCTAAGAATTAGTCCTAGAGACGCTCAAAACCAGAAGTTTTTTATTGTCACACACAATCCCTTACGTTTGCTTTTTACTTTAAAAAAAATTGGTGAATATTCATATAATTTCACCGTGTGTGTGTGTCTCAGAGTGGAGGATAGGGACAGGACTCCTTTCATGGTGTACCGTCCCCATATAGTGCTCTTGCTTTCTTTTGTGAGTATACTTCTGAGATCATGGATATCTTGGGGCAAGTCAATGTGCTGCAGCCTCTGTTTCCTCCTTTGTCATAGTTGTCAATTTTTTTTTTTTTTTTTTTTTTTTTTTTTTTTTTTTTTTTTTTTTTTTTTTTTTTTTTTTTTTTTTCTTTTTTTTTTTGCTCTGTTTCCTTTGTCAAGTGTCAATAGTGAAAATGCCTACCTCAGGGGTTGGTGACGGGATCAAAGAGTTCATGTCTGTGACGGTTAATCATCATTCTCAGTTTGACTGGATCTGGAATCACCAGAGAGACAAACCCTGGGTGTGGCCAGGAAGGTATTTCTAGAGACGATTAACTGGGGAGACCCACCCTATTTTCTGGTATGGGTGACACTGTACCATATCCAGGGTACTGGACTTGGGGGGGGAGGCGGCAGATGACTACCAGCACTCATTTCTCTTTGTTTCCTAACTACAGATGCCATGTGACAGTCGCCCCGTGCTCCTAACACACTGATGGACTGTGTGTTGGACTCAAACTATAAGCAAGAACAAACCCTCCTTCCTCAGGCTGCTTTTTTCAGGTGTTGTCACATCAGTGAGAGATGAGTCTGTCAACAGAAAGCACTGGTTCATAGACATAGACCTGAAGGTCACGGGCGTGATGGTCCTTATTGTTATCACTGTGTTCTACTGAGAAACACAGTGAACGCTGCAGAGTGGATGGGTCCCCAAGAAGGTCTGGAACTCTAAGAAGTACAAGGCGGGGCCAGGGTAGCCTCTGTAACCATCTTAGGTTTTTTGGCTTGCTTGCTTGGTTTTTATCCATTTCAGAAGCTTCTTCACACTATTCTACCTCTCATCCCATTCACCCCATTCAAAGCCATTATCAGTATAGGAGTCGACTCATTCATTAGCCAGAGAGGCTTCTGTTACAGTGAGCCATGGTTACCAACTGTTCAGTGCATTGAGAATGAGTGGATGCTGAATGCCCTGACTATATGAGACATCTGTACCGCTCCTGCAAGCCTCGGGGCTACATGGTGGGCGTGAAAGAGGTTGAGAATGGGAATCAGTGCTGTAAAACGCTGTCTTATGCACAGGATAATGAATGGGTGCTGGGCCCACGAACTCGTAGCAGCGGCTGCTACCTGCACAAGACTCAGAGGTGACTGGATCATCAGCATCCCATCATGGAAGGGAGAGGGGCTCATAAGCCCCCACCCCTCCGGGAGAGCTAGCGACAGTTAGAAGTTGCCGGGGAAGGTGGGGAAGGGGGGTGACAGTCAATGATGCTGCCACTGGTACGTTGGCCTGACTCAGACAGACAGACACCCTACCAGTCATGCAGGAGTCCTACTCAGGTGCAGTGGGTCACACACACACACACACACACACACACACACACACACACACACACAAGGCTGTGGAGTGGGACTGGGGAAGAAGGAGGGATTTGGTAGAAGGGGAAAGGGAATAAGAGAGAATAAAGGGCGAGGTTTTGACCGAAGAAATTGCAAAAGGTTAAGTAAATAAATGGGTAAAAGGCAGAAGTTCTCAAGGGGTGGGATTGCCCCGTGGAACTAGACCACTTTGAAGAAGGCCCAAGCTTTGTCTTCGGCTGACACTGGCTACAGCAGCCTCGCCTAGCTCTTCTCTCTTAGTTGGCTTGGGGGTTCCTCAGGATCAGGTTTCATCAGCAGATAATGGGATAGGGATGAGCCGTAGGAATAATCAGTGATCATTTTTTACCTCTCTTCTTGGTGTTGTGATCACATTCTTCCAGCTTCCTTTGGAGGGTTGAATGAGGTCCAACTGGCTAGTTGTGGTCAATGAGTTGTCTGTAGTCAAGTGTGTTACTTACAGGATAAAGCATGTTAGTAGCTAACACAAGATCTATCCATGCTGTCCTTCCTTCTGGCATGGAATCCAGCAAAAAGTGGGGACTATACCATTGGTCTGCAAACCTCGGTGACTTTCATAAATGTTGACCAGAGCCACCACACGCCCAGCCCCTTCTCAACCAACATCCAGTGAGCAGATAGCATGAGTGAGAAATAAAGTTTTATGGGGTAAAGGTGTTGGGTACAGTGGTGTGTGTGTGTGTGTGTGTGTGTGTGTGTGTGTGTGTGTGTGTGTGTGTGTGTGTGATCCTAGCACTCGAGAGGTTAAGGCAGGAGGATCTTGAGTCTGAGGCTATCCTGGACTACACAGAAAGATCTTATCTCGAAACTGACACCAACGTGAACCCACACGCATGCGTATACAGGGCTGGAATTGCAGCCGAGCGGTGGTGCCTGCCAACCACACAACAGCAGGGCAAACAGCCGAATGGTGCTCAGTGGTTCTGGTTCAGTGTTCGCGAGGCAGGAGCTAGGGTGATTTGTCGTTAGAGCATGACTCAGTCTCTCCTAACCGATACAGGCTATTTTTGGCAAATTACAATAATGTAATTTGACTGTCCACCGGCAAGTCTTTATGGTAATAACTCCTTTGTTCGGTGACTCACTGCCTGTTGTCAGTTAAGTCCGCAGCTCTTCAGCATTGCTGCTCAGTCTCAAATCTGACCTTCTAGCCCACGACCTCGCTAACAAACCCCGAAGGTTATACTGTGCACCTGGGGTCCTTGAACATCGGGATGACCGCTTCTCACCGGCGCGGTCTGTGTCCTATTCAGGACTTTGCCTACTGTTGCAACTCTCTGGCACTGAGCATCATATTCCGGAGCCAGGCCCTACATAATGTGTATAATGGAGAGGAACTGGAAAGGTCTGAGTGGTTCCCAGAACGGCACTGAGTAAGCTAATTATCATGATCAATAGCCCAAAGTGCTGGGCAGGTGTCAAAGGGGACAAAGAGGAATGGTATGCATTGACACTGACGGAGACGTTTGTGTGCACAGTCTACAAGGCGGCACATGTCTCTGTTCATACCACTTAATGTATTTTATACTTACAGAACCTCCGGGACTGTGCTGACCAGAGCAATGGCCATTGCTCTGTATGCAGGTAGGTTGCTTGGGTGGAATGAGGGGACATTTCCACGTTGGCTACATTGTTGGTCTTCATACAAGAAGAAATTTTGTTATGTGTGTGATAATAACAACAATTGCTGCGGTACTCTGAGCACTTATGGGAGCTGGGAGGTACCATGAAGTTTGTGAGGTAACCCTCATAATATAAAGCCGCCGAAAAGATCGATGTGAACTCTACTCAGTGTGATAAGAAAACCAAGGCACTTGAAATCACGTCATTTGCCGAAAGTCTCAGTGGAAGTCAATGTTGGGGTCTGCACTCGAGTAGTTTAGCTCTGGGGTGTGTGCTCTTAATCACTGCGCTGCTGTCCAAATTAGTGAGTGTGGCTGTTGAAATTCTCGTCCTCAAAGCACTTCAACCTGGTGTCTGTGATATCATTTCTGTTCATATTGTTCATCCAACAGACGTCACTGAATGCTCACCATGCTTGCCATCCGGGAGTGGATAGTCCAGCAGGAGAAGGAAACAAGTGAAATGTGTATAAAGATGCATCTGATAATGGTTCTAAGGGAGGGAAAGACATCCCGGCCCTGGGGAGTAGGGTGAAGCTGTATCTCAGAGTTTCTGTTGCTGTGAAGAGACACCACGACCACAGCAACTCTTATAAAGGAAAACATTTAATTGAGGTAGCGGCTTACAGTTCAGAGGTTCAGACCATTATCATCATGGTAGGGAGCATGGCGGCATGCAGGCAGACGTGGTGCTGGCTGTATCTTGATCAGAAGGCAACAGGAAGTGGACCGAGACACTGGGTAGTATCTTGAGTGTATATGACACCTGAAAACCCACCTCTACAGTGACACACTTCCTCCAACAAAGCCACACCTCCTAATAGTGCCACTCCCTGTGGGGCCTTTTCTTTCAAACTACCACAAGCTGTGAGGGCAAGAGGAGCCTCTGGAGAGTACAGCAGCAGCAGGGTATGCCGGACTATGGAGAAGGTTCTGCCATCTGCTAGGCATCTCCTGCCCTGGTTGGGAGGAAGCAAGACTCCTCAAATAATGTGGATAAGACCACTGACTGGGTCACAGGAACAGTTTACTATTCATAGAAAACACGCACCAAATGTAAGCCAGGTGGATACCTTCATACACACTCACTTAATTCTCTAAACAGCCCTGAGGGTAGTATGTCCCCAACTTCACAAAGAACTGTAATCAATTCCAGTTGGCCAGCACAGCTGAGGTTTGAACCTAAGCAATCTGGTTCCAAAGTCAGCTTTAGTTAGCACTTACCTGTCTAATTTTTGTTGAAGATATGTATGTGTCTTGTAGGACATGGTTTGGGGACAGGGAAGCCTGAAGAGCAAGAAAACTGTTGCAATATTCCAGTCACTGTCCCAGATTTCCACAGCATCTCATTCAAGGGCTCATCTGACCTTTCTTTCAACGGTTAGCTTTGCATCCAGTTGTAGTCTCTCTCTCTCTCTCTCTCTCTCTCTCTCTCTCTCTCTCTCTCTCTCTCTCTGTGTGTGTGTGTGTGTGTGTGTGTGTGTGTGTGTGTGTGTGTGTTTTGAGACAGGGTTTCTTTGTGTAGTTTTGGTGCCTGTCCTGGATCTCGCTCTGTAGACCAGGCTGGCCTCGAACTCACAGAGATCCGCCTGCCTCTGCCTTCCGAGTGCTGGGATTAAAGGTGTGTGCCACCACTGCCTGGCTTTGTGGTCTCTTCTTACTGGAAAAAAATTGAAAGCAAGGAACCTATAACACATATAACATCACACACACACACACACACACACACACACACACACACACACGATCACACACTCATATGCATGCACACATATGTATGCATGGGCAAATATGCTCCACACACATACACGTACACACACAATCACATGCATGCTCACACAGCCATGTGCACACACACATATACATGCACATACACATGCCCCACCTCCCCACCACACACACCATGTGCAAGGGTATTGATTAATGGCTTCTGACATCCTGTGGTCCTTTTATTCTGTAGAGAGCTGATCTCAATGGCATTTGCAGTAACAATCCACAGTACCTGGTACCTAACAGTCCAACACCTTCCCAAGGAGCCACGGAGATATAGCCTCTAGGTCAGTGGTCCTCAGCCCTCCCAATGCTTCAAGCCTTTAATACAGTTCCCCATGTTGTGGTGACCCCCCCACTATAAAACTATTTTGTTGCTACTTCATAACTGTAATGTTGCTATGGTATGAATAGGATGTAAATATCTGGTGTGTGGGATGTCTGGTATGTGACCCCCAGAAGCGTCGCGCCCCACAGGCTGAGAGCCTCTGCTCTAGACCAACTTCTAAGGTGTGTAGAATAGCATCTCTTTAACAAGGAGGACAAAAGTAGATTAGATCTCTGTGAGCTCGAGGCCAGCCTGGTCTCCAAAGCGAGTTCCAGGAAAGGCACAAAGCTACACAGAGAAACCCTGTCTTGAAAAACAAAAACAAAAACAAAACAAACAAACAAAAAAAGTAGATGAGATACTGTTTAAAATTCCTACCCAAAGTTACTTTTCAACTTTAGAACCTAGGCTCAGACCTAATTCTCTGGTTCTGTGTCTGGTTTTCTTTCTGTAGCTGAAGAAAATTTCCAGATGCCCTCGGACAACGCTCTCCTAAACTGACTTCTGCGTTCTATTTTGCTTGTATGAAGCTCAATGTTTTAAGAAATTCCATCATCTTTTACCACATAAAGTGGGTAGGCAGGAGATACTAGATGTACCTTCTGAAATGTTTTTATTAGCATGCATTTATATGCTAATACAAGTGGGCTTCGTTGTGGCATTTCCCTACATGTATATGATGTATTTTGATCATATTCATGCCCTCTTTCTGCCTCCTCTCCCTCCCCCAACTAACTGTAACCCCTTCCTCTTCTCAGCAAGGCTAGATATATTTTTCAGGTAGGTAACCCTTGGCAGGTTTTTAGGGTGTCAGGGCTGGAGAGGGAAAGAAGCCAAGCATGGACCCCCATGGGATGCTGTCACCACATCCCCTTGTGTCTGGGCTTCACGCACCTTCCACTTGAAGTCTTCATTAAATGTTGCTGCCTCTGCATCCACCCCTAAACACTTTGATGTGGATCTGAGTATGAGCTCGCAAGCTCTCTGACTCACTTCTACCTCAAAGAAACTAATTATGAGTCAACTCACCCCAGGTATGTCAAAATCCTAGGAGTCATCAACAATCCCTTGGTGTATGCTCTGGGAATGCATCAAAAATACAGTTTGTGAACACATCCAGCCATTCCTTTTTCTTTTTCTTTTTTTAAGGGAGGAGAAAAACAAACTTGGAGAGACTAAGTGTCTTTCTGCTCCCACTGCTAGCAGGTCTAGTCACTCCTGCCTGAGATGAGCCTGTCCTGTGTCAAGTCCAGATCAGTGAACGCACAGGCCAAGTTCCTGTTCTCAATTAAGAACAAGGAATCAGAGAACGGGGTACCAGACAGTAGGGTGTCAGGTCTTGAAAAGTGCTGTGAAGCAAGCCAGACAGATGGAATGATGGGTAGCGACCTCCCCAGGGACTTCACACACAGTAGTCAGTACGGAGGCATCTTGGGAGGGCCAGTCATCGGGAAGACTGCAGGATGACACACACACATTTGGGCAATGATACATCGGGTTTCAGCATGGAGGGGCTGGAAGAAAGTGGTATGCCCCGAGTGTGAGGGGTGGCCCAAGAGGGAGAGCCTAGAAACGGCGTGGCCACCAGATCACAGCGTTTTATAGGCAGCAAAGACGGGTGGGTAGTTTTCATATTTGAACTGAACGCAGTAAGGAGGTTAAGGCAAAATGGTCCAAAGTGTCCTCAGTGTCCTCAAAAGTGGTTTTTATCAGCGGTGACTCCGGCAACTAGTGCATAGTTGAGCGAAGGGGAGCGTGCCGCAGCGCAGGAGGCTACAAAGCACTTAGTCTGGACGGGTTGAGGGACAAACATCTATGACCTGCAGTTCTGGAGGCTGGGAGGTTCCAGGTCAGGGCGCTGGGAGACTCCGCTTGAGGTGAGGGTTCTCCCCTGGGCTGTCAGCAGGCCACACCGAGTGCCCGCTGCGTCTTGCTGTGTATTCAACAGGACCTCTCTTTAGTGTCTATGAACTGAGAAAGGAGAGAGGAGTGTCTCTTTAGTGTCTATGAACCGAGAAAAGAGAGAGGAGAGGTGGGGTCGGGGGATGGAGAGGGAGATCTTTTCCTATAAGAGGACTCATGCGTTTTTTTGTCAGGAACAGGACAAGCAAGCACAGGGAAGGAGGGGAGCGACTGTTGAGGTCCAGGGGAGACAGTGGGGTCTGGGTGGGGTTGGGCATAACTGGGGGGAAAGAGGTGAACTAGCTCAGGGCATCCTTTAGAATCAGGGCCCCCAGCAAACATCTCCACATGTGGATATAACGAGAAATCCATGGATGTCTGAGAAGAAGACTTATTTATTACGGGATGAAATGGGGATCACACACTCCTGTATCAAAATAAAGTAACATCGCTGCTGATCCAGCTGTTGTGGTCCTGCTGTTCTGCCCAAGGGCAATGACGACCAACTAAATGCAAGGCATGCTCTCCGCCGGCGCTTGCTCCTGCTCCGACCACCCAAGAGAGAGAGAACGTGACCCCCTCCTCAGTTTTATGTATCCAGAGAAAGCCATGCCCATGGGGCTAGTCACCCCAAATGTCGTTGGCTAAACGGGTCGAACTCCCACAGCATTTGGTGACCTCTGTTCATCTCTCAACCCCTTGCTACCACCTTGTCTCATTTGTTGAGCCTAGCATTAGGTGTTTCTTAAGTGTCCGGCATATTATTCATTAAATAGACAGATATGAGTCCTGTCTAATGTCAGATTGATTCCAGTCGGCTCCACAAAACTTTGAGATGAATCAGGCAGTGTGGGAAAACCCCCAGCCTTCTCCCATTTGATGTTCTTTTTATTTTTCTTTTTTCTTTTTTCTTTTTTGGTGTGTGTGGGGGTGCGTTTCGAGACAAAGTTTCTCTGTGTAGTTTTGGTACCTGTCCTGAAACTCATTCTGTAGACCAGGCTGGCCTCGAACTCACAGAGATCCGCCTGGTTCTGCCTCCCGAGTGCTGGGTTTAAAGGTGGGCACCACCACCACCTGGCTTGATGTTCTTTTTGTCTCAACTAATCCCTGAATGATTTTGATGGATGGGTATGAGCCCCGCACAGTGGTTAGTTCTGAGTGTTCAGATTAAAGAAAGGTACAGCCCTAGCCCTCAACAATCTCAAAGACAGCAGAAAAGAAAGATGGGCAAGCAAAAGAATGTAACAAAGGAAGACAGATGAGACACATAGGGAGCTGAACGGAGCTTGGGAGGGAGTCATTCTTGGAGAGGGAAGAGAAAGCTACCCATAGCAGATACCTGCTGTCCCGGATGTTTGGGAGGGAACTGTACCAGAATGGACATGAGACAGAGGGCCTTCTGGGTTGGCAGAAGCCCAGGTAAAAAGTGAAGGTGCAAGCTGCATGTGTGATGGGCACGTTGGTACTGTTGAGCATAGGAATGTGGGAAGAGGCAGTGATGAGGCTCTCAGTGCGGGCAGGACCCAGACTACAACGGGCCTAGTTTAGTCGTATGAATAAGCTTGGATCAGACTGAGTGATGGGGACTCAGAAAAGTGTTTAAAACACACGCACGCCTCTGATTTCATTAATTCCTCTGGTGTTGGCCAGACTCATCTTCAAGATACATGCATATTTGCTGTGGATGTCTGGGAAGCTATGTGAGAGACTTTTAAAAAACATGCTACTCCCAAGAAACTAGATATTTGGAGAGGGCAGCGAAAGAGGAGAGGAGAGAGAAACTCACAGCAGCTCCAGAAAGAATTTTCAGCCCTCTTCTAGGCCCCGGGGAAAGGAGGACACGGGAAAGGAACTGTCTGTTACGTCTGCAGACGTCCGAGGCAAACCCTGCTCCTCTACAGAGCTGGCGATTCATGCTGAACGTAAAGGCGATTGGTGCCCGCTTTCCAGGGCTGCCACGCCAATTCTAGCCACAATAAGAAGGTGACAGGAGCCAGGAGGTCCAGTTGGGCCAAGGAAGTTTTTCCAGTGGGCATACCATTAAGGCATTGCTAGTTTAAAGCCCCTAATTGTCCTGATTGGACTTCCACAGCATACCTTGGCATGCCTTGGCATTCCATACCTTGGCAGCTTAAGGTGAGATGGAATGTGCAGTTCCCAGGCTGGCTGCGTGCACGGTGTCTTGCAGCATCTTGATGGGTGGTGTGGAAATCTGCACCAGCACACACACACACACACACACACACACACACACACACACAATCCCGATTCATTATATTTCAATACACATACGCTTATCTGTAAGCATGTATCTTAAATGGCACAGAAAAAATTTACCCCAAGGCAGGCTGCAAACTAAAGTCACAAGAGACTGGCTTCACTTTGTGCAGAAAGCTGGGAATAGCAACGTGAAAATACACCCAAGCATCCCAGATCTGCATGCAAGGAACTGGGAAGGTGTGAGCTGTGCTCTTTGTACAGCGTGGCTGAGCAGAACTGGCCTCCGGCCAGGGCCAGGAAATCGGTGGGAACTGCTAGATTATTTAGAATGAACACGCCCCCATTTCTATTGCAGCTACAAAAATAAATATAAATAAAATATCCACGAAGTCTCTGCTGCCTGACAATCTTTTTACAGTTTTTGTAGCTGGCTTATCTCTTAGCTGTATAAATGCGGTTTGGTGTGGTTAAATGGACAGCTTAGAGTTTTTCTGTTTCTACAAATCTGTGTTTGGCAAGTTTTGCCACATTTCAAGTGCTCAGTCGCTGTGCGTGGCGGGTTGGCTAGCCTATTAGGTGAGTGTTGGCTGGCCTAGTGGATGGACGCGGGGCATATCCCATGCTTTTTTCCTCAGATCACGGACCCTGAATGCTGCTCCAGCCTTGGTTTGTTAATTGATGAAGAAATCGACTTCCTCGCTGTATCTCCGTGTTCCGTCTTGTGTTAGCGCCGTGGTGGTGGCACGGTAGAGCCAAAGCCAGGGTTCACCGAAGGCAAATTATCTGCTTGCCATTTCGCACAAAAGCCAAGCTCATAGAGGAGCTGCTGTGCGGTTGTCTTGGAGAAGTAGAAAGGAGAGGGAAGAGAAAGGCCAGAGGAAGAGAGAATGAGGCGGGTCCTCCACGGGGAAGAGGGGCAGTGACCAGGTAGGCGGAAACGAAAGAGCTGAGAAAAGCAACCTATTCTGGCTCAAGCCCCGGAGAATACAGTCCATGCCGGCAGGGAGGAAGCAGTTCATCTCACTGCGTCTGCAGGCAGGAAGCAGAGGGAGATGAATGGTGCTCCTCAGCTCCCTTTGTCCTTCTTCTCTGGTCCTGGACCCCAGCCCATGGGATGACGTCACGGACGTTCGGGGTGGGTCTTTCCACCTCAGTTAAGCTACTCCAGAAAATCCCTCACAAACATGACCAGAAATTGGTTCCCATGGTGATTCTAAATTCTGTCAAGTTGGCAACCAAGATTAACCATCACAGGAGGTTCATGTTAAAAGAGAGGAAATAATTATAAGCGTGTAAAAGGAGGAAATTTGGTTGCACAGAGGGACATCATGGGTTCATGTGCTCAGGAGGGACATCATGGGTTCATATGAACTGAGGGACATCATGGGTTCATGTGCACAGAGGGCCATCATGGGTTCATGTGCACAGAGGGACATCATGGGTTCATATGAACTGAGGGACATCATGGGTTCATATGCACAGAGGGCCATCATGGGTTCATGTGCACAGAGGGCCATCATGGGTTCATGTGCATAGAGGGCCATCATGGGTTCATATGCACAGAGGGACATCATGGGTTCATATGAACTGAGGGCCATCATGGATACATATGCACTGAGGGCCATCATGGGTTCATGTGCACAGAGGGCCATCATGGGTACCTATGCACAGAGGGATATCATGGTTTATATGACATCATGGGTTCATTCACAGCATATGGTTATGACTGATCACAGATACATATGCACTGAGGGCCATCGTGCATACGTATGCACAGAGGGGCGGCTGCAGGAGTACCAGAACAGTGTCAGCACCTGTGAGCTAGGGGAGGGTTCCTTCATAAGAGACCCACTGTCCTAGCACCTTGATCTAAGGCTTTCAGCTTTTAGAGTCGTGAGAAAATAAATTTCTCTCATTAAACTGCTGCAGTCCGCATTGCTTTGTGATGATAGCCCAAGGCAGCCCATCCATTCAGCTCTCTCTCTGGCAGTCCTCTAGAATGTTTGGCCAGCTAAAGATCTGGCAGCACATTCACATGTCAACATGCCCTCCTATTGATCTAGATGTTGTATGTTTTGGCCAGGTGTGATGGGAAGGTGTTGCTGTGCGATATTTTGTTTGTGTTCTGACAAATAAAGCTTGCCTGGGGATCAGAGGGAGGCGCTAGCCACTAGTTAACCATAGAGGGTAGGCAGTGGTGGCTCACACCTTTAATCCCAGCACTCAGGAGGAGGAAGCAGGAAGATTAGGAGTTCAAGGCCACCCTGGGCTACATGAGATTGAACCAGTCTAAAAGAGAAACAGAGGCAGGCAGTGGTGGTGCACGCCTTTAATCCCAGCACTAAGGAGGTGGAGACGGGAATATAAGGTGGATGGAGACAGGATCTCAGCCCCCATTCGGTCCGAGGATTCGTAGAGGTAAGAA